>NC_088813.1:5617909-5943451 GCF_011386835.1 Chrysemys picta bellii | reverse complement strand
AGTCAGAGGGCCAAGTTACCCTGTGCCAGAAAGGAGACCTGTACGGTGCCGGCGTGACCCTCGGCAGGGACACTAGAGATGGGAGGTTGTTGTGAGCGAAGTATCTAACCACTATGCAGCACCACCAGTAAGCGCTGCCTGTCACAATACCCAAAAGCATCACAGCGGCGCCGTTTGAGAGCTCATACCACTAACCACGAGAGCCACAGGCGGCTTCGCTCATTCAGGCAGATCCAAACCTGCTAACAATGGAAGAGGCCATGCCTTGCTGTCGTGGAAACGGAAACGGGCTCGTGTTGTGATGGGCCAGCCCATGGCAGCCAATCCAGCCCGGTCACTTCTCACTGAGAGTGGAACATACCTGATGAAGACAGCAAATCCGATGAGGCTGGTGCCAGCAGAAGGGATGGAGTTTGTCAGGGGAGGAAAGGAACGTCCGTCACAGCCCCTGTTCCACCAGATCAGAGGCTATCTGCTGGCCCAATGTACGCCAGTCAGTGGTTCACATATGAGTATTTAGTATTCGAGGTGCTCCCTTCCTTGCTTCAATCACAAGCAGGTGTGGTGGATCCCAGTGGCACGGCTCCGACCTTCCATTCAGTTGTGTGTGCTGTCACACAGCCAGGAGCTTGGACAATTGTGAGGCTGGTGGGGTTTACTACCACTGTAGTAAATCTACCTCTCCGAGCGGCGGTAGCTAGGTAGACAGGAGAATCCATTCGTTGACCTCGCACTGTCTACACTGGGGCTTAGGTCAACTGAAATACATTGCTCAGGGGTGTGGATGTTTCATAGCCCTAGTGATGTAGCCAGGTTGACCTAAGTTTTAGTTGTAGGTCAGGCCTGAGAAGAAAGCGGATAGGTGCAGTCTCCTATTGATTCACAGTGTAAACCACATCTTGAGAGAGACTTTGTCTCGTGGACACCTCCCCGCCTGTTCCCTGAGCTTGGCCCCACCCCTTTGCTGTCTCCCAGCCCAACCCCCTCCCATGTGCAGTCACCTGGGGCAAAAATCTGTCTGGGGATGGGCCCTGCTTTGAGCAGGGGGTTGGACTAGATGACCTTCTAAAGTCCCTTCCAACCCTGATTTTCTATGATTCTAAGTGTTCTTGTCAGGATTGATGAAAGCAGCTAGAGGAACCATTTGCCTCTATTAAAGTGGAGGACGTCACTCCTTTATAAGGCCAGTCTACAATACAATGTTTTGTCGGCACAGCTGTGTCCATCAGAGGTGTGAACAAGCCACGCCCTCTTCGTGCAGATCTAGCCATGCCGACAACCAACTGCTTCGGTCAGTGTAGCTACTCCAATTCAGGCAGGTGGTGCTATTATGCTGACAGAAAAACTCCTTCCGTTGGCAGAAGCTGTGTCTACACTAGGGAGCTCTGCTGGTATTGCTATCCCGATATAGCTATACTGGCAAAGTATTTGTAGTGTAAACAAGGCCAAATATTGCACCTAGCACCTTCCATATGGAGATCTTACAGTGCATCACAGCCACTAATTAATCCAGGCTTGCAATGCTTCCGTTAGAAAGATATTTATTATCCTCACTGCCCAAGTGGGGAAACTGAAGCACAGAGCAATTACGGCTCAACTCCTCCACTATCGTCATGACATGGAAAATCACTAGATAGGAAAAGGATATTCAAGTCAGAGAAAGGACTGGCTACCAGCACAGCTGACAGGCTCCTTTTATCTTTACTCATCATCTTTCCCATGCAAAACAGAGAGGAAAAGAAGAAAGCTAACTAATAATTAAGGCCCTGTCTATACAATGCAAACCAATGCAAACTCATAGCTGCAAAGCATCAATGTAAAATAGGGTTCGCATTGGTGCACTGAACCCTGGTCGTTTACCAGGGTGAATTGCAATGATGCAAACTCCATCCTGCATTGATGCAGTGTGTCTATCGGTGAAAATTTTGCTAGTGAAGACAAGCCTGAAAACAGCATGGATCAAGAGCAGTGTTTTGTAACAAGCCAGTCTGAGGTAACAAATGCATGGATTACCATGGCCAAGACTTTCAAGATGGATCTACACTGTTAAGCCACCTTGTGTCGACGTATTTGTGCATGTGTCTGTGCTCAGATTTGTCTCCAGCCACTGTACGCACGCTGTTACAGCAATGCAATAAAACCGGCTCCCCAGACAGCGTTGTGCCATAGTCGACCTACTGAGATCAAGGCAGTGCGAGTGTAGACACTGCGTGACCTGTGTCAACCCTAACAGTCCTCCAGCAGCTGTCCCACAATGCCCCATTCCCTGCCATAGTGGCCGCTCTGGCCACAATTGTGAACTCCACTACCCAGGGGTCACGGAAACAGGAAGCCAACTTCCACACCCCTTAAAAACACCCCACATATTTTTTAAATCCTTTTTCCTGATTGCCCACCTTGGCAAGCACAATTCGTAGCTCTCCCTCGTTGTGTACAACTGCCCAATCGATCATGCTGGCTCCATGCACCAGACATGCTCCTGCTTGGAGTAGACAGGACCTATTCGATCTCCTGGGCCTGTGGGGAGAAGTAGCACCAGTTTGTGTAAATGTACCGCACTGTGGAACTCATGGGTTCAAGAAAACACCCAGTCACATGTATAAATGTAAAGCAAGCGCTGCATAATCCATATCTTCTGGAAAACCCACAGGGTTCGATTTATAAACATGTACAAAAGCACTACACAGTCCCTAACAACACCCAAACTTTAAGGGACAGAACACCGTCCAGCACAACCCCACTTCCCATCGACCACCCTGGGTCACGCGCTGGCCCCAGCTGTCTGCTAAGCTCCTGCCTTCCACCGGCTTGGCAGAGCATGGGCGGCGGGTCAGGGCTTGGTTTAGGGGAGGCTTAGCCTCCCCTGGTCATTGGTGTCCCCAGTGCAAATAAGACTTAAAACGGAATAGGAGCATATCCCTGCTCTCAAATTCCATAAGGAGGTTTACAAATTTGATAGGAAGTTTTGGATTCTCCATTAAATTCTGTTAGACTTTTCCCTAAGGATGGAGAAGGAGTCCAAAGCAGGCACTGGCTGGGACAGAAAGATTTTAGTTTAGTAATTTGGTGACCACAGAAGGTTAGGCCTGGACGCACTGGTCCATTGGACAAGGAAGAAATAGAGGGAAAAGACATTGTTAATGGGGAAACCAGGATAATGGCATGTTTATGCAAAACCCAAAGGCGAACTGCAAGGAAAAATAAATTGGTCTCCTCCTTTTATGATGTAAGAAGGCCTGTAGGTATTTTAAGTTTTTTTCTGATTGTTTATGCGGGTCTTGTCTACCTACGATTCTATGATCAGCTAGAGAATTAGTGGACTCATGACATTACAAGAGATTGAATGGCAGGACTTGGGGGTTAGGCTGACATTTTAAAATGCTGGGTCTGCTTGGTTTTGTTAATACATATTTAAACCTATATGACTAACAAACACTTGGGAAAAAGAATGTCTTTGTGAAAGACTCAGCACCCCACACACACCTTCAAATAGGTATGAGAATCTCCCAATCTGAGACCTCCAGCAAGTCTTCTGGCAAAACCAGACTCACCATTCCTGTTATTTCTAAGGTAAAAAACAATCAGGAACTAACAAAAAATATTTAAAAATCTTTCAGGCCATCTTTACATGTCACAAAGAAACCAAAAAGGGAAAACCTCCTATTTTTAAACATTTCTTTTGCGGGTCACCTTTAAAACACTGATTTCAGCTGTAGAACAAAGACCTTGAATGAGTGTCAAAATGCAAATATCTTGGGTCAGTCATACAAAGTTATGAATTATCCTCGATACAAGGAAGGTAAATGCTTCTGTGGTACATAAGCACTGGGTTACATTAGTTTCCTTTGCTAGAACGCTAAGGCTGTCCCCAAAGGTGTGTTTTTTACAGCAAGATAACTAACTCGAGTTAACTATCTTGCCGTAAAACCCGAGTGGAGACAAGGCTCTGTAGTTTTTACTCCAATGTGGCTAGGTGAGGTCAACCCCAGGTGACGGGTATAGTATTGACCTAGCTACATCGTGGTAAAAGCTAGTGTCTCCACTAGCAGACTGCCCACTCTTTGGGGCTGTGAAGACATAGCCACAGGGAATGTCTAGGACAGAATTTTTGCTCTTGTTGTGATGTGGGTTAATTGAGTGCCCATTAATTCCAGTTTAACTACAGTAACACCCCATTTAATGTCCTCTCGCTTAACATTGTTTCAATGTTAAGTCCCTGTTCCATTACAGAACATGCTCGTTTAAAGTTGTGCAATGCTCCCCTATAACGTCATTTGGCCGCTTGCTTTGTCCACGGCTGGCAGCCCCCCTATCTGCTCTCCTACGCCCCACCCCCAGCGCCTTCCACCCGCCACCAGACCCCGCAGATCAGCGCCTTTCCCCTGTTCCCCCCGCCTCCTGCCCATGGCAATTAGCTAGTTTGCGGCGTTCAGGAGGCAGGGGAGGGAGTGGGGAGGCTGCGCCAATTTAGCCGTAGCGGTATAGTCTCTGTAGTGTAGACATAACCTCAGACACTAGATGCTGACAACCATGTCAGAAAGAATGCAGGGCAAGGGTCACAAGCAGAATATATTAGCCAGAGCACCAGTAAATTGTATCCTACTTACTAACCTTGACTGTTCAAAAGGAGAATAGCCTTCCGAGATGACACAAGTATTTCTCTCCTCTGAGCTTTGCTAATTGATTTGCAAAATGCATATTTCTGTAGACATTTATGACTAAGGTTGGCAGGTATAAATTTAACTTCCAGATGGGTGATTACATCATTTTATTCAATAAAATGACATTAGAGTTTAGTGCCTTTTTTTCCCTTCAGAGCACACGTGGTTCTGTAATTATTATTCTGTAACTTTTTGACTTTGCATGCAGGGTAACACGTTAACATACAGCACGTGTGTGGGTGAGAACAATGCTCAGCACTGGATAGAGTCAGAACTGCTAAAATGTGTCCTAGACCCTATACTGCTAAGAGTTAATAGGGATTCTCATTTAGTTCTAGTGACAGGGCCTGTGCTTTCTAAGTCGGAGCATCTGAGTTCTCTGTGAAGTTCGATGTCACCACGAAGTTCTGGGTGGAGATGGAGGGCAGCATAGTGACCATCAAGAAGCCCTAGGTAGCCATGGATATGATATTGGCCAATGCTGACCATTTCCATGATCTGACAATTGAGTCCAGCTGAAGCCACTCCAAAGAGAGGAGTCGTGTTGTCACGGGGCAGGGTGACTCAGTGTGAGGTGGGAGCTGGCACTCTGAGTTGGAAGGACCTGCAATCTTGGTTAGCCTGTGCTGCAGATCATAGAACATGTGCTGCAGACATGGCCACATATAACCAGTAGGCCATGCCCTCGTGAGGCTGCTCAAGCCAGCATCAAGCCAGTTTCCCACCCACAGCCTAGCCCTCGGTAGCGATCCTGCCCTGCTGCTCAACTGGGGGCCAGAGAGTCAGAAAGTTTCCAAAGACCTCTTCTCCCTGTGCACCCACACGGGCCAGAGCAGGACTAGGCCCTCTGGGCTCAACTGTGCTGGATTCTTTGCTCTTTATTTGTCATGGGCTATTTACGTGAACAAACAAACATCCTGTGCAACCATGAACCACCAGGCATACGGGAGACGAAGAGATCTCATGGAATGAGGGGAGAATGAGGAGGTGATGAGTAGTAGATAAATATCAGATGTCCCTCTGGTTACCTGTGTGATATTACCCTGAATGCAGAGACTTAAATCAGAGGAGACTGTGAAGGAGGAACCGACAGGAAATGAAACAATGGCAGAGTTGTGGCGCTTTGATTACATATATGGAAAGTGTCACGCTGGCTGGAGTGGCTCACGACCCTGACTGCCAACCTCAGGGCAGACTGTCAAAAACAGGGCAGGTTTCAGAGTAGCAGTCGTGTTAGTCTGTAGCCGCAAAAAGAACAGGAGGACTTGTGGCACCTTAGAGACTAACCAATTTATTAGAGCATAAGCTTTCGTGGACTACAGCCCACTTCATCGGATGCATAGAATGGAACATATAGTAAGAAATATACATACATACAGAGAACATGAAAAGGTGGAAGTCGCCATACCAACTGTAAGAGGCTAATTAACTAAGATGAGCAATTATCAGCAGGAGAAAAAAAACTTTTGTAGTGATAATCAAGATGGCCCATTCCAGACAGTTGACAAGAAGGTGTGAGGATACTTAACATGGAGAAATAGATTCAATTTGTGTAATGACCCAGCCACTCCCAGTCTCTATTAAAACCCACGTTAATGGTATCTAGTTTGCATATTAATTCAAGCTCAGCAGTTTCGGGTTGGAGTCTGTTTTTTAAGTTTTTCTGTTGCAAAATTGCTACCTTTAAGTGTGTAATTGAGTGACCAGGGAGGTTGAAGTGTTCTCCTACTGGTTTTTGAATGTTATGATTCCTGATGTCAGATTTGTGTCCTTTTATTCTTTTGCATAGAGCCTGTCCGGTTTGGCCAATGTACATGGCAAAGGGGCATTGCTGGCACATGATGGCACATATCACATTGGTAGATGTGCAGGTGAACGAGCCCCTGATGGCGTGGCTAATGTGATTAGGTCCTATGATGGTGTCATTTGAATAAATACGTGGACAGAGTTGGTATCGGGCTTTGTTGCAAGGATAGGTTCCTGGGATAGTGTTTTTGTTGTGTGGTGTGTGGCTGCTGGTGAGTATTTGCTTCAGGTTGGGGGGCTGTCTGTAAGCGAGGACAGGGCAGACACCCTGTGTGGTGTGTTTCTATAATCAGATTTCACCAAACCAGTAACAAATGTGAACTCCTGGATCACGAGAACAGTCTTACCATGAAGTCACAGACAGTCAGTCCCTTGGCTCGCCTGTCTATCATGTCACCCAGGCACTTACACCAAAAATCACAAAATATTAAAGTTACTTCCAGTCCCAAGGAACCAGTCACATACCTCAGATCAATTTGTATCTCAGATCTCACACCAAAGACAACGCCTGTAACCAATCCTCTAATAAAATAATTAATGGTGTATGAACTAGGAAAAAGAAATAAAAGAGTTATTTACAAGTTAAAGCAAGCAAGTATATACACACAAATGAGTTACAATCTATGGTTCCTAAAGATGACGGAGATGTAGTAATCTGTCAGGGCAGACCGGGGTAACCCATGGGGATCTCTGCCTTAGTTTAGCATCTCTGGCCCTGTGAGGGTTCAAATGGGAAAGAAATGGAAAATTTTCTTGTGACCCTGTTTTATCTTTTGCATTTAGCCTTCCAGCCCTTGCACGGAACATTTCCAATGTGTGATAGGGCCCTTCACCAATCCTTTGAATTGTGATGATCCTTAGTGGCCCTTTTAATCTTGGTAGGCCTCCTGAATGGGTGGGAGGGACGATTTCCGTGCCTGGGTTCACAAGTTCAGAGCAAACATTTTCAACGTTATGAAGCAAAATGTACATATTTCCTCATAGCCTGGAATACAGACATTACAAGTGAGATTAATACATGTGTCACAGACGCACAGATAGTGCCCACTCTTGGCCCCATGCGGTCCGTGGGGGGGTGCCCCTTTCAGTGAGACAGCCCTTCTCAGGGGTCCACTCTCTCCCGGGGTCAGGCCCCTCCACCTCCTGGAGCCGCACCTCTCTGAGCCCTCAGGGAGTCACCTCGCTCTGGACTCCCGGGGCCTCCAACCCCCCGAAGGGGATGATGCAACCCTGTTCTCTAGACTGAAGTGACTCTCAGCCAGCGTAAAACAGGAGGGTTTATTGAGCGTTGAACACAGGACAGGAAACTCTCAGGGCCTCAGGCCTGGCCTCCCTCAGCCCAGCACATCCCAGTCTTTCTGCATCCAGGTGGGCTTTGCCTGCTCCCCCTCTACAGCCCAGAGCCCCCCTGCTTCCCAGCTGGGCATCTGATATCACCGGCCCCAAGCCCCACCTCTGTCCATTGTCTTCTCTCCAGGTAAACAAGGTCGTAAACAGGGTCATCTGGGCCTCCTCTCCTCTCTTCTGTCCTCTGGCCCCCTCTGGCTGGAATCACCTGGTCCGGTCACCGGGGTTCTCTCTTTACAGCCCATTGTCCTCCCACTAGCCAGAACCGGCTGCAACTCCTGAGCTGGGCCTCCGGGCCACCAGGTCGGCCGGACACCAGTCGCTGGGGTATCCGTCCTCCAGGCCACCGGCTGGGGTCCCAAGTTCCCTCTCCGGTCCTCTGTAAGAACAAACTCCCTCTCCCCTCACCTCGTTAAACCAGTAACACCCAGGGAAACTGAGTCCCACCCCCTCTGCATGCAAACCATTGGAAAAACAAGGAAAAAACAAGAACATCCCCCACTTCATCACAACACGCAGCAACTTACAAGCATTTGCGGGGGGAGGGATAGCTCAGTGGTTTGAGCATTGGGCTGCTAAACCCAGGGTTGTGAGTTCAATCCTTGAGGGAGCCACTTAGGGATCTAGGGTGAAATCAGTACTTGGTCCTGCTAGTGAAGGCAGGGGTCTGGACTCAATGACCTTTCAAGGTCCCTTCCAGTTCTAGGAGATAGGACATCTCTATTAATTTAATTTAATTTAATTTAATGTTATAGAGGCTAAACACTGAATACAGTCTTATAAGACCAATGCCTATTTTGAAGAACACTAACGTACCGGTGAGCTGGTTTGTTTTCCAGTGATGAGTTTGTCAGGTCTTAGCTAACGCCTACAGCCTTGGCCAGGGCTGACCCACTTGGTTTACCAGCATCACAGCGAGCCCTTGAGGAAACAATGGGGAAACCATTAATTGGGGAAATACTTTTTGCCTGCTTCCAGCTAGTCCAGCCAAGGGTATTCTTCCCAGACCAAAAACTCAGGATCAAAGGGAACCCTGCAATCTTAAAAGTACGGGTCTAAAGAAGACGGGCGAGGAGGGGGGTTGGGAGCCACCCCAACTGACTGGGATGCACAGAGACCGAGAGAACATACTGCTAACAGGGGAGTCTGCCTCTCCCAGCCAGAGGCCGAATTGAGCTGGACTGAAGGGAACTTACAAATCCTTGCAAGGGAAGTTTAAGGCATCATAAACAAGGGTAAATAGGTGTATGGGTCCTGTTGTTTTCACCCTTTGCTCTGTGTGGTTTGTGCCTTTGGGTGAACGAATAAACAACACTTTGTTTTGAAGACTCTGTTGTGGAGTCAGCAATCGGCCGGAGGAAAAGGCTCGTAGGTACCAAACTCAGTTGGGCCTGTTGGGTTAATACAGTTCAGGAAATGGGAGGGGAAGGGAGGGGAGGTAGGGGATGTGCTGCAGCCCGTAGAACTAGTCTAAGAGAAGATGGACTGCCAGAGAGGGGTGCAGGAAGCCAGGCCTCTCAACTGAGGGCAGGGCCAGCTCTAGGATTTTTGCCGCCCCAAGCAAAATCAATTTTGACCACCCCCTCCCCCTGTTTTTTTCTTACCCCATCCCCCAGCCCCGCCTCAGCTCTGCCCCTTCCCCAAATCCCCAGCCCTGCCTCCTCCCCCCAGGCTCTCAAGCCTGGGAGGGAGGGGGAGCAGCGGCGCGTGAATCAGCTGTTTCGCGCGCCGCGGCCGCTCGGGATCTCCCCCTCCCTTCCAGGTTTGAGAGCCTGGGAGGGAGGGGGAGCAGCGGCGGGCGAATCAGCTGTTTCGCCCGCCGCAGCCGCTCGGGATCTCCCCCTCCCTCCCAGGTTTGAGAGCCTGGGAGGGAGGGGGAGCAGCGGCGTGCAAGCGGCGGCAGCAGCAGAGGTGAGCTAGGGAGGCCGGGGCACATTTTTAGGGGCGGCAGGGGCGGCATTCTGGCGCCGGCCATGCCGCCCCTAAAAATGTGCCGCCCCAAGCACCAGCTTGTTTTGCTGGTGCCTAGAGCCGGCCCTGACTGAGGGGTGCACTCCAGGGGGAGAACAGGGGCTAAGGTGCAGCTTGCCCAATAACCATGACAGGAAAGAAATGGCCGGCTTGTACACTAATATTGAACAAGCAGGTCAGCAACGGTTAAGCCTTTCTCAGCTCTCCCAGATCACTGAAAGGGGAACTGTGAGCCCTCCCGCCCCCTGCCAGAGCAATACCTTCTCATCAGGGTCACTTTCCCCATCCTCCACTCTCTAACAGTCAAGGTCTTGTCTACACACAAAAACTGTATCGTTTTATCCCTACTGCTATCGTTACAGTGATACAACGCGCACTGGTGGGGCCGCAGTAACTCGGGTCCAGGTGCAAACACTAGGGCTTGTACCGCTATCACCGTCTCAGCAATCGAACCCCTAAGCGACAGAGTTACAGTGAGTCACACGCTGTGTAACCAGGCGCAGGGAGGGGTTTCCCAGTGCACTTTCCGAGCTGCATTTCATCTTTCCAGTCTCACCCTCTACTGATTTACGCAGAACCATTCGTGAACCTGATGGCACCATGCAGAATTACCGGCCACGGGCCTGACTCATGACCGTGACACTCCAGCTTTTATGCTGGTGTGACTCCACTGATTTCATCCAGGAACTGCTCGATTTTACAGCCTTCTTCTCCCTGTCCTGCTCAAAGATGCCTATGGGACACAAGTGCCTGCTACAGGGACTCCTCATTCCCCTACTTTTGCCCCTAGCCCTTCCTCCCCCAAGGAACTTTTATGGGGAAGCTTATGTCTGTGAGACAAAATGCCAGAGCCGGGAGAATTCTCCCCCAGCTGACAGCCCCGTTCAATGCTATAGCAGTGCCGATGGGCCACAGAGGGAAGAAGAAGACATCAGAGGCTGGATGGCTCAGCGATGAGGATGCTAGGCTGGGTTGTGGAACACATGGGTTCAGTTCCTTCCTCACCTACAGACTTTCTCTGTGATCACGGACAAGTGACTCAGCTTGTCTGTGCCTCTGGTCCCCGTCTGGGCAAAGGGGATCCCCCTCCTTTCTCCCACCAACTCCTGGTGGATCAAGATCCAACCCCCTTGGATCTTAAAAACAAGGAAAAATCAATCAGGTTCTTAAAAAGAAGGCTTTTAATTAAAGAAAAAGGTAAAAATCATCTCTGTAAAATCAGGATGGAAAATAACTTTACAAGGTAATCAAACTTAAAGAGCCCAGAGGAATCCCCTCTAGCCTTAGGTTCAAAGTTACAGCAAACAGAGATAAACACTCTAGCAAAAAGGTACATTTACAAGTTGAGAAAACAAAGATAAAAACTAACACGCCTTGCCTGGCTGTTTACTTACAAGTTGGAAATATGAGAGACTTGTTCAGAAAGATTTGGAGAGCCTGGATTGATGTCTGGTCCCTCTCAGTCCCAAGAGCGAACCTCACAGGGGTGTGTGAGGGTAAATACATTAAAGATTGTGACAAGCAGTGATGCTGGGAGCCATAGAGAGAGAATTTCTGGCACAATTTTGAGCTTTTTTCCCCCTCTCCCCAGCCCTTGAATTTTTTTTGTTCCCCTCTTAGTACTCTCCAGTCTGTCAATATCGGTGTGATACCCAATGCCCAGAAAGCAATGCAGTATTCCAGGTCTGGTCCCACCCAGGCTGCATAAAGAGAAGGACTGAATTCCCCTGTAGAATTCAGGTAGTTTGAGAGACGTATTCTGAGCACTCAGTAATGCCAAGACCCCAACGTTTCTCTGCATTTGGATGCACCAGTTTCAGACAAAGCTGGTGTTGATTGTTCAGTCCACAACAACCAGAGAAGATTCCCACCTCAGCAGCTGTTCCATAAATCCAGGCAGACATCCCCAATCTCACCTCAATAGCACCCTCGTCCCAAATAATGCCAGCAATGTAAATTAAGAGTGATGTGTTGATACATCGACATTTTAGCCCTTTTATTACCATACAGACACATAATCTGCATATTTGCATTCACCGCGCATTCAGAGGTTGACGCTGATTCCCAGGTTGGATTTATGATATGTGGTGAGTGTATTACCTCTCTCCATTACATAGATATAGATGTCACAGGAGCTGGTTTCACAGATTCTCACCCTTATTAATGCTGACACTACAGAATTATGAATATTTTGGAGCAGAGGTGAGCTGATTTGCTTTGCCTACTTGAGCACCAGGGGTTGGAAACTTTGATCGGCACCTCATCAGGTTTGCAATTTGCTGTGACAAAGCAGGCAGAGATAAATCCATCTCCTAAGACCGAAGATCACACCTCGCAGACATCTCTCACTACCGAGGATTTCCCAAATTTCCCTTCAAATCTTGATTTAAAGACTTCATGTTACAGAGAATCCACCATTTCCCTTAGTTCAAAAAACAAGTGACCCGTGCCCTGCACCGCAGAGGAAGGTAATAACCCCCCAAGGTCTCTGCCAATCTGACCCGGTGGGAAATTCCTTCACAACCCCAAATCAGTTGGATCCTGAGCATGTGGGTGAGACCCACCATCCAGACCCCAGGGAAAGAATTCACTGTAGTAACTCAGAGCCCACCCCATGTAGTGTCCCATCAGGGGCCACTGGAAATATTTGCTAATAGCCGGTGCAGACTGGTCATTTGCCATTGTAGGCAATCTCATTATAACATCAACTCTGTACATTTAACAAGCTCAATCTTAAAACAAGTTAGGGTTTCCCCCCCCCCCCCACTACTCCCATTGGAAAGGTGTTCGAAGACTTCACTCCTCCAATGGTTAGCAATCTTCATAGAATTTCAAGACTAAACTTATTGATCACTAGTTCACATAGGTGCCAACTCCGTGGGTGCTCCGGGCTGGAGCACCCATGGGGAAAAATTGGTGGGTGCTTAGCACCCACCGGCGGCTCCCGCCCCACCCCACCATCCCAGTTCACCTCCACCTCTGCTCTGCCTCTGCCTCCTCCCCTGGGCGCACCGTGTGCCCGCTTTTTTTCCCTGGCTCCCAGCGCTTGCACCGTGAAACAGCTGATTTGCCCAGCAAGCGCTGGGAGGGAAGGGGGACGAAGGGGAACGCGACCCGCTCGGGGAAGAGGTGGGGCCGAGGCAGGGACTTTGGGGAAGGGGTTGGAATGGGGGCAGGGCAGGGGCGGGGAAAGGGTGGAGTCGGGGCTGGGCCGGGGGGCATGAGCACCTACCGGCGCCAGGGAAAGTTGATGCCTATGCTAGTTCATATCTATTTGTTCTTGTGCAAACATAGGACCTTAACTTAAATAACTTCCCCCCGTCCCTGTGTTTATCTCTCTGATGTATTTATAGAGAGTCGTCATATCTCCCCTCATCCTTCCTTTGGCTCGGCTAAACAAACCAAGCTCCTAAAGTCTCCTCTCGTAAGGTAGGTTTTCCATTCCTCTGATCATCCTAGTAGCCCTTCTCTGCACCTGTTCCAGTTTGAATTAATCTCTTTTAAACATGGGAGCCCAGAACTGTAGACAGTATTCCAGATGAGGGCTCACCAGCGCCTTGTATAACGGTACTAGCACTTCCCTGTCTCTACTGGAAATACCTCCCCTGAGCCTAGGATCGCATTAACCTTTTTCATGGCCTGTAATGGGGTTTGTCAGTCTGGTCAGCAGGAGTAGTGATCAGGGCCTGCTGCCCCTACATCTCTTTTCATACAATGTGTCCAGGACCCCCAAGCAGGGTTCATCTGGGTCAGCTTCCTTGGAAATAAACCCCTGGTATTGCCTGTCCCAGGGCTCGGCGTGGAGGAATCCGGGATGGATAGGGGGACACAGGCCATCCTGCTCCACCAGGTCCTGGCCCAAGGCCCTGAAAATGTGACAACACAGACTGGCCTAGGCTTGGCCCACCTCTTGTTTCCCCTGGGCTACTGGCTACCCCCACCCAATGTGTCAGTTTGGGGCATGGCTGCTGTTGATTCTAGTCCTTTGCTCCAAACCCCCCGACTCACATGACCCCGCACTTGATTTTCCTTGCATCTGGCCTGATGTCTCAAAGAAGCAGGACAGAAAGACTCACAGCCCAGACCTCCTCCACAAGAGCTTCATCTCCTCCTGCTCAGGGTAGTGCTCCTCCAGGAAATGACTTCTTTCCTCCCCGGCCAGGGATGCTGGACCTCTGTTTATACTGCTCCTTTCCCTACGAGCATGCTTGGCATTGTGTGAGGAACAGAGGTTTCCTGGCCCAGTATTTTGCCACCCTTTCCCCTTAGTGAGGGGTTTGTGAACCGCATCAAACAGCCACATCACATTGGCAGGTTCATAGAATGATAGAATATCAGGGTTGGAAGAGACCTCAGGAGGTCATCTAGTCCAACCCTCTGCTCAAAGCAGGACCCATCCCCAGACAGATTTTTTTCCCCGGATCCCTAAATGGCCCCCTCAAGGATTGAACTCACAACCCTGGGTTTAGCAGGCCAATGCTCAAACCACTGAGCTATCCCTCCCCCCAGATTATATCCATCCTGTGATCCATGAATACAGCCAGGTGTTTCATGTGATAAAACCTCCAGCAATACATCCAGGAACCTCCAGGAATATGTCCAACCATAATTGGAAACCTTATGTGACCTCCTCCACCTACTCACGCTCAGTCTGCTTCCCTTGTCTCTCACTAAATTCACCTGCCACTTCTGAAGGTCTCTGCATCCTTATAATGTATTATTGTTACTATAACAGTAGCACCTAGATGTCCCCAAGCAAGGTCAGGGCCCCACTGCACTGGGTGCTGTACGAACACAGAGGCCATCCCTGCCCAGAAGCGCGTACTGTCTAGAGTAGGGTTACCATACGTCCTCTTTTTCCCGGACATGTCCGGCTTTTCGGCAGTCAAACCCCCGTCCAGGGGGAATTGCCAAAAAGCCGAACATGTCCGGGAAAATGGCGGCTCTGTTTAAGAGCCGGGCTGCCTGAACGCTACCGGCTTCGGGCAGCCCCGTGCCTCCAGACCCTGCGCCGCCGGAGCCCGGGAGGGGAAGTGCCCGGCTGGGGGCGCAGGGTCTGGAGGCAAGGGGGCTGCCCGAAGCCGGTAGCGCTCGGGCAGCCCGGTTCTTAAACAGAGCCTCCAGTGGCTGCGGCTCTGTGTAACTGACACTGTGTCAGTTACACAGAGCCCCGGGGGCTGGAGGCTCCAGCCGCCCCCGCTCTGTTTAAGAGCCGGGCTGCCCGAGCGCTACCGGCTTCGGGCAGCCCCCGTGCCTCCAGATCCTGCACCCCCAGCCGGGCACTTCCCGTCCCGGGCTCCGGCGGCGCAGGGTCTCCAGGCACGGGGCTGCCCGAAGCCGGTAGCTCTGGGGCAGCCCGGTTCTTAAACAGAGCCTCCAGTGGCTGTGGCTCTGTGTAACTGACACTGTGTCAGTTACACACAGCCCCGGCGGCTGGAGGCTCCAGCCGCCCCCGCTCTGTTTAAGAGCCGGGCTGCCCGAGCGCTACCGGCTTCGGGCAGCCCCGTGCCTGGAGACCCTGCGCCGCCGGAGCCCGGGACGGGAAGTGCCCGGCTGGGGGTGCAGGATCTGGAGGCACGGGGGCTGCCCGAAGCCGGTAGCGCTTGGGCAGCCCGGCTCTTAAACAGAGCGGGGGCGGCTGGAGCCTCCAGCCCCCGGGGCTCTGTGTAACTGACCCAGTGTCAGTTACACAGAGCCAAAGAGGAGCAAAGCCTCCAGCCCCCTGGGCTGTGTGTAACTGACACAGAGGCTCTGTTTAAGAACCGGGCTGCCCGAGAGCTACCGGCTTCAGGCAGCCCCCTTGCCTCCGGACCCTGCGCCGCCAGCCGGGCACTTCCCCTCCCGGGCTCCGGCGGCGCAGGGTCCGGAGGCACGGGGGCTGCCCGAAGCCGGTAGCGCTGGGGCAGCCCGGCTCTTAGAGCCTAAGAGGAGCAGAGCCTCCAGCTGCGGGGGCTCTGCTCCTCTTCGGCTCTGTGTAACTTATACAGTGTAAGTTACGCAGAGCCGCCGGAGCCCCGGAGGGGAAGTGCCCGGCTGGGGGCGCAGGGTCCGGAGGCATAGGGGCTGCCCAAAGCCCGAGCGCTACCAGCTTCACGGTTTGCTGGGCAGCCTCCAGACCCTGCGCGCTGGGGCTCCAGCTGCGCTGGGGAAGCGCCGGCCGGGGGCGCAGGGTCTGGGGGCTGCCCGGCAAACCGTGAAGCTGGTAGCACTGGGGCAGCCCTTTCCCCCTGGCTGGGAGTGGGAGGGAGGAGGGGGCGGAGTTAGGGTGGGGGAAGGGGCGGCGTTGGGGCGGGGCTAGGGGTGGGGAAATGGGCGGGGCCATGGCCCGTGGAGGGTCCTCTTTTTTTATTTATGAGATATGGTAACCCTAGTCTAGAGAGACAAGACAGACAAAGGGTAGAAGGGGAAACAGGCACAGAGAGAGGAAGTGACTTTTCCAAAATCAATCAGCGAGGCAATGACAGGCCCAGCTCTCCTGATTCCTAGCCCAGACCCTCCCGTCCACTCAACTGCAGTGCCTCCTAGGCCTGTGTGATGGGTTACAACCATTTGCAGTGCAGGGGAGTGTGTATCCCACTCATAGAATCATAGAATATCAGGGTTGGAAGGGACCTCAGGAGGTCATCTAGTCCAACCCCCTGCTCAAAGTAGGACCAATTCCCAACTAAATCATCCCAGCCAGGGCTTTGTCAAGCCAGGCCTTAAAAACCTCTAAGGAAGGAGATTCCAACACCTCCCTAGGCAGGGCCGGCTCTAGGATTTTTGCCGCCCCAAGCGAAAACAATTTTGGCCGCCACCCCCCCCCCCCCCGTTTTTTTCTTACCCCACCCCCGGCCCCACCTCAACTCCGCCCCTTCCCCAAATCCCCAGCCCTGCCTCCTCTCCCCAGGCTCTCAAGCCTAGGAGGGAGGAATCATAGAATCATAGAATCATAGATTATAGGACTGGAAGGGACCTCGAGAGGTCATCGAGTCCAGTCCCCTGCCCGCATGGCAGGACCAAATACTGTCTAGACCATCCCTGATAGACATTTATCTAACCTACTCTTAAATATCTCCAGAGACGGAGATTCCACAACCTCCCTAGGCAATTTGTTCCAGTGTTTAACCACCCTGACAGTTAGGAACTTTTTCCTAATGTCCAACCTAGACCTCCCTTGCTGCAGTTTAAACCCATTGTTTCTGGTTCTATCCTTAGAGGCTAAGGTGAACAAGTTCTCTCCCTCCTCCTCATGACACCCTTTTAGATACCTGAAAACTGCTATCATGTCCCCTCTCAGTCTTCTCTTCTCCAAACTAAACAAACCCAGTTCTTTCAGCCTTCCTTCATAGGTCATGTTCTCAAGACCTTTAATCATTCTTGTTGCTCTTCTTTGGACCCTTTCCAATTTCTCCACATCTTTTTTAAAATGCGGCGCCCAGAACTGGACACAATACTCCAGCTGAGGCCTAACCAGAGCAGAGTAGAGCGGAAGAATGACTTCTCGTGTCTTGCTCACAACACACCTGCTAATGCATCCCAGAATCATGTTTGCTTTTTTTGCAACAGCATCACACTGTTGACTCATATTTAGCTTGTGGTCCACTATAACCCCTAGATCCCTTTCTGCCGTACTCCTTCCTAGACAGTCTTTTCCCATTCTGTATGTGTGAAATTGATTTTTCCTTCCTAAGTGGAGCACTTTGCATTTGTCTTTGTTAAACTTCATCCTGTTTAACTCAGACCATTTCTCCAATTTGTCCAGATCATTTTGAATTATGACCCTGTCCTCCAAAGTAGTTGCAATCCCTCCCAGTTTGGTATCATCCGCAAACTTAATAAGCGTACTTTCTATGCCAATATCTAAGTCGTTGATGAAGATATTGAACAGAGCCGGTCCCAAAACAGACCCCTGCGGAACCCCACTCGTTACGCCTTTCCAGCAGGATTGGGAACCATTAATAACAACTCTCTGAGTACGGTTATCCAGCCAGTTATGCACCCACCTTATAGTAGCCCCATCTAATTTGTATTTGCCTAGTTTATCGATAAGAATATCATGCGAGACCGTATCAAATGCCTTACTAAAGTCTAGGTATACCACATCCACCGCTTCACCCTTATCCACAAGGCTCGTTATTCTATCAAAGAAAGCTATCAGATTGGTTTGACATGATTTGTTCTTCACAAATCCATGCTGGCTGTTCCCTATCACCTTACCACCTTCCAAGTGTTTGCAGATGATTTCCTTAATTACTTGCTCCATTATCTTCCCTGGCACAGAAGTTAAACTAACTGGTCTGTAGTTTCCTGGGTTGTTTTTATTTCCCTTTTTATAGATGGGCACTATATTTGCCCTTTTCCAGTCTTCTGGAATCTCTCCCGTCTCCCATGACTTTCCAAAGATAATAGCTAGAGGCTCAGATACCTCCTCTATTAGCTCCTTGAGTATTCTAGGATGCATTTCATCAGGCCCGGGTGACTTGCAGGCATCTAACTTTTCTAAGTGATTTTTAACTTGTTCTTTTTTTATTTTATCCGCTAAACCTACCCCCTTCCCATTAGCATTCACTATGTTAGGCATTGCTTCAGACTTCTCGGTGAAGACCGAAACAAAGAAGTCATTAAGCATCTCTGCCATTTCCAAGTTTCCTGTTACTGTTTCTCCCTCTTCACTAAGCAGTGGGCCTACCCTGTCTTTGGTCTTCCTCTTGCTTCTAATGTATTGATAAAAAGTCTTCTTGTTTCCCTTTATTCCCATTGCTAGTTTGAGCTCATTTTGTGCCTTTGCCTTTCTAATCTTGCCCCTGCATTCCTGTGTTGTTTGCCTATATTCACCCTTTGTAATCTGTCCTAGTTTCCATTTTTTATATGACTCCTTTTTATTTTTTAGATCGTGCAAGATCTCGTGGTTAAGCCAAGGTGGTCTTTTGCCACATTTTCTATCTTTCCTAACCAGCGGAATAGCTTGCTTTTGGGCCCTTAATAGTGTCCCTTTGAAAAACTGCCAACTCTCCTCAGTTGTTTTTCCCCTCAGTCTTGATTCCCATGGGACCTTACCTATCAGCTCTCGGAGCTTCCCAAAATCTGCCTTCCTGAAATCCATTGTCTCTATTTTGCTGTTCTCCCTTCTACCCTTCCTTAGAATTGCAAACTCTATGATTTCATGATCACTTTCACCCAGGCTGCCTTCTACTTTCACATTCTCAACGAGTTCCTCCCTATTTGTTAAAATCAAGTCTAGAACAGCTTCCCCCCTAGTAGCTTTTTCAACCTTCTGAAATAAAAAGTTGTCTCCAATGCAGTCCAAGAATTTGTTGGATAGTCTGTGCCCCGCTGTGTTATTTTCCCAACATATATCCGGATAGTTGAAGTCCCCTATCACCACCAAATCTTGGGCTTTGGATGATTTTGTTAGTTGCTTGAAAAAAGCCTCATCCACCTCTTCCACCTGGTTAGGTGGCCTGTAGTAGACTCCTAGCATGACATCTCCCTTGTTTTTTGCCCCTTTAAGCCTAACCCAGAGACTCTCAACACTTCCGTCTCCTATGTCCATCTCTACCTCCGTCCAAGTGTGTACATTTTTAATATATAAGGCAACACCTCCTCCCTTTTTCCCCTGTCTATCCTTCCTGAGCAAGCTGTACCCATCCACACCAACATTCCAATCATGTGTATTATCCCACCAAGTTTCAGTGATGCCAACAATGTCATAGTTGTATTTATTTATTAGCACTTCCAGTTCTTCCTGCTTATTCCCCATACTTCTCGCATTTGTATATAGGCATCTAAGATACTGGTTTGATCTTTCCTCCCAGTTTTGTCCTGACTCTCCTTTCTCTCTGCCAGTATAGCCCACACTCCCTCTTGTTTCCGACCCATCTCCCCGGACTCCATGTTCCCCACTTACCTGTGGGCTTTGCTCACCTGTCCCCGTCGAACCTAGTTTAAAGCCCTCCTCACTAGGTTAGCCAGTCTGTGTCCGAATAGGGTCTTTCCTCTCCTCGAAAGGTGAACGCCATCTCTGCCTAGCAGTCCTTCCTCAAATAGCATCCCGTGGTCTAGGAAGCCAAAGCCCTCCTGGCAACACCATCTTCGCAGCCAGGCATTCACCTCCATGATGCATCTGTCTCTGCCCGGGCCCCTACCTTTGACAGGAAGAATTGAAGAGAATACCACCTGCGCTCCAAACTCCTTCACCCGTACTCCCAGAGCCCTGTAGTCACTCTTGATCCGCTCAGTGTCACACCACGCAGTATCATTTGTGCCCACATGGATGAGTAGCATGGGGTAGTAGTCAGAGGGCTGGATAATCCTCGACAATGCCTCCGTAACGTCTCGGATACGGGCCCCCGACAGGCAGCATACCTCCCGAGATGAAATGTCAGGGCGACAGATGGGCGCCTCCGTCCCCCTCAGCAGAGAGTCTCCGACCACCACTACCCTACGTTTCCTATTCGCAGTGGTGGCAGCAGACTCTCCAGCCTTAGGGGTACGAGGCTTCTCCTCCTCTACTGTAGGGAGTGATTCCTTCTTTCCTGTATCGAGAAGAGCATAACGGTTACGTATAACCACGGCAGGAGGGTTCGGAGCAGGGGTGGAGCACTGCCTGCTGCCAGAAGTAACCAGCTGCCAGTGTCCACCCTGAGCCATCTCCTCCTCCACCAGTGGTGTATCAGCAGTCCTGTGTACTGGGACAGCTACCTCAGCTGTCTCCACATGGACACTGTCGAGGAATTGCTCGTGGATACGGATGCTCCTCAACCTAGCCACCTCCTCCTGTAGCTCTCCCACCTGCTGCCTGAGAGATTCCACCAGCAGGCACCTCTCACATTGGATGGTCCCCCCAGCCTGGATATCAGTAAGTGGAAATTGCAAGTTACAGTCTTTGCAAAACCACACCAGGTTCTGGGTAGAGGCATCCATGCTTAGGCACTCTGTCTGGCTACAGGCACAGGTGGAGGAGACAGTAGTAGTGCTGGCACAGGTGTTGCGGGTCTTCCTAACCATCGTAAGCCTCCCTCTGTCAAACTCCCGTCTGCAGCCCCCTGTCAGCTGAAAGGGTTGTTTAAGCAAAAAGTTATGAATGTAGTTGCTTTATAGGTATTAAGGGGAATCAAGAGAAAACAGATGGAACTGGCAAGGGACCCTCGCCCCCTTCCTGCTCCCCTTCCAAACTCCCTTGTGAAACTCCCTGTTAGCAGCCCCTGTTCGCAAAGCTCCCTGGTCGCTTGTGCGCTGCTTTATAAAGCCCTGGCCTGTAGGAGAGAGGGAGAGAGAGAAGCAGCGCGTGCGCCGTGGCCACTCGGGGTCTCCCCCTTCCTCCCAGGTTCTCAAACCCGGGAGGGAGGGGGAGATCCTGAGTGGCCGCGGAGCGCAAATCAGCTGTTTCGCGCGCTGCGGCCGCTCGGGATCTCCCCCTCCCTCCTGGGTTTGAGAGCCTGCGAGGGAGGGCGAGCAGCGGCGCGCGAGCGGCAGCAGCTGAGGTGAGTTAGGGCGGCCGGGGCACATTTTTAGGGGCGGCATGGACCACGCCAGAATGCCGCCCCTAAAAATGTGCCGCCCCAAGCACCAGCTTGTTTTGCTGGTGCCTAGAGCCGGCCCTGTCCCTAGGTAACCCATTCCAGTGCTTCACCACCCTCCCAGTGAAATAGTGTTTCCGAATATCCAACCTAGATCTCCCCCACTGCAACTTGAGACCATTGCTCCTTGTTCTGTCATCTGCCACCACTGAGAACAGCTGAGCTCCATCCTCTTTGGAACCCCCCTTCAGGTAGTTGAAAGCAGCTATCAAATCCCCTCTCATTCTTCTCTTCTGGAGACTAAACAATCCCAGTTCCCTCAGCCTCTCCTCATAAGTCATGTGCTCCAGACCCCTAATCATTTTTGTTGCCCTCCGCTGGACTCTTTCCAATTTTTCCACATCCTTCTTGTAGTGTGGGGCCCAAAACTGGACACAGTATTCCAGATGAGGCCTCACCAATGTCGAATAAAGGGGAACGATCACGTTCCTTGATCTGCTGGCAAGGCCCCTACTTATACAGCCCAAAATGCCGTTAGCCTTCTTGGCAACAAGAGCACACTGTTGACTCATATCCAGCTTCTCGTCCACTGTGACCCCTAGGTCCTTTTCTGCAGAACTGCTACCTAGCCATTCGGTCCCTAGTCTGTAGCAGTGCATGGGATTCTTCCGTCCTAAGTGCAGGACTCTGCACTTGTCCTTGTTGAACCTCATCAGGTTTTTTTTGGCCCAATCCTCTAATTTGTCTAGGTACCTCTGTATCTGATCCCTACCCTCCAGTGTATCTACCACTCCTCCCAGTTTAGTGTCATCTGCAAACTTGCTGAGAGTGCAGTCCACACCATCTTCCAGATCATTAATAAAGATATTAAACAAAACCAGCCCCAGGACCGACCCTTAGGGCACTCCGCTTGAAACCGGCTGCCAACTAGACAGGGAGCCATTGATCACTACCCGTTGAGCCCAATGATCTAGCCAGCTTTCTATCCACCTTACAGTCCATTCATCCAGCCCATACTTCTTTAACTTGGCGGCAAGAATACTGTGGGAGACCGTATCAAAAGCTTTGTTAAAGTCAAGGAATAACACATCCACTGCTTTCCCCTCATCCACAGAGCCAGTTATCTCATCATAGAAGGCAATTAGGTTAGTCAGGCACGACTTCCCCTTGGTGAATCCATGCTGACTGTTCCTGATCACTTTCCTCTCCTCTAAGTGTTTCATAATTGATTCCTTGAGGACCTGCTCCATGATTTTTCCAGGGACTGAGGTGAGGCTGACTAGCCTGTAGTTCCCCGGATCCTCCTCCTTCCCTTTTTTAAAGATGGGCACTACATTAGCCTTTTTCCAGTCAGCCGGGACCTCCCCCGATCGCCATGAGTTTTTCAAAGATGATGGCTCCGCAATCACATCCGCCAACTCCTTTAGCACCCTTGGATGCAGCGCATCCGGCCCCATGGATTTGTGCTCACCTAGTTTTTCTAAATAGTCCCGAACCACTTCTTTCTCCACTGAGGGCTGGTCACCTCCTCTCCATACTGTGCTGCCCAGTCCAGCAGTCTGGGAGCTGACCTTGTTTGTGAAGACAGAGGCAAAAAAAAGCATTGAGTACATTAGCTTTTTCCACATCCTCTGTCACTAGGTTGCCTACCTCATTCAGTAAGGGGCCCACACTTTCCTTGACTTTCTTCTTGTTGCTAACATACCTGAAGAAACCCTTCTTGTTACTCTTAACATCTCTTGCTAACTGCAACTCCAAGTGCGATTTGGCCTTCCTGATTTCACTCCTGCATGCCTGAGAAATATTTTTATACTCCTCCCTGGTCATTTGTCCAATCTTCCACTTCTTGTAAGCTTCTTTTTTGCGTTTAAGGTCAGCAAGAATTTCACTGTTAAGCGAAGCTGGTCGCCTGCCATATTTACTATTCTTTCTACACATCGGGATGGTTTGTTCCTGCAACCTCAATAAGGATTCTTTAAAATACAGCCAGCTCTCCTGGACTCCTTTCCCACTCATGTTATTCTCCCAGGGGATCCTGCCCATCAGTTCCCCGAGGGAGTCAAAGTCTGCTTTTCTGAAGTCCAGGGTCCGTATTCTGCTGTTCTCCTTTCTTCCTTGCGTCAGGATCCTGAACTCGACCATCTCATGGTCACTGCCTCCCAGGTTTCCATCCACTTTTGCTTCCCCTACTAATTCTTCCCTGTTTGTGAGCAGCAGGTCAAGAAAAGCTCTGCCCCCAGTTGGTTCCTCCAGCACTTGCACCAGGAAATTGTCCCCTACACTTTCCAAAAACTTCCTGGATTGTCTGTGCACCGCTGTATTGCTCTCCCAGCAGATATCAGGGTGATTAAAGTCTCCCATGAGAACCAGGGCCTGTGATCTAGTAACTTCTGTTAGTTGCCAGAAGAAAGCCTCGTCCACCTCATCCCCCTGGTCTGGTGGTCTATAGCAGACTCCCACCACGACATCACCCTTGTTGCTCACACTTCTCAACTTTATCCAGAGACTCTCAGGTTTTTCTGCAGTTTCATACCGGAGCTCTGAGCAGTCATACTCCTCTCTTACATACAATGCAACTCCCCAGAGAGCATGAGCACACCAGCACTTTAAATAAGAATAACCTGCTTATTAAATGCAAGAACCATTTGTCATCCTATCCATGTCTTCCTTTTTGCCTGGGTCCTTCTGTCCAGATCAGTAGAGTACAGGTCTTAGAACAGTCACCTTCCTTTTTGGGACAGTTCAGGAGTTGCTACAAGGGAACTAGGGGTGTAGTCAACTGGGAGCATGGGGAGAGCAGACTTTCCTCCCCTCCCCCCACCTCAACAAAAATGGAGGGGTTGCATTAATAAATAAAGGAAACCCTGAATTTGGAAAAGAAGTTCACTTCACGCACTTTATTAAAAATGGACAAATTTACTCGTAGTTCAAAATTACTCACTGACGTGATATTCAACAGCTACTGTTTTTTAACTTTAGAGCCCCCAAATTAAAAAAAGCAGTATACACACCCCTGGCCAGCTTGGCGTATTGTCCATCCTGCATGGCCATGGTCAAGACTGGGTCTCACAGCTCAGCTGGATAAATATCTGACCAGTAACCTCGTCTGTAACTGGCTGGGCTAAGATTGGGATAACCAAATCTCATACCTTACTCCCTATATTTATTGTCACTTGGGTGAGGTACAACTTGTATACATTCTGCATTATACAACTGCACAGGAGCATTATGGGAAGCTATCACGCTTCTCTGAAGTACCAGGAATTGGCTAATAGTGGTGTCCAGTTTTCAAATGGAAATACCAATAATCTGATCTGACATAGCAAATTCCATGATTCCTACTCCAGTCACTCACCTCCTACTGCGATCTAGGCAGCTACTATGAACTGTGATGTGTTTTGTTTTCTGTGCACTGTGCCTTTAAATTCCTAAAATCTCTGTAAAACCCAGCAGCCACTTTGTCCTTCAGTCTGTTCCAGAGAAATACACACACTGCGCTCATTTATTCAGACTTTACTTTGATTCATTCTTTTCGCAGTAACCCAGAATCTAAAATAAAAGTTATTTAAGAGACAGCATGTTTTGTTCTTAGTGTCTGAAAAAAATCAATGCATAGGCCCCCTGTACTGATCAGAGTGTCTAGGCATGACATTGCCGCCCCAACTAGAAAACTGAGCTCACACATTGTTAATCTAGCAGACAAAGACAGAACAAGATCTGATGGCTGGACATTAAAGCCAGATAAATTCAAACCGGAAAGAAGGCACAAATATTTAACAGTGGGTATGGTTAACCATTGCACCAGCTTACCAAGGGATGATTGATGAGTAGGGCTGTGCGGTGGCCAAACTGAAAAATCGGGAGATGTTTTGTTTGGAGTCAAAGGCAACATTTCATTCAACCCCACATGAAATGTTCCATTTTGGTTTTGAGGATTTTTAGCCCCCTCCTCTTTTTTGAATAAAATGGTTATAAAATTCAAAATGAAAAAGTTTCAGATTGAAAAAGCAACGCGTTTCATTTTGAAAATGTCAACACGAACCATGTCTGTTTTTTCCAATTTGTCTTTTTTATTTTCTTGTTTCAGTCGACCCAAATAGGCATGTTTTGAGGGAGTGGGAAGTTTTGTCTGAAAAATCTCACCCAGCTCAATTTGTTATCAGTTGGGAGTCTTTAAATCCAGATGGCATGTTTTCTACAAGCTGTTCTCTGGTTCAACCACAGCCTATGGGCTGGATGCAGCAGTCACGGACGCAGGTCTCTGGCTTGTGCTATGTAGGAGGTCAGACAAGATGATCCCAGTGGTCCTTTCTGACCTTAACATCTGTGAAACTCCAGGAATTGTACACGAACATGAAAGTTACATTTCTCCCTAACCTTTTTTTTAAAGACATACTTTCCCAGAGTGGCAAACTAACTCCATGACTATCCGGCTACCCCTCTGATATTTGACTCCATGCCTCAAGAGACTGAGAGGGGATGAGACTGATCTAGTTTCAGCTCACCTGAATCTATGATAACTAGTTTTTTCCTTCCAAGCCTTTTTTTTTTAAATAAATATTTTAAAAGTATGCCTCCTTTAGCCAGTCATTAAAAGAGCAGGGTTAATATTGCTGGTCAGTGTTTCTGAAACACATTAAAATATGGACTCCGGTTAAATTACAACAAGCCGGGCTAAAGGACAATGAATAGCTTGTGCTGGTCTTGCAAAAAAAAATTGCTCTGGTGCATTAATGCATCTTCTTGATGGAATAGTCCTTCAGGTACAATTTCTGCTTCCAGATATGGCCCTTAATCAAAGAAATAGCTAATACTTGTGATATAACCAAGAATGTGATGCTTCTCAATTCATCAGCCAGGCCAGGCCATCTGCCCCCATGACCAAGAGATCTCTGTGACCGCAGGGATTGGGGTCACATGGGACTGGCCCCAGAGAGTAAGGCACCCCCCACTTTTTTTTTTCTCAGGGAGGGGAATGGCTACAGTCTCAGAAGAGAGAGAGTCACATTGGGTCATATGCCTTTTCTCCAGCAATTGCTTCCGGGCAATAGAGACTGGATAGTTCCAAGGATGGGTTATTAAATCTTTCATATGAGTCTTTCATTTAATCCAGCCCAAACGAGCGTTGAATGTTGTTGACAATGGGTAACTCTTCAGTGGTCAGCGTGAGATGAGTTGGTTAAGGAACAAATGGCCAGAGAGACCAAACTCTCCTTCCATTCCCAGAGATGGTCTCTCCAGGGCCGGGCTTAAGCATACTGGTGGGAAGTAGCTCAGACAACATGGTAATGAATGTAGATAAGTAGATCAGAATCGTGCCCCACAAGTGCCTGTGCCTTGCCCTCCTAGGCTAGTGCCCAAACCATGAGACCATCCTTCCTATAAGGGCTGTGGATTAATCGCCGTTAACTCACACAATTAATTCAAAACAATTAATCGCAATTTAAAAAATAATCGCAATTTTAATCACACTGTTAAGCAATAGAATACCAATTGAAATTTATTACATATTTTGGATGTTTCTCTACATTTTCAAACATATTGATTTCAGTTACAACACAGAATACAAAGTGCACAGTGCCCACTTTATATTATTTTTATTACAAATATTTGCACTGTAAAAATGATAAAAGAAATAGTATTGTTCGTCACCTCATACAAGTACAGTAGTACAATCTCTTTATCATGAAAGTGTAAGTAAAAAATGTAAGTAAAAAACAAAACAATGTACAGACGTCCCCCAGATTACGCAAACCCAATTTATGCAAATCCGCTAGAAATAGGAGGGTTGTTTGTTTGTTTTTGCGTAATTGCCGGTATACGTTTCCGACTTATGCAAAATTTGAGTTACGCAAGGCAATCCGGAATGGAATGCTTACATGAGTCGGGGAGCATCCATAAAACTTTAGAGCCTATAAGTCCACTCAGTCCTACTTCTTTTTCTGACAAACATTAAGACAAACAAATTTGTTTGCATTTACGGGAGATAATGCTGCCTGCTTATTATTCACAATGTCACCTGAAAGTGAGAACAGACGTTCGGATGGCACTTTTGCAGCTGTCATTGCAAGGTATTTACGTGCCAGATGAGCTAAACATTCATATCCCCTTCACGCTTTGGCCACCATTCCAGAGGACATGCTTTCATGCTGATGACACTTGTTAAAAAAAATGCGTTAATTAAATTCTCCTTGGGGGAGAATTGCATGTCTCCTGCTCTGTGTTTTACCCACATTCTCCCATAGATTTCATGTTATAGCAGTCTCGGATGATGACCCAGCATGTTGTTCGTTTTAAGAACACTTTCACTACAGATCTGACAAAATACACAGAAGGTACTAATGTGAGATTTCTAAACATAGCTACAGCACTTAACCCCAGGTTTAAGAATCTGAAGTTCCTTCCAAAATCTGAGAGGGATGAGGTGTGGAGCATGCTTTCAGAAGTCTTAAAAGAGCAACACTCCAATGAAGAAACTACAGAACCCGAACCACCAAAAAAAGAAAATCAACCTTCTGCTGGTGGCATCTGACTCAGATGATTAAAATAAACATGCATCAGTCTGCACTGCTTTGGATCGTTATTGAGCAGCATGGGCGCATGTCCTCTGGAATGGCGGTTGAAGCATGAAGGGACATATGAATTTTTAGCGCATCTGGCACATAAATATCTTGCAACACCGGCTACAAAACTGCCATGAGAATGACTGTTCTTACTTTCAGGTGGCATTGTAAACAAGAAGCGGGCAGCATTGTCTTCTGCAAATGTAAGCAAACTTTTTTGTCTGAGCAATTGGCTGAACAAGAAGTAGGACTGAGTGGATTTGTAGGCGCTAAAGTTTGACATTGTTTTATTTTTGAATGTAGTTATTTTTGTGAATAATTCTACATTTGTAAGTTCAACTTTCATGATAAAGAGATCGCACTACAGTACTTGTATGAAGTGAATTGAAAAATACTATTTCTTTTATTTTTACAATGCAAATATGTATAACAAAAAATAAATATAAAGTGAGCACTGTACACTTTGTATTCTGTTTGAAATTGAAATCAATATATTTGAAAATGTGGAAAACATCCACAAATATTTAAATAAATGGTATTCTATTATTGTTTAATAGCGTGATTAATCGTGCGATTAATCGCGATTAATTTTTTTAAATCGCTTGACAGCCCTACTTCCGTTCCTAGAGATAATCTTCACTCCAGCTCTGTCCATTCTACTCCCATCACTTAATAATGGCCAAGTGGAGAGACACCCCCATGCTCCCCACCCCCACTACCCATGTAGCCCCACTCCACCCATCCACCTGTGAAGGATTCTTCTCTGGGCCATCAACCCAGAGGCAAGCGCTGTTGCCTTGGTTTAATGAGACGGACGCTGTGCATTGCCACGAGCCATTGA
Organism: Chrysemys picta bellii; assembly: GCF_011386835.1. Classification (NCBI taxonomy): domain Eukaryota; kingdom Metazoa; phylum Chordata; order Testudines; family Emydidae; genus Chrysemys; species Chrysemys picta. The sequence continues at coordinate 5,914,761 of NC_088813.1, read as the reverse complement.
TAAAACAGACTCTGTGTTGAAGGGATGTTCTGGGTGGAGGAGCCTCAGAATGTCTCGGCCAAAGGCTGTGAGTATTTTACATGCTGAAGAAGAGACGAACATGTCAAGGAGGATGTGGTTGCATACAGCTCGCGAACACCACACTTAAGCAAATGGTGGCATTAGCAGAGCTGTGGATGTTATTATGGGCTCTGTATAAACCCAACACTGTTAAAGTTCCTAGCTTTAGCTCCACCACTGACTGCTGCCTTTTACTGCTGATTAGTTGCTCCACTAATCCCTGGAAAGGACACAAAACAGTGCAGGTTCTTGTCGGAATCCTGCCAACCTCTGTGTCAGGTGGGAGACCCAGCTGCCAGCACGTGCCCACTCCTGTGTGACCCAGTCTCCTGTCTGGAACCCCATCTGTGCCCACCACTGGGCAGAGGCCCCTAAAACGCACACACAGCTTAGGTTGAGAGCAGGATTTATTCAGAATTCTCACACAAGCTGGTACTGTCGTCGTCGAGCCTGGGGGGGCAGGGTGGAGGGATGTCACACCATAGCAAAATCATGCTAGCAAGCAACCTGGTTATGAATCTCAGGTGCAGAGGGCACTGGGACAACACCCTGCTTCTTCAGCACCAAAATCTGCCACGTGTACTGAGTGAGAGCTCTTCCTAGAGCTTTGTAACACGGCCCATAGTCTATCACCAGGGCAGCCACTAGCCGACAAACCCCCATCTCCCTCTCTCCCTCTCTCTCACACAGCCCATTATAACAGGAAAGAGTAGGACTGGCAGGGAAGAGGGACACAAGAACAGCCATTCTGGGTCAGACCAATGGTCCATCGAGCCCAGTATCCAGTGCCAGTGATCCAGGGGGATTGTACAACACAGGGCTGTTGGAGTGATCCACCCCGTCTTCCTCTCGCGGTTTCTGGCAGTTGGAGGTTTAGGGTCACTCCAACAACGGGGTTGCATCCCTGCCCATCTTGGCTAATAGCCAGTGACCTAGCCACCATGAACTTATCTAGTTCTTTTTTTGAACCCAGTTATATTTTTGGCCTTCACAACATCCCATGGCAAGGAGTTCCACAGGTTAATTGTGTGTTGTGTGAAAAAACATTTTCTCTTGTTTGTATTAAATCTGATGCCTACTAATTTAATCAGGGGAATTCTAGTTTTTGTATTTAGGGAAAGGGAAAATAACACTTCTCTATTCACTTTTTTCCACACTATTTGTGATTTTACAGATCTCTGTCACATGCCTAATCTTTTTAGTCTCTCCTCGTATGGAAACTGTTCCATGCCCTTGATCATCTTTGTTGCCCTTCTCAGAACCTTTTGCAGTTCCACTCTATCCTTTTTGAGATGAGGCAACCAGAAAGTTGCCTTCACATGTCATTTTGAAGAGGACCTCATACATCCTAGGGCTGATCCAGCACAGACTTTGGGGGAGGGGGCGGGAATGAAACAAATATTACTGGCAAACGTGATATTTCATGGCTGGCTGAGCCACATACTGCACATGACAAGAGGGAGCCCGATACAGATCAGACTGGAATAGACACATCACCCTTTGAACAAGAGACTTTATCTGCTAAATCACTTCCTTCGTAGGGCATTGAACTCAGCGCATTTCATCACAAAAGTCAGAGCCAGAGCCAGCTTCAAGAGAGGAGTTTTATTGGAAGAAGGTTATGTCCCTGGGAGGAGGGTGGTAGGAATATATATTTGAGGGTGTATACTAATGATGAAGGATTTGTTGGAGAAGGAACTGGGATTATTTAGTCTGCAAAAGAGAAGAATGAGGGGGGATTTGATAGCTGCTTTCAACTACTTGAAGGGGGTTCCAAAGAGATGGATCTAGACTGATCTCAGTGGTACCAGATGATAGAACAAGGAGTAATGGTCTCATGTTGCAGTGGGGGAGGTCTAGCTTGGATATTAGGAAAAACTGTTTCACTAGGAGGGTAGTGAAGCACTGGAATGGGTTCCCTAGGGAGGTGGTGGAATCTCCATCCTTAAGAGGTTTTTAAGGCCCGGCTTGACAAAGCCCTGGCTGGGATGATTTAGTTGTTGTTGGTCCTGCTTTGAGCAGGGGGTTGGACTAGATGACCTCCTGAGGTCCCTTCCAACTCTGATATTCTATGATTCTATGAGAGAGAGAAAGGAGGAGGAAAAGAAAATAAGAATCAGTGCAGACCTCATAGATTCTCAAGCCAGAAGGGGTCACTGTGATCATCTGGTCTGACCTCCTGTGCAGCACAGGCCAGAGACCTGGACCCGAATAACTCCCAGAGCGGAGCTTGGAGACAAACATCCGAGCTTCATTTAAAAATGGCCAGTGATGGAGCATCTACCACGACCCTCAGTAAATTGTTCCAATGGTGAGTTACTCTCACTGTTAAAAATCTACATCTTATTTCCAGTCTGAATTTGTCTAGCTTCAACTTCCAGCCCTTGGGTCGTGTTAGTTCTTTCTCCGCTAGATTGACGAGCCCATTATTAAATATTTGTTCCCCACATAGGTATTTATAGACTGTAAGCAAGTCACCTGTTAACCTTCCCTTTGTTAAGCTAAATAGGTTAAAGTCCTTGAGTCTATCACTATAGGGCAGGTTTTTAATCCTTTAATATTTTCATGGCTCTTCTCTGACCCCTCTCCAATTTACCAACATCCTTCTTGAATTGTGGGCTCCAGGACTGGACACAGGATTCCAGCAGTGGTCGCACCAGTGCCAAATACAGAGGTAAAATAACCTCTCTGCTCCTATTCGAGGTTCCCCTGTTTATGCATCCCAGATCACATTAGATCTTTTGGCCACAGCATCACCCTGGGAGCTCATGGCCAGCTGATTATCCACCATGAGCCCAAATCTTTTTCAGAGTCACTGTTTCCCAGGAGAGAGTCCCCCACGCTGTGAGTATGGCCGACATGCTTTGTTTCCAGATGTACACATTTACACAGAGCTGTGTTAAAACGCATATTGTTGGCTTGCACGTAGTTTACCATGCAACCCAGATCGCTCCCAATCAGTGACCTCTCCCAGTGAACTGATTTTTTGTTGAAGTTAAAAAAAAAAGCAGTTTGATGTCCTGACTACTTGGGTTCAGCGGGGGCAAAAAATGAAAGAGACAGAAACTACGGTGACCTTTCAAATGATTATGGCCTATGGGCACACAGGAGACATCACAGAGGAGTGTGTGTGAGAGAAAGGACCAAAAGGCACATGAATAAGAGGGGACATGACCTACTTAAGTACTTGCATGGCCCCCTGACTGCAGTATCTGAGCACCTCACATTATTTGATGCATTTACTCTCACAACACCCCTGTGAGGAAGGGAAATGCTATCATCCCCATTTACAGATGAGAAAATGGGGCACAGAGGGGCTAAGTGACTTGACCAAGGTCACACAGGGAGGCTGTAGCAGATCAGAGAACTGAACCTTGGTTTCATGAAACCCAGGCTAGTGCCCAAACCACTAGATCATCTTTTCCCTCTGATAGGACTTGATAAAGGTGTACAAAATAAGGAATTATCTATAGAAGGTAGATGGGGTGCTGGCATTCTGCTACTTCAGCATCTCTCATACTATGCAAACAAAGAGGACATTCTAAGAAATTGAAAGGCAGCACATTTCAAATTGATAAATGGAAGTACTTTTTCCACATAAAAACAATTAGCCTGTGAAATGAATTGCCACAAGATTGCAATGAGGCCAAGAGTTTACTAAGATACAAAAAAAAAGGATTGGACATGCACATGGAGTACACAAATATCCATAGTTAATAGCAAAGATCAAACAAAACAAAGGATATCAAATGTTATGCTTCAGGGCTTAAACCAGCCACTAACTAATAGGGGTCAGGAAGGATCTTTTGCTGGGGGCAGGTTATCCCATAACTGCCTACTGCATGATACTGGACTAGATAGACCACTGTTATGATCTAATATGGCAATTCTTGTGTTTCTAGGGAGTCAGAATGAAAGGCAGGAATGGAATTCAGGCGTCACTTTTGGAAGACATTTTGAGATTGTGCAATATATACATATGTATTAATTAATTATAGATAAGCAATATAAAACCCAAACAGAATATTAGAAATATAAGCATGTGACAAAGGGGAGAAAATATACAGTAATAAACCAGGACAAGAAAACTAAGCAAAAGGAAGAAATGTACAGAAAGTTATTTGCTACGTAGGGGAAGGAAGCATGTGAATTTAAAGAAACTGTTTTGGAGATAAAGACGACAATAAAATTATTGTTAAACATTGTCTGAAAAGGCAGATAATGTCTAGATTACATCTTCAGAGTTTTATGGTCTTAAGCTAAAGAGAAAGGAGACGGGGAGAGGGTTGTAGGCGGATCGGGAGTGAGATTTCTTTCCTGGTACTGTCATGCACAGGTTGGCTTGGAGTCCTATCCCCAGAATGTTTAATATGTAGATTGACTTGGGCTTTTCAGTAAGTAATTTAAGAAAACAGGATCTGGAAGAAGAAAAAAAAGTCATAAGTAATTTAAACTAGCTGCAAGCAAAGGCAGCTGAAGGTCAGTTTTTTTAATGTCCACAAAAGTGATGACATGGTATCTGGAAAGGCGCCAGATTTGTTCAGTGGAAGAGGATTTCCTGCCTGCCACCTCGTATGCTATAACTCACAGCTCTCCTTTAAATGACACCGGTGTCTGAGAGTCTGTCTGCTGCTAGCAGCTAATAGAATCTGGACTCCCTTTGCCTCCAGCATTTCACTCTGCTCTGGGTCACAGCTGACAGATTAAGAAGGTACCTAGGGCTAGCAATGGAATATACCAGAAGAGAAGGAGCCTTTGGCAATGACGTGATGATTCAAAGAGAGGAGCTGTCACTGAGCCCTCTCCCAACATATGATCAAAATTTCTCCTTCATCCCAGTCTGTGTCTTGCTTGTTTAGGCCACAATGCAGGAAAGCACTTTGGGCTTGTCTACACTTACCAATGCTGCTCTAACACTTTAACAAAGATGCTCTAAACTAGGGTTACCATATTTCAACAAGCAAAAAAGAGGACGGGAGGAGCCCCGCCCTAGCCCCGACCCTGCCCCTCCCACTTCCCGCCCCCCCAGAACCCCCAACCCTCCCCCCGTTCCTTGTCCCCTGACTGCCCCCTCCTGGGACCCCTGCCCCTAACTGCCCCCCGGGACTCCACTCCCTATCTAAGCCTCCTTGCCTCTTGTCCCCTGACTGCCCCAACCCTTATCCACACCCCCACCCCCAGACAGACCCCTGGGACTCCCACGCCCCATCCAACCACTCCCCACCCCCTGACAGCCCCCCCCCCAGAACTCCCAACCCATCTAAACCCCTCTGCTCCCTGTCCCCTGACTGCTCCGATCCCTCTCCACACTCCTGCCCCCTGACAGCCCCCCCAGAACTCCCAACCCATCTAAACCCCTCTGCTCCCTGTCCCCTGACTGCTCCGATCCCTCTCCCCACTCCTGCCCCCTGACAGCTCCCCCCCAGAACTCCCAGCCCCCTACCCCCCGCTCCTTGTCCCCTGACTGCCCCCTCCTGGGACCCCTGCTCCTAACTGCCCTCCAGAACCCCACCCCCTACCTAAGACTCCCTGTTCCTTGTCCCCTAACTGCCCCCTCCTAAGACCCCCCCCCAACTGCCCCCCAGGACCCTACCCCCTACCTGTACCCTGACTGCCCAAAACTTTCTCCACTCCCCTCCAAAAGCCCCCCCCGTTTCTTGACTGCCCCCTCCAGAACCTCCCTGTCCCTTCTCCTGCCCCCCCTTACCCTGCTGCTCAGAACAGGGTGTTGGGCTCTGTGCCAGCCGGACACATGGCTGAGCTCCCCTGCACAACACAAAACCCGGTCCCTGGCCCTGCACAGGGTTGCCGGAGCGGGCTGCAGGAGGAGGAGCTGCCGGCCGGCTCAGAATGCAGGGAGGGGGGGGTGGGAGGAGGAAGCTGCTCCGGAGTCCAGCCCGGGACTTTCCTGCAGCCCTCCCAGCCGCTCGCTTTGCTCTGCCCAGGGAGGGGGAAATCCCGGACATTGTGAGTGCTTTACAAATTCCCCCCGGACGCTATTTTTAGCACACAAAAGGAGGACATGTCCGGGTAAATCCGGACGAATGGTAACCCTACTCTAAACCAAGGGGAGAGAACTTTCCGATCGGTGGAGTTAATCCACCTCCCCAAGAGGCAGTAGCTAAGTTAGCAGAACAGCCCCCGCAGACATAGCGCTGTCTACACAGGGGTTAGGTGAGTATAACCTTGTTGCTCAGGGGTGTGGATTTTTCACACCCCTGAGCGATGTCGTTATAACCGGCGTAGGTCTCTAGTGCAGCCCAGGGTTACAATATGCTTCAATCTAATTTCTTTCAATGAGACTTAAGCATACACTTGAAATTAAGCACGTATTTGGGTGCTCGTTCAATCAAGGCCTGAAATGATACATATTGTAAGGCAGGGGCCTGTAGACATGACCATAAATAAAAATTATTATAATATAATTAATAGCTGGATAAGAAATTATTTTCCCCATGACATTTTTTCCCCAGTTTTTTGTCAAAAAATTGAGAGCAATTCTTTTTATTTTCATTTTTTTTTTCAGTGAAAACCTCAATTTTGTGGGGGAGGGGGGGGGGAACAGATTTTTTTTTCCCCCATGCAAAAGCCTATTTCATTGAAAAAAACAATTTTCCAACAAAAAATTGTTTTGAGGGAAAAATTGTGATCATTTCTAACAATAATAAAATCTTCGCCACAGATGAATTTGACCGGTTTGGTGAGCATCGTCCATTTTCCTTTTGTAATGTTCGTGCCATGATGCCAGAAATACAATGGTGACACAAAGTAGGAGACAAGACTTGAATTTTTTTGCATTTTTTCCCTAGAAGAATTCATAGGAATAAATAGGAAAATAGGAATTCATAGGAAAAACCACTTTGGGTGCTATAAAAAAAATGGATCTGGGGCATTAGCTAAGAAGCAAACTTAAAAAAACCCATCTTTCAGGAGATGGAAAGCATGTAAGAAATAAGGGCAAAACTGACCATTGTTTTTAGTTTGTACGATTTTGTTGACGGCGAGAATTTGTGTGCCCCATGCTCTTGGCTAGCTGCTACCCACGTTTACTCCTCCAACTGTGATGGCAACACCGTAACAAATCATGTAGACATCTTGAAGCTCCTGGTGGTCACTACGCTGCTCCTCAAGTGAGCCCAATGCATCCCAGTGACGAGGAGAGAATTGAGATCTTCCTGCTCCAAAAGAATCTCAATGAACTCTTAGCAGTAGGAGGGCAATGACACCAAATCATACAGTTCTGATCTCATCTAGTAGGGGCCAGAGGTGCACACAGACACTATCCGGTTACTTACAATACTACAGGGGAAGAGCTGAGCTGTATTTGAAGGACAAAGCCCTGAGAAAACACATTCGTGCACCCACAAGAAAATATTGGTCACACCCACGTATTTTTGTGCAGCTGGTGACTTTAAATGAAGATGTTTTCTCCCTTGTGTTACCCATCTTTTAAAGATCCCAGATGTGTCAAACAACCCTGGTCTCAGACACGTTCTCTCACCAACAATGTGCTATATATCTTCCCTTCTTCACAATACTTTCATTGTGAGAGTAAATACAATGGAGTCATCCATAGAGTGCAGGGCCACTCCTAATAGGGGGCTGCAAAGGGCCTTTTGATCTCACAACAGAAGAGCTCTTTGTGGGGCTGGTTAACCCCATCTGCCTCAGCTAAATTCCTGCGTCTTCAGTCAGCCCAAATGGAAAAGATGGCTGGAAATTACTCGGTTCCGTTCTGGAGCTCCATCTGGGTCACTGTGTCAAGGTGGGAATGTGCTATAACAGTGAGACCAGGGGACTGGGAGGCAGGATATCTGGGTTCTAGATCCAGATCTTTGAGAGTCTGTCTAGAGTAGAGATCGGCAACCTTTGGTACGCGGCTCGCCAGGGTAAGCACCCTGGCAGGCCAGGCCGGTTTGTTTACCTGCCACGTCCACAGGTTCGGCCGATCGCAGCTCCTGCTGGCCGCGGTTCGCCGCTCCAAGCCAATGGGGGCTGCAGGAAGAGGGGCCAGCACATCCCTCGTCCCGCGCTGCTTCCCGCAGCCCCCATTGGCCTGAAACGACGATCAGTGGGAGCTGCGATCGGCCGAACCTGCGGACGCGGCAGGTAAACAAACCGGCCTGGCCTGCCAGGGTGCTTACCCTGGTGAGCCACGTGCCAAAGGTTGCCGATCCCTGATCTAGAGTGTGGAGCAGAGGGACTGGGAGTTTTGATTCCCAGAGTAGCGCAGGAGGGAATGTGTCTGGCCTCTGGTTATACCCAGGCCCCCACTTTGTTAGTCTAATACTCCCCTGCTCTAACCCACTTGCGCCACCTCTGGCACTCAGCCCCATCTGATTCAAGGGCTCCCCCCTGCAAAGCCCCACCCTCAGCAGTTCCTTGTTCTCCTTCCTTCCTTCGCTCAGCCTCAATGGGCCCTCTGAGCCCTCACCGCTCTGGATAACACAGGAGACAGTGCTACCCCACCCACTCACTACCCAAGTCCTTCGACTGTGCCCACTCCGGATCAGCCCCCTCTTATGCCAGCTCCTGGAGAGGGCATGACTTCAGCCTGGCCCCACCATTGGCCCATTCAGCCTGACTTTATGCAAAACAGCCCTGCCAGCATGCTATTATGTAAATTTGCCTCCCCTCACCCTGATGCTGCTGGGAGAAAGGGGTGTGGTGGGGAGTGGGGACAGTTCAGGCTGGCATTTTCATGGCTATCGTGAGTTTTTCTTGTTTATGAATTCAGAGGAAGTGACTTGAGGAGGGATTGAAGGAAGGGAGGTGAGACCCGGCAGAGTCTATGCATAATATTCACCCCTTCCTGGTATGCTCCTTACCAACCTCACATGGACACCTGTGAGGCTTTAATCCAGAATCCAATACACAGGGTCAGTCCTTGGATTCCACCTGAGGGAAATATTGGTTTCTCTTGGAATAAATATAATCTGGGCCTGATTTTAACAGGGACTGAGCCTCCAGGATTCCAGTTGACTTTCATGGAGGCCCCTCTGAAAAGCCAGCCTCCATCATGTCTAAGGTCTGGTCTACACTATGAGTTTAATTTGAATTTAGCAGCGTTAAATTGAATTAACCCTGCACCCATCCACACAACAAAGCCATTTATTTCGAAATAAAGGGCTCTTAGAAATCGATTTCTGTACTCCTCCCCGACGAGCGGAGTAGCACCAAAATCAATATTGTCATTTCGAATTAGGGTTAGTGTGGCCGCAATTCAATGGTATTGACCTCCGGGAGCTATCCCACAGTGCACCATTGTGACCGCTCTGGACAGCAATCTGAACTCGGATGCACTGGCCAGGTAGAGGAAAAGCCCCGCGAACATTTGAATTTCATTTCCTGTTTGCCTAGCATAGGAGAGCACAGGTGACCACAGAGAGCTCATCAGCACAGGTAACCATGCAGGCCGATAATTGAAAAAGAGCACCAGCATGGACCGTACGGGAGGTACTGGATCTGATCGCTATATGGAGAGAGGATTCAGTAGTAGCAGAACTTCGTTCGAAAAGACGAAATGCCAAAACTTTTGAAAAAATCTCCAAGGGCATGATGGAGAGAGGCCATAATAGGGACTCAGAGCAGTGCCACGTGAAAGTCAAGGAGCTCCGACAAGCCTATCAGAAAACAAAGGAGGCAAATGGTCGCTCCGGGTCAGAGCCGCAGACATGCCGCTTCTACGCTGAGCTGCATGCAGTTCTAGGGGGCGCCGCCACCACTACCCCACCTCTGACCGTGGATTCCGAGGCGGGAGTAATCTCATCAGCCATACCTGAGGGGAAGTGGAGGAGGAGGAGGACGACGAGGATGAGCTTGCAGAGAGCACACACCACTCCGTTCTCCCCAACGGCCAGGATCTTTTTCTCAGCCTGACTGAAGTACCCTCCCAAGCCAGTACCCAAGACCATGACCCCATGGAAGGGACCTCAGGTGAGTTTACCTTTTAAAATATAAAACATGGTTTAAAAGCAAGCGTTTTTAATGATTAATTTGCCCTGAGAACTTGGGATGCATTCGCGGCCAGTACAGCTACTGGAAAAAAGGCTGTTAACGTGTCTGGGGATGGAGCGGAAATCCTCCAGGGACATCTCCATGAAGCTGTCCTGGAGGTACTCCAAAAGCCTTTGCAGAAGGTTTCTGGGCAGTGCAGCCTTATTCCATCCTCCATAGTAGGACACTTGACCACGCCATGCTAGTAGCAAGTAATCTGGTATCATTGCATGACAAAGCCTGGCGGCGTATGGTCCCGGTGTTTGCTGGCATTCAAGCAACATCCGTTCTTTATCTCGCTGTGTAATCCTCAGGAGAGTGATATCGCTCATGGTAACCTGGTTGAAATACGGGAATTTAACTAAGGGGACAGAGCGGGCCGTTCCTACTGGGCTGTTTGCCTGTGGCTGAAAAGAAATCCTTCCCTGCAGTTAGCCAAGCGCACGCGAGGGGGCGGGAGAGAATTGGCGCTGAGCTTTTCGCCTTTGGCTAGCAGGGATCTTCCCTGATACCAGCCACGCGGTGGGCGGAGGGGTACAGCGATCATCCCTGATAATTCATGGCGGGTGGGGAGGGGTTAGTTTGGTTTCTGCAGGGATCTTCTCTGCTACCAACCACGCGGTGGGATGAGGGATAAAGCGATCATCCCAGAGAATTGGACGGGGCGGGGGGGGGGCTAGTTTGTTTTCTGCTGCTGAAGGTTAACAGGAAATCCGCAGCAGTCAACGGGCTTTGCTTGGTATGTGGGAAAGGAGGGCGCAGAAGCCAAAAGACAATGGCTTACCATGGCCGCATGCAAGCCGAATTCTGTTGTCCAGACCTGCGTCTGTGATTTCTAACACCAAAGCCACAGGCATTCAATATTAAGATGGAAAATGCGACCTTGTACTAAAATCACATGAGCTATGTAATGTGAATAGTGTTGTTCACCGTGAAAGAGTATAAGCATTGTTCTATAAAATGTATCTTTTTAAAAACTTCTCTCCTTTTTTCCATCCCTCCAGCAGCTGCAAATTTTTCAAGCCTCCCTCCTCCGTCCCGAAGGCTATCTCAGATAAGGCGGCGGAGAAAGAGGACGCGAGATGAGATGTTCTCAGAAATAATGGAATGCACCCAAAATGAAAGAGCACATTTGAATGAGTGGAAGGACACAGTATCTAAGTACAGGAAAGATGCCAGTGAATGTGAGGTCATGAGGGACACTCGAAATGAGAGGTGGCAGGCTGCAACGCTGGGGCTGCTGCGTGATCAAACGGACATGCTCCGGCGTCTGGTGGAGCTTCAGGAACGGCAGCAGGATAACAGAGTGCCGCTGCAGCTACTGTATAACTTCCCTCCCCCCTCACCATGTTCCATAGCCTCCTCTCCCAGATGTGTAAGAACGTGGGGGGAAGGCTCCGTGCACCCTCCCAGTCCACCCCAGTGGACAGCCCAACCAAAAGGCTGTCATTATATTGAATTTTTTCAGTGGCCTTTTACTTCCCTCCTATCCTCCTCCCAAACCCCACCCGGGCTACCTTATCGGTTCTTTCCCTATGTTTATAATCAATTAATAAAGAATACATGATTTTTAAACGATAGTGACTTTATTTCCTTGAAAAGCAAGCTGTGATTTAAGGGGGGAGGGTGGTTTGCTTACAGGGAATGAGTCAATCAAGGGGGCGGGTTTTCAACAAACAGAACTTTCACACCGTAGCTTGACCAGTCATGAAACTGGTTTTCAAAACTTCTCTGATGCGCAGCACTTCCTGGTGTGATCTTCTAATCGCCCTGGTGTCTGGCTGCGCATAATCAGCAGCCAGGCGATTTGCCTCAGCCTCCCACCCCGCCATAAAGGTCTCCCCCTTACTCTCACAGAGATTGTGGAGCACACAGGAAGCGGCAATAACAATGGGGATATTGGTTTGGCTGAGGTCTGAGCGAGTCAGTAACGAATGCCAGCGACCTTTTAAACGTCCAAATGCACATTCTACCCCATTCTGCACTTGCTCAGCCTGTAGTTGAACAGCTCCTGACTCCTGTCCAGGCTGCCTGTGTATGGCTTCATGAGCCATGACATTAAGGGGTAGGCTGGGTCCCCAAGGATAACTATAGGCATTTCAACATCCCCAACGGTTATTTTCTGGTCCGGGAAGTAAGTCCCTTGCTGCAGCCCTTTAAACAGAGTAGTGTTCCTGAAGACGCGAGCGTCACGAACCCTTCCCGGCCAGCCCACGTTGATGTTGGTGAAACGTCCCTTGTGATCCACAAGTGCTTGCAGCACCATTGAAAAGTACCCCTTGCGGTTTATGTACTGGGTACCCTGGTGCTCCGGTGCCAAGATAGGGATATGGGTTCCCTCTATCACCCCACCACAGTTAGGAAATCCCATTGCAGCAAAGCCATCCACTATGACCTGCACATTTCCCAGAGTCACTAACTTTCGTAGCAGCAGCTCAGTGATTGCTTTGGCTACTTGCATCACAGCAGCCCCCACAGTAGATTTGCCCACGCCAAATTGATTCCCGACTAACCGGTAGCTGTCCGGCGTTGCAAGCTTCCACCGGGTTATCGCCACTCACTTCTCAACTGTGAGGGCTGCTCTCATCTTGGTATCTGGCGCTTCAGGGCAGGGGACAGCAAGTCAAAGTTCCATGAAAGTACCCTTACGCATGCGAAAGTTTTGCAGCCACTGGGAATCGTCCCACACCTGCAACACTATGCAGTCCCACCAGTCTGTGCTTGTTTCCCGGGCACAGAATCGGCGTTCCATGGCTATAACCTGCCCCATTAACAACATGATCTCCAAAGCACCGGGTCCCGCGGTTCGATAGAATTCCATGTCGATATCCTCATCACTCTCGCCGCCGCGCTGCCGTAGCCTACTCCTCGCCGCCTGATTTTGCAGGTTCTGGTTCAGCATAAACTGCACGATAACGCGCGAGGTGTTTACAATGTTCATGACTGCTGTCTTGAGCTGAGCGGGCTCCATGCTTGCCGTGGTATGGCGTCTGCACTGTTCACCCAGGAAAAAGGCGCGAAACGGTTGTCTGCCATTGCTTCCCCGGAGAGGGGGGGAGGATGTACCCAGAACCACCCACGACAATGTTTTTGGCCCCATCAGGCATTGGGATCTCAACCCAGAATTCCAATGGGCGGAGGAGACTGCAGGAACTATGGGATAGCTACCCACAGGGCCGGCTCCAGGCACCAGGCAACCAAGCACATGCTTGGGGCGGCACCTGGTAAGGGGCAGCCAATCTTGGGGTGGCGGGGGGCAGCGCGGCGCAGCATTCCGCGGGGGGGGGGCGCTCCGGTGGCGCGGCGCTCGGCGGGGGGGGCGGGCTCTGGCGGCGCAGCGCTTGGCGGGGGGGCGGCACGGGGCGCGGCACTCAAGGGGGGGGGTTCCGGCAGTGCGGTGCTCAGCAGGGGGGGCTCGGCGGGGCGGTGCTTTTTTTTGCTGCTTGGGGCAGCAAAAAAGTTAGAGCCGGCCCTGGCTACCCACAGTGCAACGCTCCGGAAATCGACGCTAGCCCTGGTACATGGACGCACACCGCCGAATTAATGTGCTTAGTGTGGCCGCATACATTCGACTTTATACAATCTGTTTCCCAAATTCGAATTATATAAATTCGGATTAATCCCGTAGTGTAGCCATACCCTGAGTATATAGCTGGGGAAACCATGGCAATCTCTTAAACCACTATGTGGTGACCACTGGCAAATGATGACTATTTAATGGCAACCACCGTGAGTGTAGCGTATCCCAGAGAAATGCATTGCCTCTCCTTAGTGAAGGAGGCCATTCATTTTCCATTATAAACTTGAAGTCCAACCCCACTCATAACCTGACTAAAATGCTGAGTGATCCAGCTGACATTTTATACACCAGGTCTTCCTCCAAGATAGAATTTTTTCAGGAATGTTTGGAGTAAATCTCCCCAGGAGTCTGAAAGAGGCAGGGGTGTAAAATGTTCCCTTCTTAACTCTTTTCAGAGATTTGTTGTGGTTATTGTTTTATTATCAGCCACTGTCAAGCCCCAGCTATAATGATTTGGTTGCACCCATTGGCATCTTTTTCTCCCCACCTGCAATTTATAGTTTCCGAGTATCCGAAGGTCTCTTAATCAGACAGGATGTCATCTCAGACTATGATCTAGCTGGAAGATGCAAAGCTGGACCCGCAGTCACAAAGACTCCCATTGACTCCAAGGGGCTTTGGCTCCCGCCCTTAAGGCAGGCACTCATTGGAGTGAGAGAGAGACAGGAAAATTCCCAGAGATGTTGACAATTAGACGGGGCACGTTTTCTATAAAATAAGACGTACGAAGCATTTTGGGGGGAAAGTAGTTAAACAAGTTCTCTTTCGTAATTTGAATGGACTTCAATTTTGAGGTGGCAAAATTTGCAGATGATACAAAACTACTCAAGATAGTTAAGCCCCAGGCAGCCTGCAAAGAGCTACAAAAGGATCTCTCAAAACTGAGTGACTGGGCAACAAAATGGCAGATGAAATTCAATGTTGATAAATGCAAAGTAATGCACATTGGAAAACATAATCCCAACTATACATAGAAAATGATAGGGTCTAAATTAGCCGTGACCACTCAAGAAAGAGATCTTGGAGTCATTGTGGGTAGTTCTCTGAAAACATCCACTCAATGTGCAGGGGCAGTCAAAAAAGCGAACAGAATGTTGGGAATCATTAAGAAAGGGATAGATAATAAGACAGAAAATATCATATTGCCTCTATATAAATCCATGGTATGCCCACATCTTGAATACCGAGTGCAGAGGTGGTCACCCCATCTCAAAAAAGATATATTGGTATTGGAAAAGGTTCCGAAAAGGGCAACAAAAATGATTAGGGGTATGGAACCGCTGCCATATGAGGAGCGATTAATAAAACTGGGACATTTCAGCTTGGAAAAGAGACGACTAAGAGGGGATATGTTAGAAGTCTATAAAATCATGACTGGTGTGGAGAAAGTAAATAAGGAAGTATTATTTATTCCTTCTCATAACAGGAACTAGGGGTCACCAATGAAATTAATAGGCAGCAGGTTTAAAACAAACAAAAGGAAGTACTTTTTCCACACAATGCACAGCCAACCTGTGGAACTCCTTGCCAGAGGATGTTGTGAAGGCCAAGACTATAATGGGGTGCAAAAAAGAACTAGATAAGTTCATGAAGGATAGGTCCATCAGTGGCTATTAGCCAGGTTGGGCAGGGATGGTGTCCCTAGCCTCTGATTTCGAGAAGCTGGGAATGGGAGACAGGGGATGGATCACTTGGTGATTACCAGTTCTGTTCATTCCTTCTGGGGCACCTGGCATTGGCCACTGTTGGAAGACAGGATACTGGGCTAGATGGACCTTTGGTCTGACCCAGTATGGATGTTCTTATGGACTGGAACTGGAAAAAATTTTTTTTTACCAAGGTGAATATTTTACTTTCTAAATTGGAGCTCAAAATTTAAGAACAATTTGAAAAATTCATAAATTTCAATGCTTTTTATTCCACTACAGACAGTTACTATATATACTGCACATTGTTTAGGCAAGCGTAATGTAACAGTTCCTATGTGTGCCGACACACCCCTTGCATTTACAGGCCCCAATGCAGGCCATTGTGGCATTTCAGCAGCTACAGTGTTGTGACATGCACCCTTTGACACATCCACAGGTAACAATTTCTGCACAGCTGTCGGGGATTGGCTCCCGTGACGTTAGCTTGGGTACCAGTTCTCCGTGGCATCTGATCCAATTCAGATTCTCTGCTGAGGCTAGTGTGGAATTGTTGCAGGTTGAAAGTGAGCTCTTTGGAGGGGACAGCACAATGCATGGCTGGTTGGGGGCTGTGCCTCTGGTGAGGACACGTGCAGAACAATGTCACCCACTCCTTCTCGCAGCTCTCCTCATCGGGTAAATTGCACGCGTTGCAGATAAACTTTTCTGCTGAAATGATTATCGATCATCCTTCCCCAGCTTTCTTACAAGGCCATGTTTGTCCAAGCAGTTTTCTTGCCGTGCCCAACAACATGGTAAACAGTATCACACCCTGTCAGTGCATGGAATGACCAAGAGGCTGATGGGAAAAAGAAGCAGCGCAGAGAAGGATCAAGGGGCTAGATTTTGGCCACAGTAATCACAGGGTAAATCTAGGGTAACTCTGCTGGCTTTAGTGGAGTTGTTCCAAATTTCACTCTATGTAACCGAGAGCAGAATATAGTCCCAGGGAAATAGATTCATAGATTTTAGGACTAGAAGGGACCTTGAGAGGTCATCGAGTCCAGTCCCCTGCCCGCATGGCAGGACCAAATACTGTCTAGACCATCCCTGATAGACATTTATCTAACCTACTCTTAAATATCTCCAGAGATGGAGATTCCACAACCTCCCTAGGCAATTTATTCCAGTGTTTAACCACCCTGACAGTTAGGAACTTTTTCCTAATGTCCAACCTAAACCTCCCTTGCTGCAGTTTAAGCCCATTGCTTCTTGTTCTATCCTTAGAGGCTAAGGTGAACAAGTTGCTATCATGTCCCCTCTCTATTCCTCTATTAAAGGAATAGAGCCTTTAACATCACACCGATCGTGGGCCATTTGATCATGCACACACTCAGACAAGAGCAGGGTTTGCAGGCAACATGGATATGACCTTCAACCCCACATGTGGGATATTGGAATTGTGGTTGGGAAGGTCAGCCTACGGCAAGGCATGGTGCATCCCATGTTCCCTCTACAGCACAGTGAATGAGCACAACTCAACCCAATATGTCAGAAGCGATGCATCCACTGAAAGATGTGGAAATCTCAGAGGCACATGTCTGAAAAGCCATGAAAGACTTTTCTTCTTGTCATTTTAAAAAAGAAAATAATCTGCTTCCAAGAACTCAGGCCAGATGTTTATGGTCTAGAACTTTTTTTTTAGTGCCTGGTTTGTTTCATGGACATTAAAACCTTTACTCTGCACACCCATATCAATGGATGCTGCAGCTGTGTTCAAAGGAGTCCATTTAAACAGGCTTAGCGCTGGCTTCCTGCATGGATGGGAATGAGGAAGCCAAAATTCTGTTGGAAGTGGTGAGCAGAGGCTGTTTACGGCTCTAGTTTAGTCTGTCAAAGCAAAACTGAATTTAAATAAAACCCTCGAGCCAGCCACAGAGAGAAGGCAAAGGACAATTTCAGGACATCGCCCAAAACATGAGTTTCCAAATCTTTGATCCATTTCTGGTTTCAGACTGAATCCAAATAAAACACCCAGCCATCCTCCACAAGGTGGAAGGACCCCAGCATGTTTTGGGGATTCATGTAGCTGGAACTGACTTTTGCAGCATGTCAGATGGACTTGCTGTGGCCCATAACTTGCATGAGGGAGCTGTCCGTGAACACACACTTGAGCCCAACAGGGAAGGCAGACGATGTAGAGAGACTTGGGATGCAATTGTCAAAAGTAGGAGTCTAATCTTAGGCTTGTATGGGTGGGATACTTCAAAAGTATCTTTAGCTCACAAGCTTAAGCCCCGCTGACTTTCAATGGAGCTTGGGCTCCTAAGTCACTTAGGTGCTTTTGAAAAGCCCCCCCTTGCATCCATATTTATACACTGACAGAGGTGCCCTGCTTTACAAAAGTTCTGAGCACCAGCAGCTCCCAGCAGACTACACTTAGAGCTATTGCATGCACAGCTCTTTTGAAAATCAGGCACATATTTTGTGACTACAGATTTAGGAGTCCAGTTCTAGGCATTTGTTTTTAGAAACACCAGCCCCAGAGTCTCCCTGAAGAGTCTTTGGACTGCCTTTGGCTTTGTGATTGAGGCCTCTGCCAAATCACCCCTCCAATGATCTATCTTGAAGTCCAGTTCCAGATTTTCTTTAACTCAATGGAAATTCAGTGTCAAGATCTGTACTGATGGATGGTGCAACTGCAAAGCTGCCTGCTCACTCCAGGAGCAACGAATTGCCTCCTGAGCACATAAGAACGGCCACACTGAGTCAGACCAAAGGTCCATCTAGCCCAGGATCCTGTCTTCCAACAGTGACCAATGGCAGGTGCCCCAGAGGGAGTGAACCTAACAGGTAATGAGCAAGTTTTGGGCCCCACTCTACAAGAAGGATGTGGACAAATTGGAAAGAGTCCAGCGGAGGGCAACAAAAATGATGAGGGGACTGGAGCACATAACTTATGAGGAGAGGCTGAGGGAACTGGGATTGTTTAGTCTGCAGAAGAGAAGAATGAGGGGGGATTTGATAGCTGCTTTCAACTACCTGAAGGGGGGTTCCAAAGAGGATGGATCTAGACTGTTCTCAGTGGTACCAGATGACAGAACAAGGAGCAATGGTCTCAAGTTGCAGTGGGGGAGATCTAGGTTGGATATTAGGAAAAACTTTTTCACTAGGAGGGTGGTGAAGCACTGGAATGGGTTACCTAGGGAGGTGGTGGAATCTCCATCCTTAGAGGTTTTTAAGGTCAGGCTCGACAAAGCCCTGGCTGGGATGATTTAGTTGGGGATTGGTCCCGCTTTGAGCAGGGGGTTGGACTACATGACCTCCTGAGGTCCCTTCAAACCCTGATATTCTATGATTCTATTAAGTGATCCATCCCCTGTCACCCATTCCCAACTTCTGGCAAACAGAGGCTAGAGACACCATTCCTGCCCAACCTGGCTAACCCTGAGGAGGAATGTGCTGATCATACTGGGGTTTAGTCAATCTTTAATGTTTCCATGTTAATTTAGGCTTAGAGAATGGACCAAACCAAAACCCTGGACCTAGACTGTGAGGAAATTTGGAGGAGAACTTCATGGCTTGGGGCTCATCTCCAAGTTCAATACAAAATGAAGATGACTGTCAATTAAATAACACTGATGTATGATTTAAAAATCTCTGTTAGATACAGTTTTAAATAAAGATTCAGACATCTTTTTTGGCCTCTAGTTTGTTGCCCATTTGTCCCCTCCTCCATCGTGAAACAAACCCAATATTTTAGCTAAAGAAAGCAAGACCAGGCCCTAGATCTTCAAAGGTATTTAGTTGCCTAACTCCCCTTGATTTCAATAGGAATTGCAGCCCAGGTTCTCGCAGGTATTTCATTCTTTATTTCTGTTGGTTTCAGTAGGAGTCAGGTGCTAAACACCTTTGAGCATCTGGGCCAAGATCCCTGAGAAGAACATCAGTGTTACTTCTGGGTTGGTTTGAGGGAGCCACTCAAGTGCAGTGTTATGACATGGTCCTCTTTCCACACACATTTTCTCTGCAGCACTGCCAACTCATGTACTATGGAGCGAAGGACTAAGCTGAGTCCTTAATGTCCCATCCCTGGGACGCATTGGTCATGATCCCATGGTCCCACTGCTGCCGTGTTAACTAAATTGCAGTGTCTGTCTAATACTGTGAATTAACACAGTGACAAGAGCTTATGTCCCCTCAGCGTCTCCTTCAGAATTAATCGATTACTTCCTGAACTCCATCTCAGTATATCTTATTAACATAATCTACTGGCTCACTACTAGGTCCCCATGGGGTTGATGCTTATTTTGCCAGGATAGCAATGTATTCGGTTCACTCCAGGAGTCCAGCTTAATGTGAGCAAACATTTAATTGCCACGTTTTCTACCAAACCAAGAACTGATGCACAACAAATCAAATCCAATCCAGACAGGCTCCAGATGGTCAATGAGAGAAAGAGAGAGACTAAATGCAGCCTGCATTGTCTGGGGGTAAGCTCTAGTGTTAACACCAACCATGCTCAGATGGGGCTTGGTCTTGCTCCCATAAGACTTTGTCATCAGGTTCAGTGAGGGCAGATTGGTGGGGTGTCTTTGGTTTGTAAATGTCACCCAAGATGGTAGAAAATTCACAAACACCTTACAAAATGTCTGCCGATTCAATTCCTTTCAGTTTCACAAGACATCCGTGTTTCAGAATGCCCCGATCAATCACAGAATAACTGAGCACCACGGTACGGGATGGTTCATAAACCGCTATGTCCAGAGTAACTTGGTGTCATTGAAGGACAAGAAGATGCACGGCCTCTCAAAGTAAAGAAAATCTTTGGAATGGCATCAAGCAAGTAGGAGGTGTGTGAAGTGGGGGTTAAAGGGAGGGTAAGGCATGAAGGAAAGAGAGCAGGAGAAACCTTTACACTGCTACACATCAGTTGCTACTGAAAGCAGTATCTGAAAGGGGAGTCTCCAGCTAGAATAGACGCATTTGATCTCACAAAGCTTCAAACAGGCAGATGTGAAACTTAGTGGGAGGATCAGCCTGGCCCAATAAAAAGCAAGGCTGGGATTTTCAAAGGGACCAGAGAGAGTTAGGCAGCTAACTCCCCAATGGCATTCAGTGGGATCTGGGCAACTAGCCCATAGGTGAAAGGGGAAGCCCCTGTAATCTGTGAGCCAGGAGGAGAAGGGTTGGCTCTTTCCTGTTAGCTCAGCACTGACGGGTTCCACTCCCCTCTCATTCGCTCTCCTTCACCTCGGTTATTGTCTTTTATCTTGAGCCAAAGGCCAGCTAGAACAGCAGACTCGGTAGGCCTGAGCCGTCTCCTCCCTCTGCGCAGGGTAAATGGAGGCCACGAGGCACAGCAGAGCACAGGGCTTGGATAATGTGACCACGCCAACCTTCTGGCCCGAGGTGTAAAGAGAGAGCCACCGCCTCCCTACATCGCTGTCTGGAAGAAATTAACCCCAGGGCTGAAGTTCAGAACCCGGGACCTTTTTGTCTCTAGCGTGGTCAGCCTGGACAGCCCAGTATGGTGCAAATTTTAATTCCAGACCCTCTGACAGTTGCCTTCACATAGTGACGTCTATTTCCTCCCCTGCCTTCGGTAGCAGTGCTCCAGACTGGATGGCTGCCAGCTGGCAGGCTAGTTAGTACCGAGAGTTTCTCTGCTGACGTTTCTATCGGGATAGCAGATGCAGGCGGCTTTGCCAATATACCGTTTCATAGCTTTACACAAATTACAAAAGGAATCTCATGACTGTCTTTCTGACGCTCATCAGGCCAGGAGTCTGTTTATGAAGAGCATAGATCAAAGCATCTTTCTTGAAAGGCCAACATGTGCTGCTAAAAACATGCTGGTTTCTTTCCAGTAACAATGGTGCTTGTGCAAAACCAGATCAAAGGTTGATAGATCAGTCAGAGAGACGGAAGCTGCTTGCAAGAGGCAAGACATAGAAAGAAACTTATCTGCTGGCCTCCCTGGAACTGCTGTGTTACTGGGGGGAAATTTCCATGATTGCATCCAATCCTTCCTTTCTATCTAAGTACTTACATGGGCCTTAACACCAGAGTCTCTGAGCACCTCACTATCTTTAATGTAGGTATTCCCACAACACGCCGTAAGGTATGTGAATTCTATTGTCCCCATTCTGTACGTGGGACCTGTGGCAGACAGACTAAGTGATTTATTCAAGATCACACACAGGAGGTCCGGTAGATTAAGGACTTGAGCCATGGTTGCTTGAATCCCAAACTGCTGCCAGAACCACTAGATCATCCTTCCTCTCGGATAGCTTTTGTTGCTCCCTGACTCTTGTTCACGAGAGATGTGCAAAATGCTGCAGTGCTGGGGTTGCAATGGCTTCCAGCGAATGTTTCTATCATGTTTCAATTGGATTCTGGGTTCAATTTACAGTAGACCTGTTTGGAAAATGTCAATGCTTTTTTGCCAAAAATGTTCCCAGGTTGTTGTTTTTTTTTCATACCTGTTTGCTAATGAAAGTATTTTCTCACCAACTAGAGTGCTGCTCAGATCATCTCGGGCAGGGGAAATTTGAAAAAAAAAAATGAGTGCCAAATCTTTTCCAGTTTTCATTAAAAGACTATGATAAAAAAAAAAAAGGTCTCAACTGCTCTAGTTTCATGGAATCAGTGTGGCTGAGCGTAGAGTCCCTAAAAGCAAAAATCTGGGCTGCAACTGAGCTGTGAGTGTCCTTTTAATCTAGTGATAAGGAGAGATGGCGATGTTGCTAGTAGTTAGAGCTGGAGGGAGAAGCCGGAGGGAGAAGACTTCCTGTGTGACTGTGGGCAAACCAGTTAACCTCTCTGTGCCTGCTATTATCCACCAGATCTGCTCTAGGAATTATTCTGGGGAAGTGCCCTGATCTGTGTTGTACAGGGGGTCAGACTAGATGATCCCAATGGTCCCTTCTGGCCTTGGAATTTGTGATCTACTATAGGGATATTAATACATCCCAACCTTACCAGGGTGAGGAGGGGGAGGTGCAACAGGGCTTAATTCATGTAAAACACTGAGATGGCTACCTACATGGTGCTGTATTGTGGCCTAGTGGTTAGAGCGCTGGCCTGGGACTCAGGGGAGCTGTATTCAATTGCTGGCTGTGCCACTGGCCTACTGGGTGACCTTAGGCAAGTCTCAGCACCACTTTGTGCCTCAGTTTCCCCATTTGTACAATGGGGTTAGTGATACTGACCTTTATAAAGCTCTTGGAGATCTATTGATCATCAAGTGCTGGGTAGTATTATTATATACAATACAATAAGTGCAAACTGTTACTTTACTCCTGTAGTCTCAGATGATCAAGACAGCCACTTCCTGCTTCTTAATTCCTTTATATATACACCCAGCTTTTTACTTTGAAAGGTCCACTAAGAATATTGAATGCGGACAGCACACCTCACCATCTATTTGCTGTTTCAATAACCTGCCTCTGCAAGTTTTGGCAACTCAGTGGTGGTGAAGGGTTAAATCTTGGGTCATTTCCCCAGGGTTTCATTTCACACATTTTTATCATCTTACCTCTTGCTCTGCAAACTCAGACGTTGGAGGGTTTTTTTTTCCAGAAGTCGGGTTCTTGAGATGTCAGTATAAATCCAAGACAAATAAGCCTCATGTGTTCCCAGCACAGAGTTCTTTTGCAATCATACCACCTCCAGCAAAGAGCTCGTCAAGCTTCAGAAGTTCAGAAGCTTTGAATCCGGGAAGGGAAATCTCTAAAGAACATCCTAGGAAGTGCTGGTGGGGCACCAAATGCCTATGTAGCACTTCCCACTATGTCAATCTGGAACCCAACTCTTCAGCTGGGAGGTGCTGTGCTATCTTGACAGCTATCAAAACAATGGTTCTGATCACTTGTGGTCATGAAGGATCCCCAGGCACTTTTCACAAGAGTAGGGTGATTAGTTCTGGTTAGGGTGACCAGATGTCCCGATTTTATAGGGACAGTCCCAATTTTTGGAGTTTTTTCTTACAGAGGCACCTATTACCCCCCACTCCCTGGCCCAATTTTTCATACTTGCTGTCTGGTCACCCAAGGTTACACAGCAGGTTAGTGGCAGAGCTGAGAATAGACCCCCCCCCCGCAGCCTCCCGACTCCCTAGTTTCTACACCACCCTGCCTCCCAATAATGCGAATGGGTCTCTCACAGATATCGCAGCTTATATCCCAGAGTGCTTCACACATACCCGGCGTCTTGTATCCCCTACAAGAACGACTTCTCCCATCACGGAATGCAGCCACTTTCAGAGCGGATGGTGCCTGAGAACAGAACTCCGCAGCACAGGTCAGGATGCGAAGAAGCATTCTGTCTCCAACAGAAGCTGCATGGGGATTTAAGTACTTCAACCCACGCTTGGAAGCCTGGTTCCTTTCAATTCAGCCATCAATTGCTCTCGCGTCAGATTCTCCTGCCCCAAGAGAATTGTGGGCAGAGCTGGTTCTGCTTCACATGGAGGCAGATGAATTCCTCACTCAGTGCCTCTGAAACTCAATTGCATTAAAATCTATCAATTAACTAACGGCAGTGGAGCCCGCTAACGTCAGACTAATTGAGAGGGGCTCCAAGCACTTCCTGTTAGTTATGCTTGTGGTTATTAGACGTGGAGGAGATGTATATAAATAGCCGGGGCGCTCTGCTAGAGCATTAAGAATTGTTGCAAAACTGGGATTTTTTTAAAAAAATGAGGCTTGATGGGGACTTGTTACTAAGGAAAATAAGGGTTTAGTGTAATTATTATTATATATATTCTAATAGCACTTAGGAACCCCAATTAAGGATCAGGGCCCCATTGGGCTAGGCAGTGTCTATTGCCCAACGTAGAGAGACTAAATGATTCCCAAATGTCTCCTGCAAGCCTCTGATAATTAACCTCCTCTGCAGCCCCTCCCAGCTGTTCTGAGCACCCTCCCCCCAAAACACACCCCTCCAGTAGCTCTGTCTATGTACCTCAAATCTCCAGTCACTTTCAGCGCTCTCAGGTCTGACAACTCAGCCCTGCATTGCAGCACAAGCTGCTGTCTCAGCCAAGAGTGGAGCCAGATGAAACTTTTCAAACAAAACATTGGGTTGAAAAATGCTGCTTTGAAGAACGCGAAAGACTTCCAGACAGCATGTTGGTGTTTCTTCCACCTTTCCCATTTTCCTCGGACAATTCGACGGAGAGAATTTTGCTATTATTTTTGGAATTCTTTTCAAAACTGCCATTGATTATCAATCTTTCAGAATAGAAAAGCTGGCTTTGTGGGTCTCGGCTCATGCAAAACTCAGACCTCTGCAAGTAACCGACGTATGCACATTAGCCGTTTGGGACGCTTTTGTTCTGTGTTTGTCTAGCACCTAGCCCAGTGGAGTCAAGGACGAGGGTTCCTTCGTGCTTCCACACCGTCAGAAATTAGGGCTAGCCAGGAAACAAGAATTCCCTCTTACAACATATTTTGACTTTTCAGGATTTGGTTTATTTCTGGATTGGAACAAAAATGAGACCTTTTGAAATTTTTCACAAAAAAAAAAAAAAAAAAAAACTATGAGCGAGACCCCAGCATAGCCAGTCGTCCTGTGATTAGGGTATTCAGCTGGGATGTGGGAAACTCAGGTTCAAGTCCCTGCTCCAAATCAGGATCTTGTACCTAGATCTTCCTTATCACAGGTGAGCAGCCAAACCACCAAGCTATTGGCTAGCCGAGGGGCTGGTTCTCTGTCTGCTCATGTTCATTGATAATAAAAACAGCACAAACCACAAACCAAAAGTCACAGTCACAATCAGGCCAAATCACATACACAAAACTCAAATGTAGGGCCTAATCCCTCCCCTTTAAAACCAGGGGACTCGCCTGCCATCTGCCAGCTCAGAAGCAGAGGGTATTTCAGAGAGGGGAAGGAAAGCTGTTAGCATCCTCCGTCTCGTCTCCCAGAACATTTCACAATAAAAAATTACCGAGCGGGTAATGAAAACAGAGCAGAAATACTGATTTGCTGCTGCTTGGAGAACAAAAGAAACAGCCAGTTATATTCATAGACCAGGGGCAAAACAAACAACATCTTTAGTAACTGAATGTGCTTCCACTTGTCCAAGATTGGAAGCCTCCTGCAACTAAGAGGTTGTAGGTTGATGGCAGGCAGTTTTTCTTCATCATTGCATACAAGGCTTCAGGTCAGGTCTGCAAGGGATCTCTCTGTTTAAAATGCACTGCGAGCTGTCACTGAAAATCCATGACAAAGAGACCCACGTGGAGACGTTGGCAAGTGAAAAATGACTGTGATGGTTTCTCAGCCCAGTCCTGTTTGGCCAGCTTGTCACAGAACTACCATGCATTTTGGCTTTGGTTAAGCAGTCTCTCCCCGAGTCACGCACCCTTGCAGGTCTCAGTGGAGATGCTTTGTAGGGCACTAGGGGTGCCCAGGATGGGAACACTGGAGGGGGTGTAGCCAGAGCAGATCAAGAGGCATTGGCGGAGTTGTGCTTGTCTGTCTCCTTTTATGGTCCACGTTGCTACATTATCAGAGCATCTCACAAACATTAATTAATTGAATTCTCTTCACAACCCCTCTATGGAGAAGGGGAGCATCCTCCTCCTCATTTACAGATGGATCACTGGAGCCCCAAGAGATTAAAGGACTTGCCCAAAGTCACACAGGAAGTCAGTAACAGAGCTAGGTAAGGAACCCACCGAGTCCTTGTCCAATGCCTTGGCCACAAGACCATCCAGGACAGAGATGGCACGTGGTGGTGCACATCGTAGCAAGGTTGCTTGGCAGACTTGGGGGAGGCAGGTTGCACATCACTCTCCTGCGTTCCACCTCGCTCAAGTACTGCAGGATGAACCCCTGTGACTTTCCTGAGCACCAAATTAATTCCCATGCCACCTCCTTGGGTAGGGCATGGATGGACTCGCACCCAGGTGGTCTCGGGAGGCTGATGAGGGTACGTCTCCACAGCGAGTGGCAGAGAGTCCAAGAGCCCAGGTCAACGGGGCAGTGGGCTTCAGAGCCTGAGCTCCAGCCAAGCCACCACTTCTACACAGCCATTTTACCCTGGTATTGTGAGCCCAGCGAGCCTGTCTGCCTCTGAGTCTCACGGTCACAGGCTGGGTAGATGTATACTACATTGCAAGGCTTCTCTGCGGCTCTAACTACTGGGCCCTTTAAATCTCAACACAACCGATCTTAATGAGCTGGGCAAAATCTCTCATCCAAACCCTTTTGGTGATGAAAAATACAGATTTGGGTTGAGCAAAATATGTTACAAGCGTGTGCCAAGTTCTCTGAATTGTTTCAGGCAAAACCAATCCGAAGTCTCCAAAAAAATCACATGAGTAACAGAGGCTTTTTTCATAGTTAAAACCAGACTGCGAGAGCTACCAGCGCATTTGAAGATGCTTTAAAGGAGCAGCTCTGGGCAGGAATCTCCCATCTGAAAGATTCTCTTTGGGCTCCTGCCCATTTTTGGTTCTCCCCCTCCCTCCCGCCTCACCCAGCCTAATGACTCAAGCACAAATCTGGAGAGCCAAGAAATCTCTTCCCAGCCCAATCACTGGACATTTCACTTGAAAATAGCCAGGAGCTAGGGATTAAAATGTGATTGAAGGAATTTATCCTGGCTGGCAGAGCAGAAGGTAATTTAGTAGGAGGTGATGCACTGAGGTTTTTGACTGGCCAGAGACGAGGCTAATTTAGGAGGAGGAGATGCAGATAGGTTTCTGGCTGGCAGAGAAAAGGATAATTTAGAGGGAGGTGATCCACTGAGGTTTTTGGCTGCTTGGGGAAGAGGGTAATTTAGAGCAAGAGACTCACAGGCTGGTTCTCATTTTAACTTCATTGTAGCTTCCTTTTTTTAACTTCAGGGCTGCCTGCCCCAGCCAGCTCTTTCATTACATGTTAGCAATGCCTGATTAAAGAGCAGCTCTCCGTGGGGACCACGTGGCTCAGGATCAGGAGACCAGCAGAAGTCACTGGCTTGAATCTAGCTCACATTGATGGGGATTCTTTTTGGTGGCCCACGTGAAATGGTTTGGTGAGTCTCAATCCAGTTCCAGGTGGTTATAAAAATCACCCGTGTAACTGATCTCCTACTGGCAGTCCCAGCAGAGAGGCCAGGCAGTGAATTCCATTGTGGTCAAAGGTGGTCCCTTCATCTCAGCTTTGGGGCATGCCGCCAGGGACTTTGCCCTGTCACTGCCCAGGCACTAACTGCTGTAGACACAGCCCCAATGGACTCGAGCTCTGGGACTCCACCAAAAGTATCCCACAATCCCATGGGTGGACTTTCTTTGTCCTCTGGACAGTCAAGTTTGGTGGACAGCATGGGCGGTGGGTATCATAGGCCAGAGGAGGCTGAACCTCCACAAACAGCCTGGCGTGGTCCTGCCCATGCTCCACCCCCAGAAGTGCCTTGTGCCTGCTTCCAGAGTTCCCTTCCCGCTCTTTCGTGGCCCAGGCTGGGGCTGGTGGGTGGGATGGCCTGCCGCTGGGACTCGGAGAAGCTGGGGCTGGTGCACTCCACCCCGCCCGTGACCCCAGCCCTGATCGGGGGGGGGGGGGGGCACCTGCCCAGCACTCCAGGGCTGCAGGCGCTCAGGTGGCCCAGGGCTGGGGCAGGGGCACCAGTGGCCACAGTGGTGGTGCTCTGGGCTCAAGTGGGGAAGGGGGCGAGAAGGGAGGGGGTGGAGAGGGGCCTCAGGCAGAAGGGGAAGGACTGGGAGCTAGCCTCGCCCTACAGCCAGTTCACCCACCGCCCATGGTGGACAGTCAAATTTTCTAACATTGCACCATGAACAAAGGGCTAGAGCAGCCACATTTTGAGAAGACGCTAGTAAATCTGGGATATGGGCTAGTAAATCTGGGATTCAGGCCCTCCGAACGCAGTGTAGACACTGGAGCCATGGGTGTTTAGTTATTGTGTAGACAGACCCTCAGTCACTTCTGGAAAATACCCGAGTCATTTAGGTGCTTGTGAAGCTTTTACCCTAGGCCTGCATTGTGCTCGGCACTAAGCCAGCCCAGTAAGATAGACAGCACACGCTCTGCATAGCCAGCGTGTAGACAAAAGGAAGACCTATTATTTCCATGTTATAGATGGGAACTGAGGCACAAAGAGATTAAGTAAGGAACCTATAGCATGGCTGGGACCTGGACCCCAGTCTCCTGATACCCTTCTTCCCCTTGTCCCATCAACGGTCACATCATAGTGCGAGCATCTGCCAGCTTTGTCTGTCTGAGGTGGCACAATGGTGCACTTGCTTACCATCTTCTTTGATGCAATCCATCCATGGCTTCCTTAGCTTTCCTCGCCTGCGATGCTGTCTTTACCAGATCCCCTTCATTCATCCGCTGTCGGAGTCCAAGCCAGTGAATTCCTAGATTCTATCAGCCACATCCCAGACTTAGACTTCTGGCTTAATGCTTTCATTTCGAACTCTTTGTGTCACACCTATTATGGCGTGAAGACATCTCCTCTCGAATGCCTGTAGGCAGTGAACCTGCCGTCTCCTTGTCACCCGTCCTTCTGCACCACACAGCATTGTGGGGCGCATCACTGTTCTATGCAGGTGGCTACACAGAGGCCCGTCCCAGGGCCTTACCAGAAGACCTCCCTTCCTCTTACCAACACCTGAAAATGTAGCCCAGCCCCCTAGTGAACTCTTGTCTTGCTTATTCCTCCAGCCCTTCTTCTTCAATTTCACTCTGAACCGTTTCATTTCAGGTGGTAAAAATTCTCCTGAAGCTGGAGCACAGCCATTGTGCTGGAGCACGAGAACCAGGCAGGGTCGCTGACGTGACACAGTATTCGAGCTGAGTGCAGTGCTCAGAGTGAACAGAGAGCGGCGCGCCTTCTCTTTTATGATTCTTTAATGATCTCAGGCAATCATAGAATCATAGCATATCAGGGTTGGAAGGGACCTCAGGAGGCATCTAGTCCAACCCACTGCTCACAGCAGGACCAACCCCAACTAAATCATCCCAGCCAGGGCTTTGTCAAGCCGGGCCTTAAAAACTTCCAAGGAAGGAGATTCCACCACCTCCCTAGGTAACCCATTCCAGTGCTTCACCACCCTCCTAGTGAAATAGTGTTTCCTAATATCCAACCTAGTAGGGTTACCATACGTCCGGATTTTCCCGGACATGTCCGGCTTTTTGGGCTCCAAATCCCCGTCCGGGGGGAAATCCCAAAAAGCCGGACATGTCCAGGAAAATCGGGACATGCGGGGCCGGCGGTGCCGGGCCAGGGGCCGGGCCGGCGGTGCCGAGCCGGGGGCCGGAGGCGCCGAGCCAGGGGCCGGCAGTGCTGGGCGGGCCGGGGGTGCTCGGCCGGGGGCTGGCCCGGGGCCGGCACCCCAGGGCCCGAGCCGACCCAGGCTGGAGACGCCTGGGGGGGCCAGACTGGGCCGCGCCTCCTCCCCCCACTCTCCTCTTACCTGCCTCAGGCTTCCCGCGAATCAAATGTTTGTGGGAAGCAGGGGAGGGGGCGGAGTTGGGGCGGGGACTTTGGGGAAGGGGTGGAGTTGGGGCGTGGGCATGGGCGGGGCTGGGGCGGGGTCGGGGCCCCATGGAGTGTCCTCCTTTTGGACACTCAAAATATGGTAACCCTACAACCTAGATCTCCCCCACTGCAACTTGAGACCATTACTCCTTGTTCTGTCATCTGCCACCACTGAGAACAGTCGAGATCCATCCTCTTTGGAACCCCCTTCAGGTAGTTGAAAGCAGCCATCAAATCTCCCCTCATTCTTCTCTTCTGCAGACTAAACAATCCCAGTTCCCTCAGCCTCTCCTCAGAAGTCATGTGCTCCAGCCCCCTAATCATTTTTGTTGCCCTCCGCTGGACTCTTTCCAATTTTTCCACATCCTTCTTGTAGTGTGGGGCCCAAAACTGGACCCAGTACTCCAGATGAGGCCTCACCAATGTCGAATAGAGGGGAATGATCACGTTCCTCGATCTGCTGGCAATGCTCCTACTTATACAGCCCAAAATGTCGTTAGCCTTCTTGGCAACAAGGGTACACTGCTGACTCATATCCAGCTTCTCGTCCATGACCCACCATCCTCATGGCCACCTCCGCTGCCAACCTCATGTAGTAAGAGGAGGCCTTGAGATACAAACCTTGGTATCAGAGGCCCAGTATGAAGCTTGAGGCCTAAACTAAAGTAATGGTCAAGACTTTGCTAACATAAAGCAAAGTTAAGCTGTGAGCCAGAGGCAGGCCCTGCTCACAGAAGCTGGCAGGAAAAGGGCTGATGTTGCATAAATATATATTCACCTAGCAAAGTTAAAGTACAGAACACACTATACCGGAACATTCCACAGATAACATGGAACAGGCCGACGCATCCCAATGACGGGGGCAAAAGGGTAAAACGATGGATAGAGTTGTTTTGATCGAACCAACATGTACAAGGTGAGAGGCGGCACCTTACTACGTAGAGGGGTTGTACCTTGCTGCGTAGAGGGGTTGCACCTCCATACGTCAGGAGTGATGTGTAACTTGTTTGTATCTGTGGATAAGAAGGCATCCCTGAGTGGATATCTTTGTCCAGCCGAGGGGGCAGTGGAAAGTCCAGCCACTGACTGAGCTGAGTCCATTGCCGAGCGGCACTTTCTAGCAGTATGCCTGGTAGACTAAGTAATCTACGGGGAACTGAAATTGTGTCAGGGTCGCAATAAACCTGGCCGAGGTGCCTTCGTACCTTACTAGACTCTGTGGTTATGGGGGTTCTCGTCGGGTTTGCTGTGTCAGCTATCTGCGCAGAGCTGGGGCAGCACACAGAGGGAACACACGCATGCACGCAGCCGAGTGATATCAACAGGAGAAAGCAGAGCACCACACCGGTAGCATCTGACAACACTGGTGACCCTGACCGCTGATCTGGTGAGTAAGCGAGCTGTCCGCTGTAAGAATCGCAACCTAACATGGCAGAAAACTTCGAGCTAGGGAACCCCCCGATCCCCTCCCTTATGATCCCCACGGAGTTTGATAACTCTTGGACCCGCTGGATTGCCAGTAAGGGGGGTCCATATGAATTTTAAAAAGAGAGTGGGGAAAAATGGACTGGCATATGCAGAGCGATGGTAGAAACCGAGGCTCTGAAAAACAGTAATAAGAGTAAAAAAAGCAAGAATTTTGCAACTCATGTCTATGGCAATGAGATGGCTCAGACAGCATGCTGGCATGCTGGCCAAACAAGTCATAGAAAAAACAGGAGACCCGGGAAGTCAAGCACTGGAAAGCCCAAGCGCTGTTAGCAGGGCAACAGGCGGTGCAAACTCATGATATGCTCGAGCAAGTGAAGCAGGAAAATAAAAAATTGGAAACAGCTGTAGAAAACCTGCAGAAGCAAAAAGTGCCGTCCCCTGTTATAAATGTTGGTGGTAAACAGCAGGCTTCATGTAGCTCCCCTGTGCCTGAAGAATGGGGACAGAAGTGGAAAAAGGTGGTCCTAGTAAAATTAAAAGATGAAACGGGATCCACTGCATTGCAACCACCACCTTATAATAAAAGCCAGGTTCCAGTTAAACTTACACTGAGACCTAGACTGGTGCTGGTCAGAACGGGACAAGTAAGTGCACAGAAGGAAAGAGTAGCACATAATACTTTCACAGAATTGGTAAATCAAATGACGGAAAATATGGAACAGTTCACAGAGCACATTAGGAGACAGGAGCTGCGACTCGATCGCAGGGAAGTAAATAAAAAAGAATTTCAAAGTAAAAAACCAAAATTAAGTGGGTTAACACCTAAAATTGATGCATTAACACATGGAGTTGCCCAAAACCAGTTAACTGCAGCAAAAAAGGGCACTCCCGCCATCCATCTGGCATGCACACAAAAGCAACAGACATTGGAGGAACAAATTCAGGTTTTACAAGAGCAGGTAACTACCCCCTTCTCCTCTCAAAGCCAGGATAAAAAACAGGGGTGCGGGTCCTAACTGTGCAGGTTCCCAACTGCTTTGACCCACGGAACCACACTCCACGCTCATATCTGAAAATAGAACCTTCTTTCTCAAATATTTTTACATACTGGTTAAGTTTTGTCCTTTATATGCTTTCTTAGTTTGCTAAATTTGCTGCTGCTGCCTGTACTTTCAAATATCTTGATAGAGTTAATCTGTCTTGGCTCAGGTCTTGCTACCTTCCTAGGTTGCTCTTCACCCCCCCCCCTTTTCCCCCCGCCTCTCCTCAATTCTGCTCTCTCTCTTTGTTTTAAAAGTTATAGTTGTTACAGAAACCTCCAAAAGATAAAGCAATTGAAAACAGAATAAAACAAGAAACAAAAAGAAAACAAGGTAAAAACTTTACTTTAAATAAATCCAGTAAGTATTTTAACTCTTCAGGAATGCAACAGCTGGAATTATTCCTAACTTTCTTGAAGATAGGGTTGCCAAGCAACAGAAATGCACACTCTGCTTCTAATCCTAACCACTCACTAATATTTGAAACATGGGCTTTTCTTATTTCCATATAGCAGAGTTTTAAAATAATGTTAAATATAAAAGTAATGCAAAATTCCTTGTTACCAAATTAATACAATTCATTTGGCAAATATTAATGTATTTTTAACAATTTATGTGACAAGTTTTAAATAAGGTAATAAATTTGTTTATTCAAGTATAACCCTTTTTATTTTTTATTTTTGTTTGTCTTACTTTGTATAGTTATGAATAGAATTCTGGCGCCATTTGTTGTTAATTGTAAGTTTGTCCTGTATGTCATGTGTGTTGTATGTTGTGTGTTACGTGACTATTTTTTATTATTTTTATTTTGTTGCAACAAAAGTCAATTTTATACCCTTTTAAAAATTTATGTATATGTGGTACCACACTATTTTAAGATTATGGTTGGGGTATAATCATAGTATTATTAGACAAATATATGTACATATATTTCCATATATTTCTGCCTCAACAAATAATGCAATTTCAAAAAAAAATATTCTCTAATCAATCACAGTTTTGTTGTGATTTTTAAGATTTTTTTTTTTATTTGTTATTCAAAGAAAAAATGTAAGAGGAAACCTTCAATATTAAGGTAAAGATAATATTAACAAAATGTTAATTTCTTTTTTGGGGCTTTTTATAAACTCGTTTGCACTTTTAAATATAGTTATAAGAATGTCATAACCAAAATGTTTTAAAATAACAATTTATGCATAAAGCTAACCAAACAATTTCAACAGGTTTTCACCTTTGGCTCCCAAACATAAAGCATCATGAAAGTATACCCTCAAATACCCTCAAAGTACTGTATTTAAAATTTATTTTGGTTTAATTTTATAGTTGGTTTAATTTTTTATGCTTTTCTTTTGTTATGTTATGTTAATGGGAAGCAGTGGTTGTTAAAGTAGTGCTTCTAAACAGTTAACAAAAGTGAAATTGGTATCGCAAGCAAATTAACTCTAAAAAGCTTGGTAAAAATTCTGTTAACTCCTTTGCTGAAACAAATTGTTCAGCAAGGGAAAGCAATACACATTCGCATGGAAGATTGTGAGCATTTATTTTATCCGTTAAGCATTACATTTCGTATAAAAATATTAGTAATGCACTTCAAATGAAAATGAATGTCTATACAACAATTGCAAAAGTATAGCTTGTGTTATAAAAGGCTCGGTCCCTATTACCTTGTTCTTATTACATTGTAAACAAACTAAGTTAAACTGTGTATTAAGTTTGGGTTACAGAAAACAAAAACAAAACAAAACAAAAAAACTTTACTCTGTTAACTAACAAAAGTTGTTTAAGTTGCATCCCACAGACTAAAGACACCAAAAGACATCACGCCACAAAAATACCAGATGATATCAGTATACACTGAAGAAAACCCCCAAGCATCAAGAAAAGAAAAATGAAGTACTTTATAAATAAGAGACTGGTCAAACACACCTCTATCTACCATATATGGACAATTAAGTTAACAATCAGCTAAAAACCACTAGGTGGACCAAAATAAGCCATCATTTAATTTCAACTTGGATACTATGTAAAAACAACTGTATTATTGCTGTACTACTGTATTATTGTTGTACTGTTGTCTTATTGCTATATTGTATTATTGCTGTACAACACTTACAATGTGCATAACCTTGCTAAACTGTTTAACCAACACACAGGTAAAAATGAACAAACAAATGGCAGCAAACAACATGAAGGCAAGGAAAAAACAAAGTGGTAAACAAACAAAAAGTTACATAGTAACTACAAATTGGGTAAACAAATTGCCTGTTGGTACCAGTCATAATTTGGGTCAGTGACACTGCATCCTAACTGAGGCACATGTTATTCAAAACAATCTTGTTCAGTGTCTGGGTACCAATACTACATCTTGGAGGCCCTGAGATATAAACCTTGCTATCAGAGGCCCGGTATGAGGCCTAAGGCCTACACTAAAGTAATGGTCAAGACTTTGCTAACATAAAGCAAAGTTAAGCTGTGAGCCAGAGGCAGGCCCTGCTCACAGAAGCTGGCAGGAAAAGGGCTGATGTTGCATAAATATATATTCACCTAGCAAAGTTAAAGTACAGAACACACTATACCGGAACATTCCACAGATAACATGGAACAGGCCGACCCATCCCAATGACAGGGGCAAAAGGGTAAAATGATGGATAGAGTTGTTTTGATCGAACCAACATGTACAAGGTGAGAGGCGGCACCTTGCTACGTAGAGGAGTTGTACCTTGCTACGTCAGGAGTGATGTGTAACTTGTTTGTATCTGTGGATAAGAAGGCATCCCTGAGTGGATATCTTTGTCCAGCCGAGGGGGCGGTGGAAAGTCCCGCCACTGACTGAGCTGAGTCCATTGCCGAGCGGCACTTTCTAGCAGTATGCCCGGTAGACTAATTAATCTACGGGGAACTGAAATTGTGTCAGGGTTGCAATAAACCTGGCCGAGGTGCCTTCGTACCTTACTAGACTCTGGTTATTGGGGGTTCTCGTCGGGTTTGCTGTGTCAGCTATCTGCGCAGAGCTGGGGCAGCACACAGAGGGAACATGCTCACGCAGCCGAGTGATATCAACAGGAGAAAGCAGTGCACCACACCGGTAGCATCTGACAACACCTCACACCTTGTTCGGAGCCACTACTGGTCTCCCCCGCACAGAATTAGCAAGACAAGACTAAATTAAACTCACTTCAGTGGAGCTTTTTGGGAGCGGTGTCTTATGATCCCCCCTCTACCCACCTTAATACCTGGGCTTCAGACTTCCCTCCCCCTCTGCAGAACACCACAGTGACTGGGTTTCATGACAGCAGGTTTCTAGAGCCTGCGCCATGTCTGGAAAACTCTTCATCATACGCATCTTGCCCTTGTCTCTCTCCAGCGCATCACAGGGTGTGTCGCCACGGCAGCTGGGAACGAGCCCCCAGCCCAGCTAGGCTAGTGGGGTTCATGCTCTGGCACTAAAAACAGCTGTGTGGCCCTGGCACGGCTTGGGCTAGCAACCCAGGCTCATACCCAGGGTGTAGGGTGGGCTTGAGCTCATGGCTGGCCCGTCTACACACTATTTTTAGCGCACTAGCATGAGCCCCACTAACGCATGTCTGTCTACCTGGGCTGGGGGGCTTGGTCCCAGCTGCAGTGCAGACATCCCCACAATGTGCTATTGTAACCCAGTGGTAAGTGCATTACAGGTTAGCCTTGTGCCACTCCACAGGGGATACCAGTCGTTGCACACCTCACCAATGGAGCATGGGTTATTAAGCTGTAGCAGCTCATGTTTTAACTCTGGAGATCCCCGGTGTGTTGGTGAAGACCCTCTCGCCTGTTCCTCCTGGGCTGCCTTCCCTCACCCCTTTCAACTGGTGATAAATGAAGTGGGGGTAGTAGCGCCCTTTTAAAATCCCGAGGTCTGTGTTTCTGGTTCAAAATGATCCCACCGCTCTGCCACCGTGTCGAGGCTGATTCCCCACTCTGGCCCGTCGAGTGCAGAATGTGGGGCCCGCAAGGATTTAAAAAAATTAATACTGGCCACTCCAGGCTTGTATTAAACTCCCAAAGTTACAACTTTTCTCTGACCTTGGCTGGGTAGAGCTGCCACCACCCAAATGCAAAATCCTTGGAACCAGGAAGGTGCACTTGGGAATTCCTCCCTGTGGGGTACCCTCAAGCCCTTTCACCCCCACTCCAGGAAAGAGCTGAGAAAGAAAACAAAGGAAATTAGCTGTTCCCCCCCACCCCCAGCTAATTAAACAACATGTGCTCTTAGGACACCAAAAATCCAAACCTGTTCTTAAAAAAGGTAAATTTTATTAAAAACAAAACAAAAAAAATACATCTGGAACTTAGGCTTTTGCTAGATTTTAAAAGAGCAATTCCAAAAATTAAGCACCCAAAATAGCTTTCTTGGGGGTTCAACTTAAAGGTTACAAGCAAACAAAAGCATCTGGGGTTAGCACAGAGGAGCCATAAGAAATAAACAGAAATAAACCTAATTGCGTTTTTCTAAACATGCACAATTTACTTACATATTTGGGTTGTTAAAAGTAGTTCTAGATATGATCTGTTGATTTTCATATCTGGCTTCTCACAGCATAACTGCTCCCTGTTCCCCTCTTTCCCAGAGAAAACAACAGAGACAAAGGGGAAGGTTTTTTTTCCCCATTTTAAAAAGTTCTAGCCTTCCCATTGGCTCTTTTGATCAGGTGCCTACTCCCTTTCCTTTACCTGGGGAACTTTGTTAACCCTTTACAGGTAAAGCAAGCAGAGAACAGCCACCAAGAGGGACTTTATAGCTAACTGGCTGGCTGGCGTCCAAAAAAGGGATCTATCCCTCCCCCTTCATTTCTCACAAACTCCTCTCCTCCTAAAATGTCTGTCAAACCCCCCAAAGCAAAACATCCTGATGCCACAGGGATAATTCACTCAGGAACACCCCCAGGTAAAGCCACAGACAGGAGACTTGGGGACCAGAACGCTGTACCCAAAAACACTGCATCATTGACTCCACACCTTCACAGTTCATGAGTCAGGCCGCCAAAATCATGAGATTGGCTTAAAATCATAGGATTTTTTTCAAAAATCATAATAATTTGCTGGGGCTGGGTGGGTATGAACTTACTTTCTGGTTTTTGCTTTATTAATTTGTTTTTAACTCTCCAGCTGACCCTGATGGGAAGATGCTGCCCTTGGAGTGTGTAGGAGCCTCTGTGACCTAAGAACTCCTCGATGCCAACTGGCCGGGGGTTACAGGAATTGCCTGCACTGGTGTGTATATTCTAGTTCCCCAGCGAACGTCGTGTGAGGTCTCATGTGAAAGCCGGCGTCACACTGGTCGGTGTTAAGGTTAAGATTTTTATCACAGTTATTTATAATAAGTCACAGCCAGGTTGCGGGCAATAAAAAAAAAAATTCACTGAAGCTCGTGACTTGCCTGTGACTTTTACCAAAAATAACATGTTGGGGGCCTGACCAAAAATGTCACAGAAGTCTCCGAAAATCATGGAATCCGTGACCCCCATGACAAAATCTTATCCTTAGCACTGTGAAATGTATATATACCAGAAATCTGTTCTTAGATCCTGTATTAAGGTATTAGTCACCAGCAAAGGTGAAAACCAGGTTTTCCTCCAGACAGGAAGGAAGAAATGCATCTCTCTCTGTCAGGCTGTAAGTAAGCATTGTCACCTAACATTATGGATGGTGTTTGCACACGAGATCAAACGTTAACAAAGAGATGTGAAGTGAGCAGCAAAGCAGCACACAGAACAACAAGCCACAGGTGTTCATCGTGGCTGTGTGCGAAGCCAATGATCCCCGGGGGAATATCTAGGAGACAAAGAAGACAGCCCCTCGTCCTACACCTAGGAAGTGAACAGAGAGTGGGTTCACATTCATGAAAACAGGATCTCAACTAACCTGGGCTGAAAAATCTGCAAAGGATTTTGGGTGAGAGAAACTTTTTTTGGACAGGAGGTTATCTTGGTAGTTAAGTTTAGTCTCGAGAAAGTTGTTATGATTTTGTTTTACATGTAACCCTGTATTTCCAACATTCTCACTCACTGTCACTTGAATTATCATTCTATTATTATCATCTTTGGTAATGAATTTGTTCGTGATTTCACGATAAATATATCTCAGCGCCGGGGTGTTAAGCAAAGTGCTGGCCTTGAGCTGAATCGTATCCACTGGTGGGTTCTGTTTCTTTGGAGACAGCAGAGCTGGTATTTCTGTGAGTGTCAGGGGCTGGCTATCACTGGGGAATGCTACAAAGGAACTCCAGGACTGGGTGCACCTATTGTTAACCTGCAAGGCACAGCAAGGGCTGGCATGGCCCAGAGGAGAGTGCGTGCGGGGGTGACAGGCTGGAGGAGCCAAAGAGCTGACACCCAGCTACTCACAAGCAAGACTCCCTCACCCTGACGGCAGTGGGATAACATGGTGCCTCACAGTCCTGGGTACCCCAAGAACCGTCACAGCCTCAGAATCAAAATTCAAGCCTAAGCTCATATGCAAAAATGCAGCCTTCTCATTGGCTGATCAGAGGGAGGCTCCCCTCGCCCTCTCTTAACCGCTGGGGCAAAAAGCTGCCCTTCTAGTCCTCTATGTGTCCGTCACTGTCCTGTCTCTCTCTTTTGGAGAGTGTTTGGGACAACTTCCTGGTGCAAGTGCTGGAGGAACCAACTAGGGGCTGTGCTCCTCTTGACCTGCTGCTCATAAACAGGGAAGAATTGGTAGGGGAAGTAGAAGTGGATGGTAACCTGGGCAGCAGTGACCATGAGATGATCGAGTTCAGGATCCTGACAAAAGGAAGAAAGGAGAGCAGCAGAATACGGACCCTGGACTTCAGAAAAGCAGACTTTGATTCTCTCAGGGAACAGATGGGCAGGATCCCCTGGGAGGCTAATATGAGGGGGAAAGGAGTCCAGGAGAGCTGGCTGTATTTTAAAGAATCCTTATTGAGGTTGCAGGAACAAACCATTCCGATGTGCAGAAAGAATAGCAAATATGGCAGGCGACCAGCTTGTCTTAACAGTGAAATCTTCGTGAGCTTAAACTCAAAAAGGAAGCTTACAAGAAGTGGAAATTTGGACAGATGACTAGGGAGAAGTATAAAAATATTGCTAGAGCATGCAGGGGTGTAATCAGGAAGGCCAAGGCACAACTGGAATTGCAGCTAGCAAGGGATGTGAAGGGCAACAAGAAGGGTTTCTACAGATATGTTACCAACAAGAGAAAGGTCAGGGAAAGTGTGGGACCCTTACTGAATGGGGGAGGCAACATAGTGACGGATGATGTGGAAAAAGCTGAAGTACTCAGTGCTTTTTTTGCCTCGGTCTTCACAAACAAAGTCAGCTCCCAGACTGCTGCACTGGGCAACACAGTATGGGGAGGAGGTGAGCAGCCCTCAGTGGTGAAAGAAAAGGTTAAGGGCTATTTAGAAAAGCTGGACATGCACAAGTCCATGGGTCCAGATCTAATCAATTCAAAGGGGCTGAGGGAGTTGGCTGATGTGATTACAGAGCCATTGGCCATTATCTTTGAAAATTCGTGGTGGTCGGGGGAGGTCCCAGACGATTGGAAAAAGGCAAATATAGTGCCCATATTTCAAAAAGGGAAGAAAGAGAACCTGGAGAACTACAGACCGGTCGGCCTAACTTCAGTCCCCAGTAAAATCATGGAGCAGGTCCTCAAGGAACTCATTTTGAAGCACTTGGAGGAGAGGAAGGTCAACATGGATTCATCAAGGGCTAAACTTGCCTGACTAACCTGATTGCCTTCTATGATGAGATAACTGGCTCTGTGGATATGGGGAAAGCAGTGGACGTCATATATCTTGACTTTAGCAAAGCATTTGATACGATCTCCCACAGTATTCTTGCCGGCAAGTTAAAAAAATATGGATTGGATGAATGGACTATAAGCTGGATAGATTGTCGGGCTCAACGGGTAGTGATCAACG
Organism: Chrysemys picta bellii; assembly: GCF_011386835.1. Lineage (NCBI taxonomy): Eukaryota > Metazoa > Chordata > Testudines > Emydidae > Chrysemys > Chrysemys picta. The sequence goes on along the minus strand of NC_088813.1, from coordinate 5,874,587 downwards.
GCTCAATGTCTAGTTAGCAGCCGGTATCAAGCGGAGTGCCCCAGGGGTCGGTCCTGGGGCTGGTTTTGTTCAACATCTTTATTAATGATCTGGATAATGGGATGAATTGCACCCTCAGCAAGTTCACGGATGACACTAAGCTGGGGGGTAGGGACAGGGTCCAGAGTGACCTAGACAAATTGGAGGATTGGGCCAAAAGAAATCTGATGAGGTTCAACAAGGACCTCCTTCCTTGGAGGTTTTTAAGGCCCATCTTGACAAAGCCTTGGCTGGGATGATTTAGCTGGGAATTGGTCCTGCTTTGAGCAGGGGGTTGGACTAGATGACCCCTTAAGGTCCCTTCCAACCCTGATATTCTATGATTCTAAGGACAAGTGCAGAGTCTTGCACTTGAGAGGAAGAATCCCATGCACCACTACAGACTGGGAACCAACTGGCTAAGCAGCAGTTCTGTAGAAAAGGACCTGGGGATTACAGTGGATGAGAAGCTGGATATGAGTCAGCAGTGTGCCTTCATTGCCAAGAAGGCCAATGGCATATTGGGCTATATAAGTAGAAGCATTGCCAGCAGATCGAGGGAAGTGATTATCCCTTCTATTCGGCACTGGTGAGGCCACACCTGGAGTATTGCGTCCAGTTTTGGTTCCTCCACTACAGAAGGGATGTGGACAAATTGGAGAGAGTTACCTAGGGAGGTGGTGGAATCTTCATCCTTAGAGGTTTTTAAGGCCAGCTTGACAAAGCCCTGGCTGGGATGATTTAGTGGGGGTTGGTCATGCTTTGAGCAGGGAATTGGACTAGATACCTCCTGAGGTCTCTTCCAACCCTCATTTTCTATTATTCTATTCTGTGATTCTTCCTACCCCACCCCATCTCCTCCCTCCCTGCATGCTCCTCAGACTGGCAATTGTGAGCATCATGAGAAACATCACAAGCCTCACAATCCAATTATGTGACCCGGTCTGACAGCCGCCATCTCAGCCAGCACCAGGGAGCTACAGAGCCAGACGCCCGAGTCACTGCAGCTAGAGCTAAGGAGCCAGGCTCCCCAGGTCAGAGCTGGAATAGCCTCTCGTCCTCAGGGGATCAGCACAGAGGGGGAGGCATAACAGAAGCTGACCAGTGGGTTGCCATGGCAACAGTGAAAACAGGCCTCTAACACTTGAGAAAAAGGCGAACCACTGGTGGCAGGCAAAATAATTAGGGTTTAGAGGCTTGTTGCAGACCTAGAGGGCATGCTAACCACAGGTTTGGGTCGGGCCGGTAGAGAGGAGTGGCTCACGCATACACAGGAGAAGCCAGAGGTGCTTACACACACACAGACACACACACACACACATGCAAAATGCAAAGGTGGGACAGATTGTTTAAGTAATTCACACATATTCAGAGGTGAAGGTAAGCGCCTTTGAAGCGCCGCCCGAGCCCCGCTGTCTGAGCCCCGGGGTAGCGGTAGCAGGGCTCCGTTGGCAATTTAAAGGGCCCGGAGCTCCGCTGTGGTAGCGGCGGCCAGAGCCCCGGGCCCTTTCAATTGCCCCTTAGCCCCGGGGCTCCCAGCCGCCTCTGCAGCTGTGAGCTCCGGGGGAGATTTAAAGGCCCCGGGGCTCCCAGCCACCGCCAGAGCTCTAAATCTTGATTTAAAGGCCCCCACTACTTCTGGTTGAGGCCCCGCCTCTTCCGGTTGAGGCCACGCCCCCGCCCAGGACGCCGGTGTACCGGTAAGTCCTTTACGTTACTTTCACCCCTGCACATATTCTAAGGGACCATTCCAGGTGAAGTGGTCCCTTAGCTAGTGGAGGATAGTCATGCACATGATATACACCCGCCTGTATGCTACAGTGCTCTAACAATCATCCAAGAGTGCTCCATGGCAGAGAAACTCTCCTCCTCCACGGTCTCCAACCCTGAAATCACTCGTGCCAATGCCTGGGCTTCACCAGCATGGCCATGGTCACTTTTCCGTTGCCCAGCCACAGAGGGTTATGTCTGCGCAGCAACTGGAGGTGTGATTAATCTAGCTGGCAGAGCTACAAATAGCAGTGAAGACACAGCACAGGTTTCAGCATGGGCTAGCAGTGCAAGTACGTACGCATGGCCCTGGCAGGCGGGTGCAGCCAGCACTGAAGCCCATGCCACGTCTTCACAGCGTAGATAAGGCAGCCCCTGCGGCAATCACACGTCTGACTGCAGTGTAGACATGCCCAGAGAGTTTAGCAACAGGAGTCTCCAGCGACCAGAAATTCAGTGACATTTTGAGCTCTCTACTCACCTAGCCTGGGAATAAACATATTTGAGCTGCACAAGCTTTGGTGATGGGTCTGAGGTGGCCACAGGTTGCAATGGTGCAAATGTGGAATAAGAGAACGTGCAAACCAGCAAGGAATTCACTCTGGTGGTATTTTGCAGTGTGTTCCTCTTGCTTTTGTTGAAGGTATTAGTGCATACGAGTGCTCTCTGCTTCACAGGTCAGCGGCTCCCTCTGCTCCTGCCGGGAAGTCAGAGTCTTGTGTCTAAGATACCACAGCCTGTTGCTATAGAAATCAGTCCGATGTCGCCAATCCAGCAGGAGCAGGGGCTTGGAGCGGGTTCTGATCTTCGCGTGGGAGTGCCAATGTTTGCGTTTATTGGGATTTGTGTTTTAAAAGGTTTCAAGGGAGCTCGTTAGGAGGCAGAACTAATTCAAGAGTGTTAATTATTAGTATGTGTAGTAATTTATTATAATTATTATTATTAAGCATTGACGTTTTTGCTTGGCACTGAGGTCTGCTCTATCTCATAGGACTGCAGCTCCTGGGTGGCAAAAATACCGAAAGGAGACAAGATCTTCCCACGTAAGTTGCCCCCGAGTATGTGAGTTGGGGAGGAGGGAAGAGTCTGTGAAAAACATTCAGTAAACACAAATACTAAGATAGGTGTAGTAGGTCTTCTGAGCAAGCCAAGCGCACAGATTGCATTATCCTACAGGACAGGGGAGATGCTGTGCCATATACAGCTATGGGAGGGAGCAAGTGTGAGGATATTGGAATGTTTCTTTAAATTTGCAGCAGGAAGGCAGGCGGGGGGGCTGGGGAAGGTGTTTGGCTGAAATTTGACACAGGGTAGCAGAGCGACAAATATCTTTAAGGACAGTATCAGATTTGCTCATGAGTCGGTGCACTTCACTGGACAGAAGCAGCACTGTTTGTGGGTATTTGTGTTTGTCAAGCCCTCTACCGGCTGGAGGTCTGCAGAGAGCTTCCCATGTTGGCTGATGGAGTTTGTGCTTTAACTCAAGTGTTAGGAGGCCTGTGTTTTTGGAGCACTGATCTTCGCCCTGTCATTTGATACCAGGGGAAATTGAAAGACAGTAAATTTTAACCAGATAAAAGGAAATATACTTCCCCCAGGGCCGGTGCTACCATTAAGGCAAACTAGGCGGTTGCCTAGGGCGCCCCCACATCATTAAACTGTAGAATGCATTGCCACAAGGTATCATTAAGAAGGATTCCAAAGTGACAGGACATTTACATGGAAAACATCCAAAGCTAAAGTAGTAAATATTAAAAAAAACAAAAAACCCTAGAGTTTTGGGAGCGATATTAACTCTCATGCTACAGGGCATGAACCAACCTCTAGCTATTTGCGGTTAGGAGAAATCTTTCCTTGGGGACAGGTGAGCCCAAAACTGCACACTGCAGGGTCCCTTGCACCTACCTCTGTTGCATTTGGTGCTGCCCATTGTCAGAAACAAGCTATTGAACTAACTGCACCAATGGTCTGATCTGAGACGGCAATTTCTGTATTTACTTTTGTTTTTACCTGTTGTTACTTTATACTTTTTATCTTAATAAAAGGCTTAAGTTGGTGTTACAGGCAGATTTTCAGATCAGTTCCTATTTCATCCCACGGCTTTGCCCAACCCGAGTACAGAGGGGTTGTGATATTTTATGCGGTAATAAGGGCATTCAGGAAGTGTTTGCGGTACGGCTCCTGAATAAAACATTCCACACCCTCTTCAGCAGCTCATTTGGGGCTTCTTTAGAGCCAACAGTCCTTAACCACTGAAGTACTATGAAGTCTGTACCGACAGCTGGAAGTTCTCAGCACAGCCCCTGGCGCTCAGGGCTACATCTGGGAACTTCTGCTGTCCAAAATAATAAGGCAGGGAAACCAACATAGGCTGTTCAGGGGCTCTGCAGTCTCTCAAATTATAATCATTCAAAGTAGAAGCTGCTTTTTTCTTTTTCCTCCTGGCAGTGGCTTCCTGGAAAGTTTGAAAAAGACACTTGCAGCTTTTCAGCTAAGGATTGCATTTATTTATTTAGCTCACTTTCACTTCAAACCATCTCACTGCTCTATTGATGTAGGATCCCAACAATGAATGTGGTTCAAAGTGACCATTAAAGGGCATGGCTTGCTTTAAGCCACAAATTCAGGTGTGGTAGAAACAAACTTTTACAAAGCTTAACATCCACAGAAATGTTTAGGGGTTGTTTTACATTCTGAAGGCCACCGTGCATTTGTCCAGAAAATCAAAAATAAGGAGCATTATCTAGTGGTTAGCACATGGCACTGGGACTCAAAAGAATGGGGTTCTGGTCTCAGCGGGCCTCTCTCTGCCTCAGTTTCCCCACCTGTCATATAGGGCTAATGATACATATACAAGCTTTGAGATCCTCTTTTGACAAGATGCAGCATTAAGTGCTGGGTATTATTATTGTTCAAGAAATACCATTCTCCTTGCATGGTTTACAACCCAAATAGTGCCTCACAATATGCGAGTGCATGAGACCCTGCAAATGAAATGGATTAGAAATATATCAGTCTAGTTTCACTGGCCAGGCTGAGTGATGGGCAAAAAAATAATCCAACAACATCAGTGCTTCCAAGTTTTGTTCCACTCTGTACGTGACACTTTATGGATTCGTAGATACCAAGGCCAGCAGGGAACCATTGTGCTCAGCAAATCTGACCTCCTGTTAAACACTGTAAAAGAGAACTTCCCCCAAACAATCCCCAGAGCAGAGCTTTTAGAAAAAACAACCCATCTTCATTTAAAAATGGTCAGTGAAGGAGAAGCCACCACAATGCTTGGTAACTTATTCCAATGTATTTTTACCCTCACTGCTAAAAAATGTATGCTTTATTTCCAGTCTGATTATGCAAATATAAATAGGTTAATTTGTATATTTGTAACTAAGTTGTATAAAACTGTGATATGGCGAATTGTTTAATGAGCTAATTTGCAGATTTCCGTATAATTGAAGGGAGACCATGATGCATCATGGGAGAAGTAGTTCAGTGGGGGAGGCCAGCCTGTACAGGCGAATGGGACCATGAGGAACTGGGCCTACACCTCCCATGATGCACTGTTACAGCATTTCCAAATTGAAATATTTCTCTTTTTGGTTTTTCTCCTAAGAGTTGTAATTTTCCAGGGGCGGGGGGACCACATTTTCTGACCAGTCCTACTGTACCATACCCTGCTGTGCGTGCTGGGGATACTGTGTGTGTGCATGGTTACTTGCCCTGCCATTACTCGTGCTATACCTGTTCAACAGATAGCTGATTTCAGTGTGCAGCGGTGTAAGACCAGTGCTAAAACAATCCATTATTAAACACCCCAAGCTGAGGACGCACGAACCATGTGCCTGAACCATGCCCCCTGCTGCCCCTTCCCCTTGAGCTTGGCTCAAGTGGGGCAAGTCAGGTCACCTTTCTGCCTTGATTTCCCTATCTGTAAAATATGGAGACTAAGGATCAGCCTTATTAAAGTGCTTTGAGATCCACAGATTAAAATATCTTTGGTTTTATCCAAGATGTAATGCAGGGAACATGCAAAGATCAGGCCAAGGTAAGGATGCTCTTGTATATTTCATGCATAATCATCTGAGTGTGACCCTTGCTCCCCACCAAGGTCATCACAGTTATACAACCAGTGGATTCCTGTACGTGCTAAAGAGTATAAATAGCGAGCAAAGGAAACACTAGGTTGTTTTAGTATTTGATTTTTTTTTTCAAACACAGACATAAGAGCCAAAGAACGTTGCCTCTCATCTGCTCCTTTACCCAGCAGCCACCTGCCCGTTATACCCAGCCCCAAATTTAATTCATTTCACTCATCTCACCCCCCACCTGCCCAAACATAAAAATCAATGCATTCAAATGAAACAGCTCATAAAGTTCTAATGCATCTGTCCCTGGCCCTCTGCAGGGTTGTGCAGACGCGACTAAATCCAATACAGATAGACGTCTGCTCTATCGGTCATAGGAGTCAGGGACCGTGAAAATTATATGGGACCTGCTTGGCCATTACCCTGCACTTTGTGTCTTCATTTATGCCAGCGCGACATGACTGCAAAACACCACCGGTGTGATCTGGCAGCATTTCACCCCATCTTTACACGGGTATAAATGGCAACATTTAGTGCAGGGCAATGGAGAAGCAGGCCCCTGGGGTCTGACCGCCAGAGGTGCTGGGCACCTGCAGCGCCCATTGACCTTGGCTGGAATTGTGGGCCCAGCACCTCTGCAAAGCAGGCCCAAGATGAATCTCTGACTGGATTAATTTCTGAGGCTCAAGTAGTTAAAAACATTGGGCCCAGTGGTGTTCCCTTTGAAGTCACTGGCAAAACTCCATTGCCTTCAGTGGGAGCGGGGGTGGGGGGGGGGCACCGGGGCACTGTTAAAGGTGCGCAGTGCCTGCCCTTTCAACACTTAGTCATACTGCCCTAATTTAGGAACTGCCAGCTTGGATTCCACCAGTGGCTCGTCTAGTCAAGTGCCTTGTCTGACAGGAGCCAGTCCCAGCTGCTCTAGAATGAAGCTGCAGCAAGCCCTGTAGTAGGAGGTTGCCCACAGGGAAAGTTGCTTCCTGGCCCTCATTAGAAAGACGTTGGCTTATGAATTGAAGCAGGACGATTTAGATCCCTTCCGCACCTCGCGGGAGTTTGTTGTTTGCTGATTTGTCTTTCAGCCTTGTTATTATAACTGTGGATGGTCTTGTTATTCATGTAAAGGCCTAATCTTCTTTTGGAATCCTATTAAGCTCTTAGCTGCCATGATATTCTGTGGCAGTGAGTTCCACAGGTTAACCATGCACAAATTCTCATTCCTTTGATCAGATTTGAGTTTGCCACATTCAGTTTCACTGACTTTTATTATAGGAGAAGCAGTGAAGAGCAGCACCTGATCTATCTCCCTTCGACGAGTCATGGCTTTTCTATATCATTATCATCTCCCCTCTGATTAGTCTCCTCTCCAAGATAAACAGTCAGACTTTTCAATCCCTTTTCCTGTGGAAGTTTTTCTAGGCCCCTGACCAGTCTAGCCACCAGGCTCTGAACTTGCTTGACTTCTGCTCTGTAAAGCCTTTGTGGTCTGAGGGAACAGTCTCAGAAGCACCTAAGTGCCTTTGACTTTAAAAACTTTAGCGAATTTTACCCGGGGTGACCAGAAAAAGTCACAGTACTTCAGATGAGATATTAATTTACTATTAGTGTTATTATTTATATTACTGCAGCAGCTGGGAGTGCCAGTCATGGACCAGCACCCCATTGTGCTAGGTGCTGTACAAACACCGAACAGAAAGCCATGGCATTAGCATCTTTTCCGTATTATTCTGCAGCCTGTTCCTTAAGCAGGCGGACATTTCAGTACACTGTATTGCTTTCTGCAGGGAGGTCTTACTCCAGCTCTGATGCTGGACCAGCTCATTCACAGAACTGCTGATGGGAAAATCACTAAGCCATTGGGAGAGGGAATAATTAGAGCTGGTTTCAAGCCTTCAGCCCAAACTCCCCACACCTACGCGTAAGCAGTTGTTCACTTAGCGGTTAATGGCAGCAGCCCAGCTGCCGCTGCCAAGCCTCTGGGTAGTCTGACTGCCTGCATCATGAAGTCATTAGCCCGGCAGTATGTTTGTTCAGAGCAGTTTGGAAAACTGAAGGGTGGCCCCAATAAATGGATTCACCCCTTTATACACCATGGATGGAGCATGACCCCTGGAGCTCTCAGCCCCAGCAGGACGTGGCGATCTACCCTGCAGTCAGAGTGGGATTGCAGCAGCATGTGTAGACATACCGGCGCTAACTTCGGTCTAGCTAGCGGTAGCTAGTAGTGATGCTACATAGCGATACAGTCGTGATGCTGCAGCATGGGCTAGTTTGCTCAAGTAAGTATCCAGGGCTCTGGGCGAGTGTGCCCAGATCAAAGTGAGCTCAGGTATGTCTACATGTGCTGCAGTCGTACCTCTGATTGCAGTGTGGACAGACCTGGAGATTGGGATAAAACGGTAACTGTTGTTCTCCGAGATGGGTTGCTCACGTCCATTCCGTTCTAGATGCGCATGTGCCCACGTGTGCGGTCGTCGGAGATTTTTGCCTTAGCGGTATCTGCGCGGTCGGCTGTGGCGCCCTCTAGAGTGCCGCGTCATGCGTCGGTATATCAGGCACCGCCGGCCCATGCCCTCTCAGTTCCTTCTTGCCAGCAACTCCGACACAGGGGCAGGAACGCAGGTAATGGAATGGACGTGAGCAACACATCTCGAAGAACAACAGTTCCGACCGTTTTTCCGTCTTCGAGCGCTTGCTCATGTCCATTCCTTTCTAGGTGACTCACAAGCAGTGTCAATGGAGGTGGGCTCGGAGTTCAGGGTCCTGCGGCTTGCAGCACTGCTCTGCCAAAGCCAGCAGCGTCTCGAGCTTGTAAGTGCATAATGAGACGTGAACGTGTGGACAGACGACCAGGTAGTGGCCCTACAGATCTCTTGGATCGGCACCTGTGCCAGGAAGGCTGCCGATGACACTTGCGCTTTAGTCGAGTGTGCCATCACGCTTGCCAGCAGAGGCATTTTTGCCAGCTCATAGCAGTGGTGGATGCAGGCCATGATCCAGGATGAAATCCTCTGCTCAGACACTGAGCCACCTTTCACCCTGTCTGCTACCGCAATGAACAGCTGCGTTGACTTGCCAAACGGCTTTGTCCTGTCGATGTAGAAGGCCAGCACCCTCCTGACGTCCAGGGCATGCAACCTGCGTTTCTCTTCCGATTTATGAGGCTTTGGGAAAAAGACAGGTAAGTATATGTCCTGGCCGGTATGAAACTGGGAAACTACCTTGGGCAGGAACGCTGGGTGCAGCTGCAGCTGGACCTTATCCTTGTAGAATACCATACAGGGCGGCTCTGAAGTAAGCTCCCTGATCTCAGACACCCTGTGGGCAGACGTTACCGCAACCAGGAACGAAACCTTCCAGGAGAGAAGAAGAGGAGAGCAGGAAACCAGAGGCTCGAAGGAAGGCCCCATGAGCCGTGACAGCATGAGATTCAAGTCCCAGGGAGGGACCAGATCCCAGACGTAAGGGTAGAGATGCTCCAGACCTTTCAAAAACCGGGCCATCGTATCATGAGCGAAGACTGACCTGCCTTGGAACGGAGGGTGGAAGGCTGAAATCATGGCTAGGTGGACCCTGACTGACGACAGGAACAATCCTTGGAGTTTGAGGTACAGAAGATAATCCAGGATCACCTGCAGCGAGGTCTGTTCGGCCCGGATATGTCATTCTGAGACCCAGCACGTGAACCTTTTCCACTTGGCCAGGTAGGTCACTCTGGTGGAGGGCTTTCTGATACCCAGCAAGCCCTGTTGCACCCGGGCCGAGCATTCCTGTTCTTCTGCATTCAGCCATGCAGTGGCCATGCTGACAAGCACAACGCCTCCAGGTTCGTGTGCAGGAGACTGGTGTGGTCCTGGGACAGCAGGTCTGGCCAGAGAGGAAGCCGCAGAAGGGTGGCTACCAAAAGGTCCAGCAGGGTGCTGAACCGGTTCTGTCGAGGCCACACGGGGGCTATCAAGATAACTTTCGCCCTGTGCTGTTTGATCTTCACGAGGGCTCAGTGGATCAACAGCACCTACAGGAAGGCGTAAATCAGGGCACCTGACCATGGGAGCAAGAAAGCATCTGACAGGAAGCCCCTGGAGTGAACAGGACATGTGGCATTTCCTGTTCTGATGGGACATGAACAAGTCCACCTTGGGAGTTCCCCACTTTTGGAAGTTCGTATTAGCTCTCTGAATGGAGTGACCACTCGTGGCGAGATGAGAAGGTCCTGCTGAGGCGATCTGCTAACACGTTCCCGGTCCCGGGCAGATGTGCGGCTACCAGATGAATGGCCTGCCACACACAGAAGTCCCAAAGGCAGAGAGCTTCTTGGCAAAGGGCCGACGACTTGCCTCTGCCCTGCCTGTTGATGTCATACATTGCGGCAGTATTGTCTTTCAGGACCTGCACCACCTTGCCCATCAGGCGGGGCAAGAAAGCCTGGCAGACCAGACGAACCACTTTGAGCTCCCTGATGCTAGCCCTTTCCAAGCAAGGAACAGGCGCTCCGACTAACCACCACGGGCGATAAGAAGGAACTGAGAGGACATGGACCGGTGGCACCTGATATACCGACGCATGAACGCGCCACTCCAGAGGGCACCACAGCCGACTGTACAGATACCGCTAAGGCAAAAATCTCCGACGACCGCACATGTGAGCGCGCGAGCACCTAAAATGGAACGGACGGGAGCAAGCACTCATAGAAGAAGAGTAATTTTCTGATGTGCTGATATGGATGACGAGATCTCATGACATGCAGCATAAGCCGTTGCCGTAGTCAGGAAAGACTCCGTGCCTGCCCACTCCCCACCCCATATATCTGGAACAGTGGGGGCACGCCGGCCTCGATAATATCATGCAACAGCCACTGCTAGAGGCTGACTAGTGGCCTTGATGCAGTAATGTTCTGTCCCCAAATAGCAATAAGGGAGCTATCGGACTGAATGGGCCACATTTCTGAGCCGGCTTGGGAAAGTTGGTTATAATAGAGGGGAAAGGGTTTGACGTCACTAATATAAACCAGCAGTGAAAGAATGATTCACTAGACTCCACCACAGCACTGCAACATCACGTTAGCAACATTGCCACTTAAACGACTGGCTTCCTCCTCTGGCAGCCAGGTCTGGACACCTGGGGTCATCAACAATCAGGCAGCATCACCTCAGCCTCGTTTTGCCATGAACACAGCTGATTGCTGGGAATTCTGAAGTCTATAACATGGGAGCCTTGGTAACAAACCAGTGGGATGTGGTCAGATGTCTCCTTTGGGAAGCAGACAGTGCATTTGCTGCCAAATCGTTCACCAGCATTATCTGCCAGTGAACACTTGGGCTTATTAGCTAGGAAAGTCACAGTTCGGGTCCTGAATTCAAATCAGTTAGTAACTGCACTGCATCACCTCACCCATCCTCCATCTGTAGAGGCAGGAACATCCTAGCGGGTTGGCTAGGACAGGGACCTGCTGCTGTAATTCTTTGGGAGGGACACTTTAGCTTATTACTGCCTGAAAAGCTCCTAACACGCGGTTGGTGTTAGATGCAAGGCTCGCTGATGGGCACCGCAAAGATCAATTATCCAAGAGGCATTGCAAATGACAAGCAAAGCGCCTGCCTTATTAAAGACGCTTTTGTGTAAATTATACATGATTTCATCATCCATGCGCTTTTGCCTGTATAGGTAGTTCCTTGCGGCGTTCAGCACATCACCACACCCCTCGCATCCCCCGTGAGCACTGCCATTAGGCTCTCTGGATACTTAGACAGGAGCTCAATCATTACTGGATGGTCATTTCTATTCTCTGGTGGCCTCTCACCTGGTTGTTAGAAAGCAGAAATCTGCTTAGCACAGTGCATTGAGCATAGCTGCAGAGATACCACCTTGGGTTGAGGTCCCATCAGTTCTGACAAACTCCGAGGGTTGGTCCTGCTCCGTCTCTGATGGCAGAGTGTCAAGGAAATCCCAGGGTACTGCAGGAAGTGGGACTGGCCTTTTAGCAGGGGGTTTCTTTGACTCAGTGGTGCTAGGTGACCGCGCGCTGCTGAAGGCATCGTCTTCTGGCTGAATCACAAATCCAAAGCGCTGACCACTCATGGTCTTCAAAACCAAAGGCACTTTGAAGACCATCTCCTCCTTCCCCCCCCCACCCAGGAGACCTAGCCAAATTCCAACGCTGGTGATTACATTAAATTCTTCCTGCACTTTCAGCGGGGTGCAGTCATCTTCACTTCCTGTTTTGTAACTATTGTTAGGGTTACTGTGAACCATTAAACAGCTGTCACGTTCCACCCCAGTGGTGGCAGCATTCCGGTGGTGTGTGAAGGGATCCCTATATGTAATTATAAATGTATTATTAGCAGCCTTCCACCACGCAGCCCTTCCTAGACTCAGCTCCCATGCCCAGGTATTATGGTCTCTTTTGTGGCAAGATGAGCAAGGACTTGTGATGTGCTGAGCACAAAACTTAATTGGGTTGCACTCGGCTAGACCATGTAGAGGGGAGCTGCTGTCACTCTAAGGTGGCTGAAGTGTTGCTATGGAGACCATTAATTAAACACAGCCTCTCGCCTGATGCTATCTAACTGGAGCAGCCCGGATAACAAGGTCTATCTTTTTATTTAGCCCTCCTCACACGTTGGCGCAACAAACACCCAGGGACCGGAAACAAGCCACAGAACACAAAGCTCCCAGCGATCCATGTTTAAATGACTTTATTTTTCCTTTTATAAATGGGCACAGCACAGAAATCATTAAAAAAAATAGACAGTACCATTACAGTGCTAGATCCATTGGCAAAGATTATTTTGTAGTCTTTATTATTAATTATTATTATTATTTTTAAAGTTTTGGCCATTGAGTCAGAACAAAAACAATTAACAAACATTTTTATTTATTTTATTTTCGTTTTTAACAGACACTATGAAGCAATTTCAGTACTAAACTCTAGGAGAGTTATGTACATACAAAAAAAAGTTCTGTTTAAGATATGTTTCCTATTAAAAATATTTACATGCATTTTTTTTTTCCTCCCCAGTTGTTGAATAGTAAAACACTATAATTTCAACTGCTGCCAAAGACTTTTCATTCTCCTAGTTGGGCTTTTGAATCAGCCCCAAAAAGGAAAGTGAAGATTTATTATTTAAATCTTCTGGAAAGAGATGGGGGGATTGGGTTTTTTGTTTTTTTGTTTTGAATGTATATCAATGGTTTTGTTTTTAAATGTATACAAGTCGGCTTTGTGTTTATTTACAGAATAACCAATGGGTGGCATTTTATCCCGGAGACATGGTGTTGAACGTTAGTATTAGATAAGTACATTGCTTCATAAGTGATTTTGAAAAGCAGATTTACCAAACAATGTGGAGATATATATATTATTATTATTTGTTTTGTCTGGTTTGATTGTCAACTGTACGTTTATGACTTAGACCTCTGGGAGCCAAAACAGAAAGTCACTGCTCAGAAAGTCACTGGTACCCTTGAGGGGCTTTGGAAATGCATTGAGCAAGATCTGGTGGCAGGATCTTAAACTTTCCAAAAAGGTGCCACTCCAGACTGAGTTTTTCTGTAGCTATTTAGGATGTCCACTGATCTGGAGGCATAAGACACTTGGGGTCAGAAGGGAATAACTGAAAGCTCTGTGTAGGTTTACCTGATCGATCTTCCTCTGTGTCTGCACTGGACAAAGAGGTGGAGGAAAGGGAAAGTCGGCAGATGCAATCCCCTGGAAAATGGTTCTGAATGGCCTGACACTATAACTGGGCACGATGTGTTGAGTTGCCTCTAGGCCCCTTGTACAAAACCCACCAAAGTCAATGGGAGGCTGTGCATTAGCGTCACCGGGCTTTGGCTCGGGCCCTTGCTGAGAAAGGGGCTAGATTCTCTTCTGATGTCAACTGACTCCCATGACTGAGGAGCGGCTCCAAAGTCTCTGCAGAATTTAGCACTCTTAAATCTACAAAGCCAGCCAATAGTGTCCCCCCTCTCAGTTTACGTAGCTGGCTTGAATGAAAGCTCTCTCTGTGTGTACACATGAGTATATATGTATATACATATATAAATTACATACATACATATATTCTTCTAAGAGTTCAGACCTGCAGCCGGCTAGCTTTTCCCTCCAAACACTGGACTGGATTTGTATTTGCTCAGGACTGCAGAGCAGCTGGCCATGTGCCTAACAAGACTCGGTTATTCTAATAAATGTTTCGGTGCCGAAAGCTTTTCAAAGCCTGGAAGCCCAGAGAGCGCTGCAGACTAGGAACATTTATAATAATAGAAGGAGGAAAAAAATCCCTTTTCATTTTGAACTAACCACTTTAAATGGAACAAAGCCTCTGTGAAGGAGGGGGAATCAGATTCTGGGCTAGAGATTAGCTACCGTTGAATTATCCCAAAAGCTAAAGGCTCAAACTGAGCAAGGCAGGTTACGATAGATGGACCTTTGTCATTCTAACAGAAGAACAGCCTACGGAACTGTCAGTGTGCAAGGAAACTCTGCAGCCTGTGGCAGGGCCCATTATTGACTCTGGTCCAGATTCTGCTTGTGTTTACACTGGTATAAATCTGAAGTGGCTTCACTGCAGAGCACCAGTGCCACTGAAATCATTCTCGGGACCACTGAGGCCAGCAAGGCTAGGAAACATTGGACCCGGTTTCAGCAATGTTCCAGCTGTCGCTGTGCTAGCCCTTGTGTAGAGAGGGCTCTGAGATTTGGGCCAGGCTTTCAGCACACCTGAGCCCTGGTTCCACCACTGCAGCTGCAGATTCGGATTCTGAATGCTCCGAAATTCCTGTGCGCGCGGACCCCTGGTTCGGGGAAGTCCAAGGGGTCAGTCATCAAAGCGGATCCAGAATCAGAACCCCTGCAAAGCTCAGGGGGGAATCCAGCGGTTTGATTTGAGCCCTTCTCTACATCAGGGCGTCTGCCTGCAGTCATGGCATCCCCTCAGGTTCTGCTCTGCTCACCACCCAGAAAACCTCTCGCAAAGCCAGGCAGCAGAAAAGGACAGAATTGGAAGAGTGGCCTTAGGGTTCGAACGTGACTATGGGGAAAAGTTACTTTCCAACTTAATCGATTACCTCCTTCTGTGTCTTGCGTTAGGGCCACATGATCTTCCGAGGTGCTAAATGCCTACAGCTCTGGGTGAAGGTGACGGGAGCTATTGATACAGGCTTTGAGAACGAGACCTCAGCTGAACAAATACCTCCTTGCCGAGCTAATACAGCCCAGGATAGGGAGTCCTCTGTGGCCAGAGCCTTGTCAGCTAAGCTCTGATTTCAGCGATTAAAGACCGTCCATCAGCTTAGCATGTGGGCTACCCAACAAGGGATCCCTAAAAGCCAGTCCTGCTGCTGCTGGGAAACAAGCTACATCCAACTGACTTTCCATTGGTTAGCTGGTGTTAAGCCACAAGCCAGGACAAATACCTGCACCTTCCACCATGCATCAGCAGCATCCAGCCTTTGATTGACACCTGGAAGAAGAAAGTTCCACGGGTCAGAAGTTCAGTTAAAACAGGGCGACAGACTGTAACCGCCCGGGTTCGAAGGGGGAATGACTGCAGGGTCAGAAGCGCTCTTGTGAATTCAGAACCCCTGGGGCTGGAGGGCAGCTGCGTCCTGGGCTTCCTGAAGCTTTCCAGGTGATCATCAAGGCATGCTCTGTACTGCAGGTCATGAGATAAGAGGCAGCAGGCGCAGAGCCAGAACTTTGGATGTGGAATCACTGAAATCCCATTTTGGGGTTTCTTTCTTGACTACGAGCCCATTGGAGCTGAGGGCACTCAGCACCTCACCGAATTAGGCCCTATAAACCAATCAGCATTTGAAGCAGGTAGGAAAGGGAAGCAGAGAAGGTAACCAGAGATTTGCACCATGTCCCCTAGCCACACAAGCCCAGGGTGTGGTAAGATGCTGCCCTACATGGTACCTATCGCCAGTTGATTTTCATAATGCCTTTCCTGTTTCATTACCGGATCAACAGCTGGGGAAAACCACCTGCTTTTCACCCTCCCCGCCCTTTGATCAAGGCTCACACCCGGAGTCCCACCAAACCCCCTGGGGAAACTCATATTTCTTCATGTGTTGATAGCAGGATTTTCAAAAGCACCCAACGGCGTTAATCCTCCAGCTCCCATTGACTTCCAATTGGGTCCCACAATCCTAACCCCACTGAAATCAAGAGGAGTCTTTCCTATGATTCTGATGGGCCGTGGATCAAATCCTTGCAGCATCTGATTATTGACAGCTCTTAGATGATTTCCTCCAACAAATGAAGATACAGGAAGCCACATTCATGGTATAGCTACTTCCAGTCCCCCAGCCCATGCACAGAAGAGAAGACATCAAACACATCTGGAATGATTATTCCTAGCTGTTGATTCTTACATCTACCCTTTCACTTCTGGATAGCTGAGACGGTTGGAAGGGCCTATTGGTGACTGATCTTAAATTTTTTTTAAAAAGAAAAGGTGTGCTACAAACCAAGATAAAAATCTCCTTGAGATCACCTCTACTTTCCAGTCCAAGAGAGACACAGAAAGCGAGTGGTAGCAGCAGCTACTGGACAATAAATTAAGACATTGGTCAACTCTGATCAGTGATTTAATTAACAATATTTTTGTCTTTTTGTACTTTAAATTCTTTTAAGAGAAAGCAAAGGAGGATTTTTCAGCCTGCTCTAACACTCACATTTTGAGATCGTTACTCCCTTCCGAACCTGTAAAAGATTTAAGTATCAGGATTACAACTTAATACCAGCCGAGAGGTCTAACGTGGATTAAAAAAAAAAAAGTTGTATTACAGTACTTCAGACTATTAAGGGAAAAAATAGAATGGAGCAGATTAATGAGGAAGCTGAGAAAAGCAAAATTTAAAAGATAAAGCTTGGAGGTTTTAATATATTCTCAAAAGATTAGGACCTTGTCTTTCAAAGGGGACTAATGATTTTTGGTTGCCTCAGTCTTTGGGGCGCCCAAATTGAGACACCTATAAGGGCCTTGATTTTCAGAATCCACCCCGGAGAATTAGCCCCCTTTAAGGTCTCAATACAGTACCTAGAAATAAAGACACTCCAAATCAAAGTCCCTTTTGAAAAATCTCAGCCTAAAGCTGGTGGGGGGAAAAAACCTCCATCCAGATTTGCACCAAACCTTGAAACATTTGGCTCTCACCTCCTGCCAGCCCTGGAGGGGCCTTTTCATATGACTGACAGCCTCATTCCGCTGTCAGTTACACCGGGATCAATCAGGAATAACTCTGCTGACATCAGTGGAGTTACACTGGTGTGACATCAGAACCAAGCCCGGGGTGTCATTCTTGTGCCTTTCACCAGATACCAGCTGGTATCACCGGATGTTTGCTTTGGCCACAATTCTTCTCTCCCATCCACATGCCAGAGTCGCTTTGTTCTCTGGGATATGCTGAAACTTTTTCTGGCTCCAAGAGCAGATTGTCCCCGACGCAGCCCGCTAAGACAAGTCCCCAAGGTCCCTCGCAGAGCATATCCTGTTCCCAATTACGTATGCCCGCACGGATCCACGAGAGAGTTCCATGGGTCACAACAGCTTCGGGTTGGTTATTTGTGGGGATTGACCCAAGCACATCAGAAGGTAAATGCCTGTGTCTATACTGCCTGAGGCAAATGCTCACATTAGCCCATAGCCACTAGTAGACTGATAAACCTCCACTCACGAGTCAGCCGTTGGAAGGGTTCAAAGAGTCAGACTAGAAGGTGACTGACTATAGGTGACATAAGGATGTTGGCTGCTTTTTTTTATTATTATTTTTAATTAAATACAATAGCAAAGTCAGGGCCTCAAAGGAACATGGTCCAGATCTAAATAATCTTTTTAAAAACCCAGTTTCCTTAACTGTATCATGAACAGCGCTTTTGATTATTAAAGCCGGCCAATTCAAATTTCTCACTGAATGTTCCACCCTAAGGGCCCAGTCCCTCGTGCCACTTATGTCCTTTCCAGCTTCAACGCACCTCAGATGATTCAAAACACATTAGTCAGTTTGACGGTTGCTTCTAGTTGGTTTCCCTTTTGGGCTCCCATGCAAAGCTGACCCAAAGCCCATTGGAAGTCAGTCGGGTCCTAGCTGTAAAGTTTAGACCGGAGTTTTAAAAATAAAAACTAAAAGAAATAATGGAAACATATCAATCTTGGATTTAATAAACGATACATCATGGAGCTAAGCTGACCTGACAGTGACCCTTGAATACCTACCGTTGTCGCCTTTATTTTTTTAATTTTCTGCGGTATCTGCAATTTGACATGAGCTATCACCAAACAACATCTGAGGAGAACGGCTGCAAAGCGTGGCTTGATGAGGTCTGTGAAATATTATCACATTCAAAGGAACACAGAAGACCTCTTCTAGCCTTTTGTTGTTGTTCTTGTCAATCGCCCCTGCCCCCATTATCCTGTTTCCCTTAAAACCATCAGCGCTGGTTGTTTGCAAAGAGCGGGAATACTGCGCTAGCTGAGTTTTATTCGTCACAGTGAAAACCCAGCAAAAGCAAGGTCCCTTTCAACCAAGCCCCTTGCCAGCCCACAAAACATGGTTCCTATACACTTAAGGTCTCTGGCTGTGCACAGCAATGCAATGAAGTGAAGCGGTGTGAGGAAGGGAGCCCCACACAACTGTAAAACGGGGCTCCCTGCAGCTATGTGAACTCTCTGAGGAGGTGATCTAAAAGCTCCTCTCCAGCCCACTGGCCATTTTTCATTCCGAGAGCAAACCGCAGCATTCGCTGTTTCATCTCATTGTGCTTTTTCAAGGCTTGACATTGTATTTGACAGTCGCATCCTCTTTCCGAATAGAGCCATGGAGCAGCGATTCCCAGTAAGAAACCAAACCCGCAACCCCCCAAAAAGAAAGAAACCCCTCCCTCTCCCCAAATTCCCACCCCTACCCCAATTCTGGTAACAGGTGTTCAGATCTCAGAGTCAGTCGTGTTGTTTGGTAAACCCAGGAAACTCCAACCATCATCAGGAAAATGACCACCCAAGCATGCTCTCGTCTGAGGAGTGTTTGCATAGGCACTGAAAGTTGGCTGCCCGTTCGCTCCTCACACTTGCTGTCCCCTGCAAACGCTGTGTCCGCTGGAGAAAGGTTACGGTATTTGTGTTAAATCGGTGACACTTTATTTGTATATGTTTAAACTGAAGATGTTTTTTTTTTCTTTTTATTATAGTGTTTGTTTGTTTGTTCAACTCACAGTCCCATCAGAAAGAGAGCGCGAGAGAGAGATTGGATGGGGGAGGGTGGGGGCAGAGGGAGGTTGAACCAGAAATCGAGTGAAACTGAGAGAGAGGCACTCTGGGCTCTTTTTATGCATAGAACTCCTCCTGCTTGTCGGGCTTTTGGTATGTGACGTTCGCCTGCTTTGGCTCCTCCAGTGTGTAGCTCCCTTCGTCCTTCTTCTTCATCCGGTAGATGAGCAGCATGACCAGAAAGGCAGCAAAGAGCGCCCCGACCACACCGCCCACGATGACAGCTGCAATGGAGAGCAAAGGAAAGAGCCGGTCAGTGAGCAGGACAACGGGGTCTCCTGGCCACCAACAGCACTGCTGACCGCAGGCATCCAAAAATCACCAATGAACCCCCCCCCCCCCCCAGGAGATTTAACAATAATAAATTGGGGGCCTTTTTATTTGCCTACCTCCCTTTCTGCCCCTACCCGCCTCCCAGTCAACTGCGTGGAGTTCAGGGTGGTGAGGGGTCTCTAGGGCCTTTTGCAGAGGTTTCGAACTCCCCGTCAGCACCAGAGCGTCAGGCCTCACCTATTAGCACTTCTTTCCTCTCCAAGATGTTTTTCTGGGGGAGCTGGGCAGCCGAGTTCCCAGAGTCTATCGTATTGTCTATGAGGCCGGGCTCTGCATTCTTCCCCAGCCCCGGCCCTGCTGCCGGGGTAACCGCGGCGATCACTTCGTTATTGAGCTCCGTCAGAGTCGTGTCTTCCTCCTCACGGATTTCGAAGTCCCCGCTGGGCCCTCCACTGACAGGAACCTCCAGCTCGTTGTCGAGGGCCGTGGACACGGTCACGTCCAGCGGCTCGGTCTGAGGAAGGGAACGAGACGGAGGAGGAGAGAGTCAGTCATCCAAAGGCTTGGAGGACAAACCGTGAGGAGGAACAGCTTTGAGCTTCACTCTGCCTTTCCCCTGCCAGATCTCCGCAGCTCCATTCCCGCCCCCGTCCGATGCAGCGAGAGAGACTTTGGGACCCAAGGCAACTATTGCAGTGTGGCACCACCTGGGGGCAGGTGAGTCGGGCGGGCTGGGGTCAGTCCAGCCCATCTTACAGCTTCCTTGAAATGTCCCGCCAGATCACAAGGAGCATTAGACATCCCCATCTTTGGGGAGTTTTAAGACCAGGTTGGGGAAGGGATAGCTCAGTGGTTTGCGCATTGGCCTGCTGAAACCCAGGGTTGTGAGTTCAATCCTTGAGGGGGCCACTTAGGGAGCTGGGGCAAAAATCTGCCTGGGGATTGGTCCTGCTTTGAGCAGGGGGTTGGACTAGATGACCTCCTGAGGTCCCTTCCAACCCTGATATTTTATGATTCTAACATCTGTCAGGGATGGTCTAGATAATACTTAGTCCTGCCTTGAGTGCAGAGGACTGGACTTGAGGTCCCTCCAGTTCTATGATTCTATCTTGGCTTACACCAATAAGCACCCAGCCTTTAGCCTGACCCAAACCTCGCCTCCTCCCCTCCTCCACACCCCCAAGCGTTTTAGAGCTGCTCAGAATCCCAGCCTAGATCTGGACCTGAACCTTGCAAACAGCTCGTCTTCATAATGGACCAAACTGAAATCTTGGATCCCAGCTTCTCCGGAGCACTAGCATTTATCATCGCTCGACTTTCTGGCCGAGAGCGGATCGAAAAACGGAAAGACAATTTGGTGCAAAAAGATCCGAAATTGTTTCCATTTCACGGGGTTTGAAATCAGCCATTTTTCACAAAATATTTTTCTGAAACATTCCAATTTTTTCCTTGTTGCCATTGAGTACAACACAGTGATTTATGTCTTGGGTTTCTGATTTTATTTCTTGTTGCCCCCTGTAATTTTTCACAACTTCTCCAACTTGCAAGAGCAACTGAGTGGCAAAAGGGGAAAAAATGCGGAAACGCTCCTGCGCTGAAACTCATTCAAAACTGGAAAAACAACAAAGAGTCTGGTGGCACCTTAAAGACTAACAGATTTATTTGGGCATAAGCTTTCGTGAGTAAAAACCTCACTTCTTCGGATGCATGATGGAAAACTGGAGACGTTTGAAAAGCTGCAGTGTCTAAAAAGGGGAGGGGTGGGGAATACCTCTAGCCATGAGTCGGGGAAAATCCCCAAATCGTAATTTCAACATTTTGAACATTTTTCAAACACCAAAGCAAAATTTTCAATTTGCGACCAAAGGTAACAAAAAGTTGTGTTTCTGTCTGGAATTTCCCATCCAAAAATGTTGTTGAAAATGCCATTTTCTTGCTTTTTTTCCCCATTTTCGATAAAACTGCATTTTCTAGTGGGAAAATGTTGCAGTTTAATAATTTAGACTGGCTCTATTTATTACTCGGGTCATCTCCTCCCCTCTGCGTGCATGGCGCAGGGCCTGGGGCAAACTGCGTCGTCTCTGCTGCCTGCCACAGCTGGTGCATGAGAAAACGGTTTGTTTCAAAATTGAGCTAGTTCTATTTAAAAACAAACCAATGACAACAAAAGGGGAAGGGGGGGGGGAAACACCCACAGAGGAAATGGAAAAAACAAAAAATAAAATAAACGTAAATTTCAAATCGAATGAAATGGAACAAAATGTTTCGTTCTACGCAAAATGATTTTTTGGTTTAGGCCACTGAACTGAGAAGTCCATGATTTGCTCAGCTCCAGCAGTGGGCTTGGCCCTTGGACTTCACACGCTCCAGAGCCTGCAGAGATAGACTCCAAAGGCAGAGAGGCAGGTGTGGTTTTGGATCCACTCCTGGTGGTTTTCCCTGGTGGGGTCAGTAAGTGCCCCTGATTCTGCCCTTGTGCTTGGGGCAGGGTCCTGAGAACTGCGGGGCTGAGTGAGCCCAACGAACAGTCATCGTCAGGAGGGTCTGTCCTCACGGGCTAGCGTCTGTCACAACAAAATTCAAGAGCTTGAGGGCACCGGAGAGCTCCCCAGCCTGGGTCCAATCCTGTGCTCTGCCCCGAGGGGAGCCAAGGGGCCTCTTCCCTGTCTCCCTTCAGCCACTCTTAGAGCCTGGCCCCGGAGCTACTGGCAGATGAGCTGGAGTCACAAGCTCGACTTTGCTGGGGATGGCGTTGTGGCTCCAACACCCTGTCGCACACCTGACCCCAACATCCCTCAGCTACAGGGCAGTTCCCAGCTGGAGCCAGACTGTGCATCTGGGCCTGTTTTGCTTTCCATCTGCAGGCCAACCTACCCGCTGGCCCCCTGCAGGCCCAATCCCCGCGGGATAACCTACCCGCCGGCTCCCCGCGAGCCAACCTACCCGCCAGCTCGCTGCAGGCCCGATCCCCGCGGGCCAACCTACCCACCGTCTCCCCGTGGGCTTGATCCCCGTGGGCCAACCTACCCGCCGGCTCCCCGCGGGCCTGATCCCCGCAGGCCAACCTACCCGCCGGCCCCCTGCGGGCCAACCTACCCGCCGGCCCCCTGCGGGCCCAATCCTGCTGAAGTTCCATTAGCTGAGCTGCTACAGAGCCAGTCCCCCTTCCCTCCCCAGCCCCTCAGGAGCAATGCCTGGCTCCCCAGTCACCGCGATCCCGGTGTTCACTATCAGGACCTGCCAGAGCCAGCGGGTAGGTTGGCCTGCAGATGGAAAGCAAAACAGTCTCCAGGCCTGCTGAGCAGCGCAGCTGCTTCTCTGGCTAGACGAGGCCGGCAGGAGCAGTGGGTCCTCTCCTTTGCACCGCTGCCTTTAAAACAAGCCCCTGGGCTCGCTGGCTCCCGGGGAGTGCGTCTGCCTCCTTTTGTGACAGATTAACTGACGGCTGGAGGGAGCCCGGAGCGACACAGAGAAAGGGGAACTCATTTAGACAAGTAACTCCGCGTCTCAGTCACTGCTTCCTTCAAACAGACGCTTCAGGCCTTTGGATCCGAGAGATCAGTGGATTAAACCCACTGCCTGCGCGACCCAATGGGCAGGAAATGCTACACAAATGCATAACTGCAGAGCGGTGGGGCTCTGACTGGCCAGGGAGGGAGCAGGAGACGGCTTGAGGAACTTGTAAAAGACGCAGGGAAACGCATCCATCGCCACCTGCAAACCACACGAGACCCATGCCAGAGCTGTGCAGGGACATGGATTTTTCCATCCCTTTGCATGGGGAGCAGCATCGTCTAGCAGACAGGGCACGTGGCTAGGAGCCCAGGAGACCTGGGGGCAAGTCACATCATTTCTTGGTGCCTCTGGTCACCCTCCCACTCTTTGTCTTGTTAGATTGTAAGCTCTTTGGGGCAGAGAGCAGCCCTCACTAAGGGCTGGTCCCCACTTAGTCCGGACTTCGGACTAAGGTACGCAAATTCAGCTACGTTAATAACGTAGCTGAATTCGAAGTACCTTAGTCCGGACTTACCGCGGTCTTAACCAGACGCGATAAACCGATCCCAGAACATCGATGGCGTGCCGCCGGACCAGCCGGTAAGTGAGGACTAGGCCTAAGAGTGTGTCTACACTGCCATGGGGAGTGTGACTGCACTAGGTGTAGACATACCTGAGCTAGGTTTGATCCAGCTAGCTCAAGTAACAACAGCTGCGAAGCCACCGCAGCATGGCTGGCTACCTGGGCTAGCCCCTCCTGCCCAGGGCCTCGGGTACATAGTCAAGGGGCCACGTCCCAAGCTGCTGCCTCTTCACTGCTATCACTGCTGGGGCTAGCTTTGAGCCAGGAGCTGCAGTCACGCCTCAGCGTCCTGCTGGGGCTGTGAGCTCCGCAGGTCGCGCTCCATACGCGCTGCATCGAGGTGTGGAGCCATTTAGTGGGGCCCCCATTCACACTTGCTGCAGCACTGTCGTGGTTTCCCTCGGCTGTTTATGGGCTGCAGTAAAACTTGAGCTCAAGTACAGAGCTCGTTTGCGGCTGTATTTCCCGTATATCACACGTCTGAGCATCTGGGGAGGTCCCTATCTGACGTTCATGGGCAGTTTATGGCTAGCTCCCGGCTGCAGTGTCGATATCCCTCAGTGTGTCTGGACAGTCCCTAGCGGGATGGGGCCCTGATCTCAGCTGGGGCCTTTAGGAACTACCAGAACATAAGTAATAATATAAGGCTACCACACTGGAGAGTTTGTCCAATGGACACTGATACGTCAGGAAATAGCACTGTGTTTTGTCCAGTTACTCAAGATAGTTAAGTCCAAAGCAGACTGCGAAGAGCTACAAAAGGATCTCCCAAAACTGGGTGACTGGGCAACAAAATAGCAGATGAAATTCAATGTTGATAAATGCAAAGTAATGCACATTGGAAAACATAATCCCAACTATACATACAAAATGATGGGGTCTAAATTAGCCGTGACCACTCAAGAAAGAGATCTTGGAGTCACTGTGGGTAGTTCCCTGAAAACATCCACTCAATGTGCAGCGGGGGTCAAAAAAGCAAACAGAAGGTTAGGAACCATTAGGAAAGGGATAGATAATAAGACAGTAAAAATCATAATGCCTCTATGCAAATGCATGGTACGCCCACATCTTGAACACTGCATGCAGTTCTGGTCGCCCCATCTCAAAAAAGATATATTAGAATTAGGGCCATTGATTAATCACAGTTAACTCACGCAATTAACTCAAAAAAATTAAAGCAATTAAAAAAATTAATCGCAATTAATCGCACTGTTAAATAATAGAATACCAATTGAAATTTATTAAATATTTTTGGATGTTTTTCTACATTTTCAAATATATTGATTTCAATTACAACACAGAATACAAAGTGTACAGTGTTCACTTGATATTATTTTTTTTTATTACAAATACTTGCACTATAAAAAGATAAAGAAAAGAAATAGTATTTTTCAGTTCACCTCATACAAGTACTGTAGTGCAATCTCTTTATTGTGAAAGTGTAACTTACAAATGTAGATTTTTTTTTGTTACATAACTGCACTCAAAAACAAAACAATGTAAAACTTTAGAGCCTACAAGTCCACTCAGTCCTACTTCTTGTTGAGCCAATCACTCAGACAAACAAGTTTGTTTACATTTACGGGAGATAATGCTGCCTGCTTCTTATTTACAATATCACCTGAAAATGAGAACAGGTGTTCTCATGGCACTTTTGTAGCCAGCATTACAAGGTATTTACGTGCCAGATATTCTAAACATTCATATGCCCTTTCATGCTTCGGCCACCGTTCCAGAGGACATGCTTCCATGCTGATGATGCTCGTTAAAAAAATAATGCGTTAATTAAATTTGTGACTGAACTCTTTGGGGGAGAATTGTATGTCCCCTGCTCTGTTTTACCTGCATTCTGCCATATGCTTCATGTTCTAGCAGTGTCAGATGATGACCCAGTACATAGAATCATACAATCACAGGACTGGAAGGGACCTCTAGAGGTCATCCAGTCCAGTCCCCTGCACTCGTGGCAGGACTAAGAATTATCTAGACCATCCTTGACAGGTGTTTGTCTAACCTGCTCTTAAAAATCTCCAAAGATGGAGATTCCACAACCTCCCTAGACAATTTATTTCACTGATTAACCACTCTGACAGGAAGCTTTTCCTGACGTGCAACCTAAACCTCCCTTGCTGCAATTTAAGTCCATTGCTTCTTGTCCTAGCCTCAGTGGTTAAGAAGAAAAAAATTTCTCCCTCCTCCTTGTAACAACCTTTTATGTACTTGTTCATTTTAAGAACACTTTCACAGCAGATTTGACAAAACGCAAAGAAGGTACCAATGTGAGATTTCTAAAGATAGCTGCAGCACTTGACCCAAGATTTAAGAATGTGAAGGCTGTCCAAAATCTGAGAGGGACGAGGTGTGGCGCATGCTTTCAGAAGTCTTAAAAGAGCAACTCTCAGCTGCAGAAACTACAGAACCCGAACCACCAAAAAAGAAAATCAACCTTCTGTTGGTGGCATCTGACTCAGATGATGAAAATGAACATGCGTCGGTCCGCACTGCTTTGGACTGTTATCGAGCAGAACCCGTCATCAGCATGGACGCATGTCCTCTGGAATGGTGCTTGAAGCATGAAGGGACATATGAATCTTTAGCGCATCCGGCACATAAATATCTTGTGACCCCAGCTACAACAGTGAATGCAATCGTCTGGTCTCACTTTCAGGTTACGTATACAAGAAGCAGGCAGCATTATCTCCTGCAAATTGTAACCAAACTTGCTTGTCTGAACGATTGGCTGAAGTAGGACTGAGTGGACTTGTAGACTCTTAAGTTTGACATTGTTTTATTTTTGAATGCAGGTTTTTTCGTACATAATTCTACATTTGTAAGTTCAACTTTCATGATAAAGAGATTGAATTCCAATACTTGTATGAGGTGAATTGAAAAATACTGTTTCTTTGGTTTTTTACAGTGCAAATATTTGCAATAAAAAAATAAATATAAAGTGAGCACTCTACACTTTGTATTCAGTGTTGTAATTGAAATCAGTGTATTTGAAAATGTGGGAAACATCCAAAAATATTTAAATAAATGGTATTCTCTTAGTGTTTAACTTTTTTTAATCACATGATTCATCGCGATTAATTTTTTTCATCGCTTGACAGCCCTAATTAGAATTGGAAAAAGTCCAGAGAAGGGCCACAAAACTGATTTTGGAGTATGGAACAGCTTCCATACGAGGAGAGGTTAAAAAGACTGTTCAGGTTCCAAAGGAGACAGCTATGGGGTGGGGGGGATATGATCGAGGTCTATAAAATCCTGACTGGTGTGGAGAAAGTGAATAAGGAAGTGTTAATTTACCCCTTCACACAACACAATGACCCAAAGAAGTTAATAGGCAGCAGGTTTAAAACAAACATAAGGAAGTACTTCCTCACACAACGCACAATCAGCCTGTGGAACTCATTGCCAGGGGATGTTGTGAAGGCCAAAAGTATAACTGGATATGAAAAAGAATTAGATAAGTTCCTGGAGGACAGGTCCATCAATAGCCAAGATGATCACCACTCCTCTGGGTGTCCCTAAACCTCTGACAACCAGAAGCTGTACCTCCATAAGGCACCACTATACTAACACACCTGTGGCCATACTTGGGTTGTACCAATGTAGCTATGTCAGTAATCATCCCCTACCCAACAGAGTTATACCAGTGCAAACAGTGTGTGTAGACCAGGCCCCCATCCCCGCATTTCCCCACAAGGTCCCCTTGGATTTGTGATCAGAGCTCTGGGCTGGAACCCCTTGTCCTGACCACCCTGCTGGCTGCGAGTGACATGGCTTCGGGCATTATGTCCAGCAAAGGGCCACGTGCCACCTTCCAGCATGTCACTAGCACGGAGCACGGACGGAGTCTACACTTGAAAACTGGACCAGTCTAACTAGGGGTGTGATTCAAAGGACTCGAGCAGTGAGGACACTATGCAGCGGATCTGTCTCAGGAAGTCACCCGCTTACCGATCTGTGCTGCACAGTCCCACCCCATTGGCCAGCTGTACCCTCCTGTGCTGTCCTAACCCCTTCTCCCCTCTCCTCATTTCCTGCACAACCAGATACCCACGGAGCGCTACGCTCCCCCCCCTCCATCCCCTCCGAGGCCGTTGCTTAGCCTATCTCCACTCAGGGGTCTTTCGCGTCCTACGTTCTGATTCTTACACCTCCCGAGTTGTTTTTGTTGCTCTTCTTGGGGCTCCCTCTGATGTGCCCTCCTCTGTCTGGCAGGAAATGACTCAGAAAAAAAGAATTCATGGAGGGTAGGTCTATCAATGGCTGTTAGCCAGGACGGGCAGGGATGGTGTCCCTAGCCTCTGTTTGCCAGAAGCTGGGAATGGGCGACTGGGGATGGATCACTTGATGATTCCCTGTTCTGTTCATTCCCTCTGGGGCACCTGGCATTGGCCACTGTCGGTAGACAGAATACTGGGCTAGATGGACCTTTGGTCTGACCCAGTCTGGCCGTTCCTCCATTCCTATGTAGACCCGAGCTTTCACCCTCCCCCACCCTCTCGCTTGGGCAGTGCTCAGAGCTGTGAGGACCTTGCTGTGACGCTGCAGCTCAGGCCAGAACCTGGGCTCTCAAGCCTGGAGGCGGGGCAGAGGGTTTCACCCCTTCAGTGACCCGGGGTAGATATGCCCTTGTCCCGTACCTGGGGTGCGTCTGTGGGGGCCAAGGTAGCAGCCGGCGGCAGCAAGACCGTGCTTTTCTCTGTGACGACCACGGTCCTGGAGGTGCTCGACTTTGGGCCGGCTCTGGGCCTGGCAGTGCTGGGGGTGACGAGCCGGGATGTGGCAGCCTCCGTGACAGTGCTGGCTTCCGTCACAGCTGCGGTCGGCATTTCCAGGGTGGTGGCCCGCGTTGTGGCCGTCGTCGTGACGAAGGGAGGCAGGATCCTCCGGACGGTTGTTGGCTTGGCAGTGGGAGCGGTGGGGCTGGCGGCAGCAGCTGCCGTTGCGGGTGGCGGGGTGTCACTGGCCGTGGCACTGGGGGTAGTTGCTTTCCAGCTGGGAATCGCCGGTGCCTCTGTCACCCTGGGGATGTACAGGACGCTGGTCACCTGCTCAGGGGTGGTTTCCTCTGCAGGCAGCATTTCAAAGGGAGTTGCCACGGGCTGCACGGATGTGACGGGCAGCACGGCCGGGGTGGTGGGGAGCGTGTCCGTGCGGAGCCTCACCGCCGTCTCAATCCCAGACTCCTGCTCAAAATCTACAATGGAGGCAAAAGCGAGGCTGTGAACGTGCTGCTGCCCGGGCAGAGAAGCACCCAGGGATTTCCCCGAGAAGTCACGAGCCCCAGAACTGGGATCGGGGTTTCCAGCATGCCCAGGGCTTGGGGCTGACTGCCCTACAGCAGTAGTTAAGGGGATCTGTGTGCCAGCTATAGAGAGGAGAAGGGTGCACACTGTGACGCGGGCAGACCAGGTGCCAGCTTGTGCCAAGGCCCGTAGGCCTCACTGAACACTGCCAAATGCAGAGCGGGCCACCAGTTCGGCCCACCTGTGTGTTAGTATTGCTAAAACAGGGATTAGCTTTTAGAGATGTGCCTAGTGTTTGGACTTTAAGAAATGCTTAGAAGTTGCTACCTGCATTAATCTCACTGATCAGATCGGTATCCCAGGCTCTAAGGTAATATTTAAGTGTTTGCTTTAGAACTATAAAAATGTTTGCCCTGAAACCAGAAACCCCTCAGCCGGGAGAGAAGCGTTACCGAGTGTGAAATACTAGTTTACAGAGAAGGTGTCAGGTCTTGCCCACAAGAAGGCCCATGGGAACCAAATGAGCCAGAGGAGAAAAGACTTGGTTGATGGCTCACCCCACCCCATGGAGATGAGGCGTGCGAGTGGGCTCGTCCCATCAGCGTGGACTCTGGGGCAAGAAAATAAAAATCCCTGATGGGAAGGAACGGCATCTTATGCTGCTTGGACTCTGAGGGGCAAGAATGTCTAAGCAAAAGCAAAAGATCCCCAGGCTTGGCCTGGCTTAGCCCTAAGGGACAAACAGAGCTTGCTTATTAGACAAGCTTTGATTAGCTTTTAGAACCTCATTTGTGTGTGAATGTTTCCCTGTTTTAACCTTGTAAATAACTCTCATTTCTTTCTGTTAGTCAATAAACCTTTCGCTAGTTTCTCATAGGATTGGCTACAAACCTTGTCTTTGGTTTGAGATCTGAGGTGCAATTGACCTGTGGTAAGTGCCTGGCCCTTTGGGACTGGGAGTAAGCGGAATATTGTGATTTTGGGGGTAAGGGACCATCTATCACAAAGGCAGGCTTGCCTGCATGGCAAGATAGATCAGAGTGCGCAAGGGGACTGTCTGGGACTCCAGGGTCAGGCTGTTATAGGGCATGAGGAGTTCACACTTGACACTTGGGAGCTCACAACCAGTCTGGGGTTTGTGCCGTGGTTTCTAACAGCCGGCCCTGCAGCTGGTACCCACGACCGTGAGCCACTCCAGACACCCTGATGCCTCCCAAAGGCAATGAGCCCCATGTAACACTGACACGTGCCAGCACCCTGCAAATGCCGCAGGGCCTGTTTGCGAAGGCCAGGCACAGAACTCCTAAGAGCTGCTGTCAGCAGGGGAACCTCGCTCTAGGGGCTGGGAAAGGGCACGTGCCCATGGGGATGGGTGAGCTGTAATTTACTCTCTTCTCTGGAGCCGAACGAAGGACACTCTTGATGCTCTAGTCACCTCATAGGCCGAGCACTGAAGGCAACAGCAGAGCTCCCAGGATTCAGCCAGGGAGCTCTTATCTGATCCCCTCCCCTAGGGGCCTTTACTTACATCCCGAGCCAGACCCCGAGTAGAGGTCGTCACTTTCATCATCCGCAAAGGGGTCGTCATCCCCTGACCCTTCCAGGTCCACGGGCCTCTCGTAGTTTTCGTTACGCCAGCGCTGTGCCTGGAATCAAGCAGAGGAGAGAGAGTCATGTAGGGAACTTACTAGGAGCAGCGTTATATTGTCACACAACGGCCCCGCCTCAGATCAGCACCCCGTTGTGTCAGGCGCTGCACGTACACAGAGTTAGAAACAGTCCCCACGCTGAAGAGCAATACACTGCAGTAGACAAAGGGTGGGAGGAGGAGCAGAATGAGCTGGAAATAGAGCCCACGTAGGCTGACCAGATGTTAAGGGGAAAATATCAGGACCGCCGCAGGGGAAGGCATTTTTTTTTACACTCACCCATCCGGGAGTTCGACGGCAATTTGGCAGAGAGCCCTTCAGTCGCAGACGGTCTTCGGCGGTATTTCGGTGGCGGGTAATAAACCTTACCGCCAAAGACAGAAGCACCCGATGCCGAAATACCGCCGAAGACCGTCCGCGACTGAAGGACTCTCCGCTGAATTGTTGCCAAAGACCAGGAAACAAAATATCGGGACAAATGGCGTCCTGACCGTACTCTGGTCGGGACGTGGGACAAACTCCTCAAAATCAGGACATTCCCGATTTTATTGGGATGTCTGGTCACCCTAAGCTCGTGGGACCATGTCCAGTGCCCTACCCATTGGACCACACTGCCACTCACCTACAGCCCATGTTCTGGATGCACGCAACCCCCTCGGAGACTGTTAGGAGCTGCAGGCTGCTGCCCATATGTCACTGGGAGGGCTTGTAACAAGGGGTAAAATTTCCCAAAGTACCTATGTGATTTAGGATCATAAGCCCCATCTTCAAAATTGACACTTAGGGTCCTAACTCTTCTTGAAAGTCAATGGGATTTAAGCTCTTAAGTGCCTAAGTCACTTCTGAAAATGGGGCTTGGGCTCCTAAGTCACTTAAGCGCTTTTGAAAATGTGACCCAAGGTCTCTGTTTGGGCCTAGAGCCTCTGTCTCTGGAGCTATTAATGTTCTGCATTATTATTATCATCCATTATTTATCTCAGTAGTGTCTAAAATGTGCCAGGCACGTTCCAAACGCAGAGGAAGACACCCTCCTTGCTCCACAAATAATCCACAGTCCCAGAGTTTTGAAATTCCTCCTGCTGCGCTATTTTCAAAGAGGAACTCAGTATTATCCAATGAACTTCACTCTGCAGAGTGAATAGTACAGCTCCCTCTAGAACCGGACAGGCAAAATGAATGTGAAGTTTTGAGGGGGGAGGGGGGAAGGCAGATGTGCTTTGTAATGTATTAACTTACAAAGGGAAACTCAGTGATTATTAAGAACATCACAGCAGAGGCGCCAACCAAGATCAAGGTCCCCCGGTGCTGTACAAACGCCCAGTGAAGCTGGCCAGCCCAGACACCTCTCTTTGCTGCTAGCGTAGGCGAAGGGAAGGTGCTAAGTGAAACTCACCAAAGCTGGTCAATTTCCCTGTGAAGGCACAGTGTGAGGAGGGAGGGAGGGGGGGAGCTCCTTGGGACAAGGAAGTGACAGGATGTAGAGTGGGAGAGGCGATAGCAGGGGAGCAGGCGCAGGTGGGAGAGAAGTGAGGGCTTGGTGGGAGGTTTATAGCACCTAGGGATCTCAGATAGAGAGCCTGGCTAGTCCATAAAATAATGCCCCTTCCGAGGTGGCCGGGAGAGCTCAATGTCAGCGGTCAGCGTGCAGCACGTGTTAGGGAATCCTAGACCCCGCAGATGTATATTACAGGCTTTTCTTTTCTTCCATCTATTGAAGGGTCCCAGTAGCGCTCCTAGGCCTTTCGATCCATCCCCTTCCAGTGGAGGGAGCCTCTTCCCTCGGACTGACTCAATCAGAGGAGGAATCCATCGCTTTGATGGAGGCCTGTGCTGGGTGCAGTTGACAAGGTAGGTAAGACGATGTCCTAGTTGGTCTTCCCCATCTCTAAGTTTTATGCTTTGAGTCTCCGCTTGCCATCAGCCAACAGGCTCGGCCACAGATTTATCGGTAATGACGCAGTCACAGGTAGGGCTTAGAATAAGGGTCTGCCACAAAACAATACCCTTAAAGGGCATCTAGGATCAGAAGAGTGCCGTACAGCTTATGGGAGGGTCCATGTTAGTGTCTTATAGAGCTGGATTTTCAGAGCGCAGGGCCTTGTGCAAAAGCGTTTGTGCAATTGCACGCCTAGCGGGCACGACTGCAGTAAGCGCACATCGCCCCCTGCAGTCAGACAGCTACATAGCTACTTGCCCAGGTAAACGCCCCATTTCCACATGCAGTCTTAGCAACCAGGTCAGCAATTGCCGGTACATTTTTACCTGGTCTCCGTCTCTCACCGAATCTCCCTCTGCTCCTCTCACTGCACCTGATTATCTGGCCCCAGCCTCCCCTGTGCGTCTCCCTGCAATCTCACCATGGCTGGTGCAACAGCCTTCTCTTCCGCACACCTGCACCTTGGCACAGCCTCCTTGGATCTTTTTCCCTGGCCCAGCTCAGCTAAAACTTCTTCTTTCTCCCTTGCCTGCAGCTGTTAGTGTCTCTCTCTGGCCAGGTCTACACTACAGACCTAGGTCAGTAAAACTGTCGCTCGGGTGTAAAAAACCCACACTCCTAAGCAACGTAGTTATACCGATCTTAGCCCCCCCGGGGTAGACAGCGCTATGTTGGTGGGAGAGCTTCCCCCATCAACAGAGCTACTGCCTCTCCTGGAGGTGGATTAAATACACCACGAGCCTTCCCCTCAGCACAGCAGCATCTTCACCTAAGCGCTACAGCCGTGCAGCTGCGCCCATGCGGCGTTTGAAGTGTCGACCTGCCCTTGCTCTCTCCCGCATTTGTTACATTTTGGCCATAACTTGCATTATTTAATTCCCTGACTCTGGAAGCCCCTGTCCAAAAGAAGGGCTCGATCCCTCTGGATGCCGAGTACCCTCCACGCCTGCCGGAGACCAGGGGAGCTGAAAGCAGGATCGGGCTCTGCAATTGCATCCAGCACATCAAGAAAACTTCCAGATGGACGGAAACCTGGCGCACAGCTGTCCCAGCACGTGGGAGTCCCGCAGACAAATACATCCCCTGCACACCTACCATGGGCTCTCCTCTCTCTCTCTCTCTCATTGGGCGCCATTCGGAGTCAAAGCCTCCGAGTAAAGATCTAAGCCCCAGGCCCCCCCACGCAAAGACTCTCCCTCTGCGCTTGGGGGCCGACGCACGAGAATCATACGCGGAAAGTTTATTTGGGTTTCCGACAGCCATAGCAGAGACCCAGCCAGCGGGGTTTGCCCACAATGGGCTCATTGACTGACAAGCCCCTGTCTCCCTTCCTGGCTCTGGCTGTACCTGGAAGAGGGTCCGTCACGGTGCCAAGTCTAGCTCCAGGCGAGAGGGTTCGCTGTCCATCCCGTCAGCTGCCTGTGGGGTGTAATCAAAAGTCTCTGTCTGGAACGTTTTACTGGGGGGGGATTGTTAATGATCTCTGCAAGGGAGTGGGCTGTCCAATTACGATGCCAGTTTCTCCCAACCGGGTCAAGGGTCTTTGTACGGCAGCTAGAAACTCTCCTGTACCTTGACCTTCCAGTACATTAAAGCTGACTGACGCCCGCGTAGTACGTCAGTCTTGTTAAAACTCTGGCTCCCGCAGTGTCTCTCTGAATGGCTCCCATTGATAGGGCTGGGAAATGGGACTGGCTCCTGGGATTGTCTGGCTAGTGTTGAGAGCAGGGGGTGGGGTGTCGGAACTGCTGGGCTCTGTACCTCACCGCACATTGACATGCCGTGTGGACTTGGGCAAGCCACTTAGCTTCTCCATGCCTCAGTTTCCCCCTTTGCATCGTGCATATAATAATATTGTAATACACTGATAGCTCTCAAGGAGTTTCTTTGCATGCTACGGCCACTTAAAACTCCACAGGGATTGCAGGAATAAAATTCAGTCCGCCTGCTCTGTAAGTCCAGGCCCCTGATGGTTGGAATAAACAAGAATCCTCATCAGCTTGTAGCAGTACAGGGCTTATGGCACATAGCGGAAAAGTTCTACTTCCACCCAGTAGAGGACAGTGGCGCATACACTCACTAGCCGGGTGTTACAAGAGAACCTGTTTCGCGGTGTGTTGTAAGTCTTCATTAATGTTGGGAAAACACGTTGCAATCATGGGATGGAAGCTGCTCTGGAAATGCCCTGGAGAGGTGAAAAGCCCCAAGCCAAGCTGCGGCTCCCGGTACCTTTAGTTTCACAAGGCAGATTTCCCAGGCTTCCCTGGTAGTCACTTCAAAAGTCGATGGGTGAGATTCACCCCCACACAGAGGCCGAGACTGAGGCCCAGACACCAGTTCCCTCTTTGCAGCATTCAATGGAGCCAGCACTATTCACCACAAGCATTGACAGAACATGAATCGGGCTCCAAAAATTCATGAGCTTGGCTTAAAGATCATGAGATTTGTTGGGTTTTTAAAATAATACCTTTGGGCTTCTTTTTATGCTTCTGGGTGCACTCAGTCTCCAGGGTGCACTCAGGTCCCATGTTCAGGCACCTCTCTGCAAGCCTGACAGCCAGACCCTTACTTTTTTTTCTTAAAATGAACACTGGGATGCTCACCTAATCACATGCCTCCTGGAGCAGGAGCTTTTTTTACACCAGTTATGGTGAGACTCGCAAGAAAATCACGAGAGTTGCTTTGTGCAGGCCCTCTGCACAGGGGTGACTGTCCCCCAGGCGTGGCCGGTTAGCGGAAGATCCTGGCGGTTTAGTTATTAGAGACTCCAGAGTTCCATATAAGGTCACATTCCATCTATTTGACCCTCCAACCTCCCAGTAACGAGAGCCAGATGGGCAGGCCCTTTGTCAAACTCATTCCTTGCTCACTGGAACCAGACCAGGCCACTCCAACCATTGACTCACTGGCTACTTGTGCTTGGAATGGGAAAGCAAAACAAGGAGAGCTCATTCTGGGAATTCCTGAGCCATTGCATAGCGTGGCCAGCTCCCCACCCACCCCCACCAAGGAAAGGCACGTGCAAACCAGTCTTTGGGCCCTGGATCCATTTCGCCTGACAGATTGAAACCCTCCAGCACCAGCCACCTGGCGCCGCCACAGTGCCCCCCTCCCCTTGGAGGCGCTGCAATTGCAAAACACTGGGCGAAAAGACCAGCCAGGAATAGTCAATGAAAGATGGCTCTGCAACCGGTGGGATTTAAATAAATAGCGATATCCCATCTCCTAGAACTGGAAGGGACCTTGAAAGGTCATCAAGTCCAGCCCCCTGCCTTCACTAGCAGGACCAAGTACTGATTTTGCCCCAGATTCCTAAGTGGCCCCCTCAAGGATTGAACTCACAACCCTGGGTTTAGCAGGCCAATGCTCAAACCACTGAACTATCCCCCCATAATCAGGTACTTACACATGCATAGACAGAACTATGTTGCTGCTGTTCTCAGGGAGGGTTTCCTAAGGGGCACATGAGGTCACCGCCTCACTAGGAACGTCCAAGGGGATGAACTCCTGTTGGGCCTGCACTGGTGCCGAACGATGCAGTGGATGCAAGGCGGCTTGGCCATAGAATCAAGACATCGCCGCGTTCTGCTGCAGCGTTGCAACGCAAGGGCGCCTCGTGGGCCTCTTGAGTGACATCAGCACCTAGAAACATCACTGCCAACTGCCAAAAAACTACCTTCAAAAGAACATTGTCGTCCCCTTCCTCTGAGGACCTCAGTGTGCTTACAGCTGTTCTTTAGAGCACCCTTGTGAGGTAGGCATTATCCCCAATTCACAGCTGGGGAAACTGAGGCACCAAGCAGTGACATGATTGCATAGAATCATAGAAATGTAGGGCTGGAAGAGACCTCAAGAGGTCATCTAGTTCAACCCCTCCACACACAGAGGCAGGATTAAGTAAACCTAGACCAGTGGTTCTCAATCAGGGATACACATACCCCTGGGGATACACAGAGGTCTTCCATGGGTACATCAACTCATCTAGAGATTTGCCTAGTTTTACAGCAGGCTACATAAAGTGCACGAGCGAAGTCAGTACAAACTAAAATTTCATACAGACAGTGACTTGTATATACTGC
Organism: Chrysemys picta bellii; assembly: GCF_011386835.1. NCBI lineage: Eukaryota > Metazoa > Chordata > Testudines > Emydidae > Chrysemys > Chrysemys picta. The sequence continues at coordinate 5,838,176 of NC_088813.1, read as the reverse complement.
TCCATATACTGTACACTGCAATGTAAGTACAATATTTATATTCCAGTTGATTTATTTTATAATCATATGGTAAAAAAGAGAAAGTCAGCAATTGTTCAGTAATGATGTGCTGTGACACTTTTGTATTTTTCTGTCTGTTTTTTGTAAGCAAGCAGTTTTTAAGGGAGGTGAAACTTGGGGGTAGGCCAGACAAATCAGCCTCCTGAAAGGGGTGCAGTCGTCTGGAAAGGTTGAGAGCCCCTGTCCTAGGCCATCCCTGACAGGTGTGTGTCATGGGGCAAAGCTGGGAATTGAACCCACGGTCATGGCTCCCTCTTCCAAATGTGGCTTGGAAGGTTGAGACTTTTATCAGCTAATGTCAGTAAACGTTAATTTCACCGTGCAGCCACAAAGTGAGGAGCAAATATTTCCATCCATCGTTATCCAAATGCCCAGCTAGGCAACGTAAGACAAATACTTCTTGAGAACACACTCGGTTTGATTTAAGGATATTTACATCGTATATTTTGACATGCGATGTTACGTATTTGTGTTTTAACAGTTATAAAGCTCAAACTCTTTGAATCTCGTCTGTCATTAAATATCGCCTGGCCACTCCGGCAGAATTTTCTGCAACCATGAAAATTTAAAATCAATACAAGTAATTTTAAAAAAGCTTAAAAATAAACATTGACGTTATCCGTCAAAAGCATACCAAAATAAAAATCACATTCTGCCAAGCCTGTTAGCTATCACACCTGCCTTCCTCCCAGCCGTACAGCCAAACTCTCCTCTGGAATCTGCAACGCGGGGTTTGAAACAGCCTCTCTTGTGAGCTGTCCAGAGCTGCCCCCTGTGCCTAGGGCAGAAAATACTACAGAAACAGCCTGTTTGAGACTGTCTCGCTTCCGGCCTGCAGAGGAACTTGGAAGTGCAGAGGCTGTGACAAGCAAGGAAACTACGGACAAGGATGATGGCCGCTTTCAAACCTCACAGCGTGTTGCTTTTAGGATCAATGGCAGGCTTGGACAGACTCCAGAACAGCCCGTACTTCCCTAGTGACAACCCCTTCTCAGATGCCCAAAGTCTCTAGGAAAGAAAGAAGAATTAAGAACAATGCACACCCAGGTGCTTTACCAACGGCAGCTTATTTCCCAGTGATTGACAGCAACACTGCTTGGTCTAGGAATCTGCATGGCTGCTGAGATACTGGTTGTGAAGGGTGGACACCAACATTTGAACAACTGGGAGACTGTTTGCAGCAGGAGGCTCTGGTTTCTGAATTATTGTTCTGTATTATGTATATGCTCAACTTTGTACAAGGCAAAAAGGTTGCACTGTGAACAGGCCTATAATGAATCCAGGCATGCAGACACAATTCTTAGATGAATCACACCAGAGCCAGGACTAGAACCCAGGAGCTGCAGATCTAACAACTCAGGTCTCTGCTCTCACAACCTGTATGGGTCTTATGAAGGAGGAGCATGGGTTGCCAGACGGAAGACGCACCAGGGAGTCAGTCTGTGTGCACATGGCTGGAATGCTGGCTGCAGTTGCAACATCTCTGTAATTAGCTCTCCTAATAAATAGCCAATTTTGTTTTCCAAGCGTGGATTCCTCTCATGTTATTACCCAGCACATGGTCCATGGAACATCTACCCCTTGGACTAAAGGAAAACAGACAACTGGGTGCAGTAGCAAATCATTTACCTTCTCTGCAGTTCTAGAGAACTAGTGTAGTTTCCTGAGGACAGTAGGAATTTAGGTGCCTATAGGGCTAGACAGCAGCTGAACAGGGGTTCTCGGTATGGGAGGAGCCCGTTCGCCTGTCCCAAAGAGATTGACAGCCCACGCACAGCGGCTGGAAGGCAGGCCAGCGACATTTGAAGCCTCCGTCCCTACCAGGGAGGCAGTGCTGCTCATGGAACACGAGTCACTGATTTGCTACGTGAGCTGGGGCAAATCCCTTAGAGCCTGATTTCCGGAAGACACACACACCCACCGCTTCAGCCGAAGTCAATGGGCGGTGGGTGCTCAGCACCTCTGACGATGGGTGCCTCAGTTTCCCCAGCTGTGACGGGATAATAGGGTTGGAGCTCAGGGAGGGGGGGCTTGTTGGTTGCAGGACTCAGTTCACTGATGTTTACAGGGTGCTTTGAGATCTTTGGATGGAAGGACAAAGCGTTTTCATTACCCTCCCCCCCCCCCCCCCACACACACACACGTGTGAATCCTGACACACTCCAGGTGCACACAGCATGACACCGAAGGACGGAGCAAGAGACCCCCTCCCTTGCTCTGTGCTTGTCTGGAACTAGACCCCGCCCCCCAGCATCTCTGTGCCACAAAAAGAATCCGTTCAAGAAACTAAATTCCCTTCTCTGTTCTCAATTCTCTCTCCACTTTGCATCCTCACGGCCTGCGTTCTGCAAACGCTGCCGGCTTCCCTGGGAGAGGGAGCGAGAAACAGTCAGCAGCTCCCCCCCAGCCCCTCTCCCATGGGAGTTTCCAACAGGTGCAAGCTCCAACTCACCATGAATAAAACATCCCCCAAGAGCCCGGGGGGGTCGGGAGGGTTTGATGCCAAAACACCCCCTCGCTCTCCCAACCCTTTCAGGCAAACGCCCATCATGCCAGAGTCAGATGTCGGGGGATCAGTATCCCAGCCGGCCAGTCAGGGGCTCTCACCCACACTGCCTCGGAGGCTGTTTCATCGCAGGTTAGAGCGGTGACAGCGACTAGCAGGCAGGCGGCGGGGAGACCCTGGAAACCAGCCTGGACAAAGCTCGAGAGCAGATGTTCTGCACTTGTGGGCAGTGGACAATGGGGGGGCGCGAAGCCAGCTGACCTCACGGCACGGGTTCCTTCCTCTTTCCAGCTGCTACGCCAAGTCAAGGAAGCTAAAAATACGTCAGGCACGTCCCGCCTGTTACTTGCCATGTCAGTGCTTGCTGTCGCTGCCCCAGAGGTATGTGACTACGGAAAGGAGGGAAGGTGGAAGGCCGGGGGAGTCAGGGGCAGGAGGCCAGGTGGAGAGGGGATCAGGGAACTGGGGGCCAGGCGAGAAGTGGGGAGGCGTCAAGGAGACACTCTCTGTGTTAAGATGTGGCTGGCCCTATAACGAAGCTTGTGAGCAGCTGCACTGGTGTGCGTGGTATGGGACAGCCCCCCATGTGCCAGGGGAAGGCATGGAGTCCCCGTGGCTCATTGTGCAGACCACTTGGCAAGACACAAATCCCCCCCAAAGTCACTTCCCCAGCCCATGGGTCCCAGGAGACAGCACTGATCTCCCGGGGATAGCGCTTTGGTCTCTCGGTGTCTGTAGCTAACAAGAAATACCCCACAAGAGCCATCTGCAAGGGGCGGCGGAATGACCAGCCCTTCCAGCGAAACCACTTAGCTAACCCAGCCAGGATCGACAGCCAAGCGTGTCAGCCTGCATCGGCTCCCTGGCATTTCCCGCCCCGGCGCCAGCGGGAGCAGGCCACTGGCATGGCTGCAGAGGCCCGCTCCAGGGGAAAGCTAGGGCTGAAGAGATCTGGACTGGCAGCCTGGACACTGGCAAAGCAATTTAGGAAACAGATCCATAGCTTGGCTCTGTTCCTGGACGCAGCTGTGAAATTCATAGCAGGCTGACTCGCTGGTTCATTATCTCCCGCCCAGCATGCCGTGAAAGTCCACCCCCCACGGTACTGGGCTGCCTGCTCTGATCGCTGGTCCTGGTTACAGAGCGGGCTGTCCTGCACCAGCGCCACGGCAAACCAGACACCGGGAGTGGCTCTGAGCTTCCCCGCTTCCTGGCACGTGAGGGCCCGCACTTCGCGACACGCCATGGTCTCACATGCGGCGACCGATGGGGCAAAGCGGAGCACAGAGGAACTCTTCAGTTAGGAGCCATCGCATTGCGCCCTCTCATATTCAGTGGCCGTTTCTACCAGAGGATCTCAAAGCACTTTGCACGTTCATCGTGCAAGTAGGGTGACCAGGGACAGTCCCGACGTTTGGGGCTTTTTTTTTGCATGGGCTCCTATTCCCCCCACCCCTGTCCCGATTTTTCACACTTGCTGTCTGGTCACTTTAAAGCTTCCGAAAAGGCAGGTGAGTTTCATGAGCCCTATTGGACAGAAAGGGAAAGATGAAGCAACTTGCCCAAGGCTGCATAGCAGGTTAGTAGCAGGGTCGGGACTAGAACCCAGGAGTCGGGATTTACTGTTCACTGCTCTGGACTGACAGCAAATTGCGTTAGTTATGATAATAAACAAGCCATGATTGTTGCTGCAAGGGGATGACTAGGGAGACTGGATTTCTAGAAGCAGCGTGAGGTCCCTTTTAACCTCCTTAGTGTCAGCCAAGATCTGCCTGAACTTAGGTGCAAATGCTTGTGAAAACACTAACCCCCACCGTGACCTTTCCCTTTTTGCACCCTCCGGCTGGGAAAGCGCCAAGCCGATCAGGGTGCCCTAGAACACTGCGCAGGCGTGTTCCACGTGCTCACTCGCACAGATGGACGCTATTGTTCTGCCAGGGCTCGGTCCCGCAGCCACGCACTCAGTAGGGACCAGGAACAGGCTCTTAGTTATTCATCTAAGCGGTGCCAGGAGTTCCTTTAGCCAGAGCAACCAATTCATGTCACTCATTCAGCTCCTCGGGGCTTCAGCTAGCACCCAGAGAATGTCTGCATTCAACCAACTGCTCGTTCCAGCTGATCAGGTCTCAGGAGACCTCGGGTCTACTCTTGGCTCTGCCACTGATCTACTGTGCGACCTTGGGCAAATCAGTTTGCCTTTGCCTGCCTAGTCTGTTTAGATTGCAAACTTTTTAGGGCAGTGGTTCTCAACCAGGGGTCCGGGGCCCAGGGGAATCCGCCAAGCAGGGCCAGCATTAGACTTGCTGGGGCCCAGGGCAGAAAGATGACACCCTGCCCTATGGGGCTGAAGCCCAGGACCCCGAGCCCTGCCATGTGGCTGATGCCGAAGCCTGAGCAATTAAGCTTTCGGGGGCCCCTGTGGCGTGGGGCCCTGGGCAATTGCCCGACTTGCTACCCCGAATGCTGGCCCTGGCTTTTATATGCAGAAAAACAGTTGTTCTGGCACAAGTGGGCCGTGGAGTTTTTGTAGCATGTTGGGGGACCTCAGAGAGAAAAGGTGGAGAACCCCTGCCTTAGAGCAGGGACTGTCTCCTGCTGTGTGTCCATGCAGCACCTTGCACAATGGGGCTCGGATTTGGGTCGGGGGCTCTACGTGCTTCTGTTAAACAAATAATAATAGCTCAACCCCTTCAGTGGGTCCCGGGGTTTCGATGGCTGTGTGCTTTGTGGGGGTGGGAATCCACTCTCTCCACCACGTTACCGCTGTAGCTAAGCCAGGATCTATTTCAAAGAAGTGCCTTGTCCTGTCTTTAGTTGCTACAGTTTGCAGCGGAGCAGAGATTTTCTTACATCACGTTCGCTCCTTAATGGACTCTACTGTGGGCTGGGGTCCCCCCCTGAAACAGGAATCTCCTAGCAACAGGTGACAGATGTCTACCCCCGTGGGTAAGCAGGGACCAGCTGGCCCGCAGCGAGGCCCTGGGAACAATATGTTGGATGTCGCACAAGCACGTCTCTCCCTAGGAGCACTGCTCCGGCACCAGGGCACCGGCATGGCACACGCACAAACCCCGCAGGTGTGGTTGGCTCGGGCCTACCGGAAATGTGCTGCAGCCCCGGCAGACGCATTGGATCTGGGGGCCTCTGATGCTGCAGGGCAGCTGCACGCTATACAGGGACGTACCTTCCCTGTTCAGCGCCAGCCAAGCAGATGAAAGCTGTGAGGTGGCAAAGGCCAGCTTCGAGTCCTTTCCCCGACTACCTGGGGCTCTGTTAGCTCCTCTCCCCCAGCCAGGATCCGGCTGTGGCTCATATACCAGAAACGACACAGGACTAAGCCAGCCCATCGCAAATCGGGGTGGAGGCAGAAGCTGCCAATGGCCCCAGCCTTTGCCAAGTGCCCGTCAGCTCAGCACCTGTACAAGCCGGGCACTGTAGTGTGACAGAGCTGTGCAATGCTTCCACTGCTCAGAGACCAGGAAACAAGACTGATCAGAGACAGGGGAGAGTTCTCTCTCTCCTCTAGCCTCCAGAGGTTGCTCCTACAACATAGGATTATTGAATATCAGGCTTGGAAGGGACCTCAGGAGCTCATCTAGTCCAACCCTCTGCTCAAAGCAGGACCAATCCCCAGACTGATTTTTTCCCCAGCTCCCTAAATGGTCCCCTCAAGGATTGAACTCACAACCCTGGGTTTAGCAGGCCAATGCTCAAACCACTGCGCTATCCCTCCCCCCTAGTTCCTATGTGCTTCCTAAGGGTCTGGCGATGCCACTTAGTGCACAACTGGCTCATCCAGCAGAAGACGATTCACCGGCACCGTTCAGAGCCTGGAGGGAACCGACCTCAGCTGAGGGGGAAGGGAGGGAACCAGCAACACGTCTGCAGGCGAGTCTGACAGAGGCATGAGATGGCAACGCTGGGGCTTTGCAGAACCGAAAACCAGGGTGCAGGTTCAAAAGCACCCGGGAAGCAGAGGGGGACGTGGATAAGAGATTCTCCTGCGGGCGCCAGCTCTAGTTTAATGCAGATGAGGGACGGCCAGTGGGGTCCCTGAGCTGGCTCCTCAACAATACTTTGTCCCTCTGCAGCAACATCCGTCCAAGAATCTCAAAGCGCTTGACACCTGCCCATGGATTCAACCTCCCCTCAGCCTCTGCGGCCTGTCCGTGTTATCACCCCCGTTGTGCAGGAGGGGAAATGTCACGGAGAAGGGCAGCAGCTTGTCCAGTGCCACCCTGCAGGTCCCTGGCAGAGCCAGGAATAGAAACCTGACTCCCAATTCTGGGCCTCACCCACAATCTCCCCCTCCTTCCAGAGCTGGCCCCAGGAAGGGGCACGTGGGTGGTCACACATGGGGCCAACCGCATAAGTCACTAAAGCAGGGCCATGTGCATCTGGACCTGCTCCCAGAGGAGACAGGGGCAGGGCCAGGGTGGCTGAACTAAACACACCCCGATCTGCAGATTGCTTCCCAACCAAAGGGAGCCACGAGAGGCCTGGAAAGCCAAGCGACCCCACTCCACCTGCATCACCAGCCACGGGAAGTGACCTCTCTGGTAGCTCAATTAAGACTGACCTTGAAGAAACCCCTGTCCTCCCACTGCTCAGCTCACCCGAGCTCCGCTCCAGCCAGGTCTGTTCCCACTAGGTAGGCCAGTGAAAACATCCACAGCTTCAGAAGTCTCAGCAAAGAAGTGACCGAGGATGCCCCGAACTTCCCTGTCTCGCCATGGGAGGGAGGGATCAGACTGAGCCACATATTCAGAGCTGGGGGAAGTCCACACCCAGGCTACGATGCTTTTCTGATCACAAATGTCCTGACTGTGCCGCACATTGGGGCTGCGTGGTTATAATACACATGGCCAAGCAACTTGTGTGCCAGCCACAACCGCGGAGTGAAAGGGCGCGGGCTGGTAGCTGCAACCGTGGCAGGCAGGACTCCTGGGTTCTTCTCCTGGTTCTGGAAGGTAGTGTGATCTAGTGGTTAGAACAGGGGACTGGGAGTCAGGACTCCTGGGATCTCTTCCCAGCTCGGTCACTCGCTCTCTGTGTAGGTGACAAACTTAGGGCCGCTTGCATGCAGAGAGGAGGAATCAGACCTGGACATTCAGCCTCAGTATCACGACCCCTCTTCACTGGAGAGAAAGTAACTCGTCCACGTTAGGTCGTGGCCTGTTATAGTTGCTGTAGCCAGCCCCCAGAGGGGGACAGAACCACACGTGGCAAGCCAGGCTCTCACAAAGAGATGAGCCCCTCAGTTGTATGAATCCAGCTCCTCAGACATGCCCACGTCTCACCCGTTGGTTACCCAGCACACGTGCCAGGAAAGTGGATGGGCAGACAGTGCAGATGGCGATGCCTAGAGCTGATGTTTCGGTGCACCCCCGTGTCACCTCCACCGTCAATCGAGCTGGAGCGCAGCAACCTTGCAGGCCCTGCCGCGTACAGAGCTGTAGGAGCCCTGGCAGGCCCCCTCAGCAGCTAAACAACACGCAGGAGCGGGCTTTAGGCTCTAGTCCTTGCTCTCCCAAGAGACAGCTGCTCCGAGCTCCCGGTTCCCTCCCCGGCCGCCTAATGCAATACCCCTGTGCAGCGGGGTGAGGTGCAGCTGCATTTCTCATGTGCTCCCCCAGCTCTCTGGCGGGTGCTGGTGTGCAGAATGGAGAGGGGAGCCAATTACCCGGCTGGAGCCAGGCGAGCCAAGAAAAAGCAACTCCCATTGATACAACGACATCTCGCTGGCGAATGCCTCCTGGCAGAGGGTTTCATTAACTCGCACCGAGCTGCCTTCCCCGCATCAGACAAGGGCTTCGTTAGACAAACTGAAGCTGGGGCCAATACGGTGGCAGGAGGCAAGGGCTCCCAGGAGGTTAGCTGGGCTTTATCGAAGGCTTGAAGCACATGGTAGCTGGGATCCCGGCCTCGCCCTACACTGTCCCCCTTTGTGAATGGAGAGGCCAGCAGCAGAAGACTGAGCAGTGGCCTGCTGGCTCTGAACACAGCTCCCCCGAGTCGGCTGTGCTAGCCGGAGCGTCCCAGCTCCCGCAGGCCAGGGGCTGTGCTCTAAGCCAGGAAGGCAGGGTCCTAGACGTGACTCTGCCACTGTCTGGCTGCGTGACCGTGGGCAAGGATGGGAATAATAATTCCTTGTAAAATGCATGGGGGGATCCTCAGAGGATCGGCGGCAGTGACCAACACCCGCTGGGATCGGTTCCTTGCCAGGAGTATGTCTAAGTGCGTGTTTCACCAGAGAGCCTGGCGCTGGGTATGCTGGCACCAGGAGATCCTTCACACGCCAGAATTTCTCCGTGTTTGAGCTTCGGGGCTTGGGGTGTTTGTGTCTCCGGGAGCCATTCATGGGGCCAAAATAAGGTGCGAGCTGGTCTCCATACGGGAGCTGGAATACCTTGAGGAAAATAAGCGGCTTGTTCGTTCACCCCCCTAGCTGCACCCTGGCTTAGCGTGCAATTGCACAGGGAGCTTTTGGAAAGGGGGAAAGTCATGATCAGCCAAGCTGGGATTTGTCCAAGTCAGCAGGATTAACCACCTACCCCTGGAGAAAAGGGCTCCAGCGGCTTTAAACACCCCCCACTGCTGAAGGACGAGCACAGCACCGCACCCATCCAAATACAGACCGGCCGGTTGCTGTCTAGCTTAAGCAAGCTGAGAGCATCCCAGCGCTTGGTGAGGTGGTCGCAGGCAGCCCAGCGCCGAATGCAACCACTATTCAGTGATCCCACCGGCAGCTCTATTGCTCGGCCTTGTGCCATATCTGGGCTTGGGTCTAATCCCAACGCCAGGGATCATCCCACAGCCCGTGACTCCTCGTCGCCTTGGTTTTCAGCCTCTCGGCAGCGATCATGTTTGTTAGCAAGAGATGGAGACAAACCCCACCCCGAGCTAAGCGATCTGGGTTCAGGTTTGATGGCTTTAAATACAATATCACAAGCCGACAATAAAGATCCCACACTGGTGACCTCAAAGAACCCCCCTGTCCTCCGGTTATTAATGGAGCTTGGAAAGACCCCCGCCCCCAAAAAGCAGATGCCAATCACAGCTGTGTCTCCCCTCTGGACCTTGGGTGGGAGGACCAGGAACTACAGCCAAGGCCATCAATCCAACAGCAACACAGAGCGCCCAAATCCTCAGCCAGGAGCGCTGGGAAGCTAGCGACGGCTCAGGTTAGCCCCTCGGCTCACGCCCCACACAGCCGGGCTCTGAGAATGACAGCGCTGCACAGGACCGCCCGAGGGGGGGCAAGTGGGGCAATTTGCCCCAGGCCCCGCAGGGGCCCCCACGAGAGTTTTTCGGGGCCCCTGGAGCGGGGTCCTTCACTCGCTCCAGGGGCCCCGGAAAATTCTCGCGGGGCCCGGGCCCCCGGAGCTTCTTCCGCTCCGGGACTTCGGCGGCAATTCGGCGGCGGGGGGGTCCTTCCACCCCGGGACCCGCCGCTGAAGTGCACCGAAGACCCGCGGCGGGGGTCCTTCCGCCCCCCACCGCCGAAGACCCCAGGCCCCCTGAATCCTCTGGGCAGCCCTGGCACTGCATCCCTCTCCCTTGTCTGCCATGTGAGCACACAGGCGTGAGTTAAACCTCACTAGCGCCCTGCCCCTGGAAGGCCAGAACTATCATCCCCATTTTACAGATGAGGAGACTGAGGCACAGAAAAGTAAGCAACTTTCTCACGATCAAATAGTGAATCCCTGGCAGAGCAGCAGAGACCCCAGGAGTCCTGAGTCCTGCTCTAACCACTAGACAATGACTCCTCCCTGTCGAGGAGGCCGGGATTGAGAAAAGACTCCAGGGACTGAGCTAACAGCCCAGCAAAAGCACATGTTCAGGGACCATGGGTCTCTGCACAACCACTGTACCCTTACACCCACTCCCCACGCACCCCTATTCATGCACACACCCGACACACCATATACCCACACTCCACTACTCCCATACAATCATCCCAGTCACACCCTCCTTCATACAGAGTCCTCCCCATTCCCACTGCTCCACCTGTTCCCTCACCTCCCACACCCATGGTCCCACCCCCCTCCCGCAGCACACAGATACCCATACCACCTCCACCTCACACACTTCCACCTCCCCATAGGGAAGAGCCATATAGAATTGAATAGATGATAGGATTTTTGACCCATCCTACAGAATTTAACAGAGAGTTCTAGCCTTGCTCTAGAATCCTATAGGATGGTTAAAGAACAACCACCACCAAACCTCCATAGGAAGTAATTTCTTCTCTATAAAACCCTACAGGTATTTAGTGTAAGTTCTACGGAACCCTGGTTAATTTCAAAGAGACCCTGATAAATTCGATAGGACTTTTCTATACGCACAACCTTTTTATTCTATTTATACACACATACCCTTGCCCCCAGCCAGTGTGATGAAAGGGACAGTTATGTGCAGAAAAGCACGGAGGGTCGGATCGTCAGTTGGCATAGCTGCGCTGATTTCTACGGCACTGTGCTGACTGACACCAGCTGAGGATTGGGTCCAGACATTAGCTACACTCTAAAGAGGATGGAAGGATTGGAGGTTGTATATTTTTTGGCGTGTTATTGGCCTGGGTCATCTCAGGGCTATTTCTCGGACATTCGCCATCCTTTATAATAAATGTTTCCCCTCAGAGTTTCTCAGCACATTCAAAGAAAGAAACTGGCCAATTCCCACCCCCGAAGGTTGGGTTCGAAATGAAATTTACTGCTGTTGCAAAGAGATCTTAGCTGCTGAGCGTGTCGATTTAATACAGTGTTGTAAGCTAGGGGAGAAGAGAGACTTACAAATCAACCACTCAGTCTTTAAACACAGGTAGATGCGGTGGTGAATCTTGCCTGAATGCTATTAGGCCCTATTCCAGTAGCCATTGACATGACAACAGTAACTATGGTAACTACCTCCTTCATCCTAAAGACGGAGATGTGTAACTCCCCGCTATGCTCCGGAAAAGAGAGAGTGCATCACTTTGATGTCAAGAGGTTTCCTCCAGCAGTTTCATGTTCTGTTTCTCTTTTGCCAAGACAACCTCGTCAGCCAGCTCTGCTAATGTTCCAGCCCAGCCCAGCCCAGCCGCATGGTACCAATGAGCAGAAAACAGCGATGGAGTCCGAGCAGGCTGCTGAATCAAAACAGATCCGTCTCCCTCGGGCGCCAATCAGGAAGGGAGGGGTGGCGTCTCTTTGGTTAAGCCCCTGACCTAGGGTTCAGGAGATCCAGGTTCAATTCCTGCCTCTATCACAGTCCCTGGGTGACTTTGGGTCAGTCAGCTGGGATATGTCGGGAGTGCGCGTGGGCTGGTAGGTGCTACCTCAGACAAGCCACAATGGCCGCATGGGCTAGCAACCAGGCCCTGGCAAGCTTGCATTGCCTTGCTACCCAGTGCTACTACAGCTTTACTCCCAGTAGTACTTGCAGCTAGATTAAAGCTGGTCAAGATGTACCTACCTGGGCTACAATCACACCTTCACTTGAAGCATCAACATAACCTTCGTCTCTCTGGCCCAGAGCTCCAAGGTATTTAGGTCCCTAATTCCCATTGGTAGCAATGGTTCATTGATTCCAGTGCCTAGATACTTCCAGGGATCTGGGCCTCAGCTCTCCATTGCTAAAGAGGGGGTGGCTATACTTCCTTTACCCTCCTATTTAACTGTAAAGGACTCTGGGGCTGGGACTGTCTCTTGCTATGAGTTAGTGTGACGCCCAGCACAATGGGGCCCTATGTGACCCAGAGACCCCTTGGTTCTAACTGGCAGAGGCATAAGGGATGCATGGGGTGGTACAGGGATGCCTGGGTCAGATAGCTACATAATAGCTGACCAAAGAGGGCATGTGAGGTCTCTTCTGAGAGCCAGTTGCTGACTGGTCATCATAATTATTGCAAAATGTATCTACGGATAATATTTAAGGATTTCTGTATCTATACTGAAAAAAGATGTTCTTAAGGTCTTAGAGTGAAGGCAGGTCACCAGGAGGTGACAGACCTCGGAGATGTTCCTTGCAGGCAGGAGGTAACTTGTCTCCCTGTCTGGCCATTTGTGTATGGTCTACCTCACGCAGCCCTATTTGCATGCTGAGCCAGGTGTGAATTGAGAGACTGCGAAATCTACAAGTGAGGAAAGCTACAGGAAAAAGCAAACAGCAGGGGGGTGCCCTGTTTATGAATAAAGATCGTTGTGGTATAACTTGGAATGCAAAGAGAGACACTGAATCCGTTGCCTAGAAGGCAAACTGACAATGTGCTTGTCTCATGAAAGAAGGGTCACACCTAGGCTGGCTGTAAAGCGCTGCAATATTTTATTAGACAGCAGAGTATCTTGTTAATTAAGGCCAGGTCTACACTACAGACCTATGTAGGTAGAACTCCGTGTGAAAAGTCCATACCTCTGAGCAATGTAGTTATACCGACCTTAACCCCCGCTCCTAGCCCCTAGACGATGCTATATCTGCAGAAGGGCGTCTCCTTTCAACATAGCTACTGCCTCTCGGGTAGGTGGATTAACTATACAGATGGCAGAAGCTCTCCCATCAGTGTGCAGCGGCAGTCAAAAAGGCGAACAGAATGTTGGGAATCCTTAGGAAAGGGATAGATGATAAGACAGAAAATATCATATTGCCTCTACATAAATCGATGGTATGCCCACACCTTGAATACTGCGTGCAGATGTGGTTGCCCCATCTCAAAAAAGATATATTGGAATTGGAAAAGGTTCGGAAAAGGGCAACGAAAATGCTTAGGGGTATGGAACAGCTTCCGCATGAGGAGAGATTAAGAAGACTGGGAATTTCAGCTTAGAAAAGAGACGACTAAGGAGGTTTATGACAGAGGTCTATAAAATCATGACTGGAGTGGAGAAAGTAAATAAGGAAGTGTTATTTACTCCTTCTCATAACACAAGAACTAGGGTCCACTAAATGAAATTAATAGGCAGCAGGCTTAAAACAAATAAAAGGAAGTATTTCTTCACACAACGCACAGTCAACCTGTGGAACTCTTTGCCAGAGGATGTTGTGAAGGCCAAGACTATAACAGGGTTCAAATTCATGGAGGGTAGGTCCATCAATGGCTGTTAGCCAGGATGGGCAGGGATGGTGTCCCTTGCCTTTGTTTGCCAGAAGCTGGAATGGGTAACCAGGGATGGATCACCTGATGATTCCCTGTTCTGTTCATTCCCTCTGGGGCACCTGGCACTGGCCACTGTTGGAAGACAGGATACTGGGCTAGATGGACGTTGGGTCTGACCTGTTCTTATGTTCCCATCAGCATAGGAGTGTCTTCACTTAAGCTGCAGCATTGTAAGTCTAGGCTCTAGAATGCATGTTCTGATTTGATTTTATATGTGACCACTTGTTTCCAAAACGTCTACTTGTTATCCCTCTTGTGCTCTGTTAAATAAACTTAGACTTGATTTCACTATAAGAATATCAAAGTGCTGGGAGTTAAGCGGAGCAAAAAAACTTCAGGACCAGACTCCAAAGAGAAACTGCTGAGCTCCAGTTCATTTGCAAATTTGACACCATCAGATCAGGATTAAACAAAGACTGTGAATGGCTATCCAACTACAGAAACAGTTTCTCCTCCCTTGGTGTTCACACCTCAACTGCTAGCAGAGCACCTCACCCTCCCTGATTGAACTAACCTCGTTATCTCCACACTGATATATACCTGCCTCTGGAGATTTCCATTACTTGCATCTGAAGAAGTGAGGTTCCTACCCACGAAAGCTTATGCTCCCAATACTTCTGTTAGTCTCAAAGGTGCCACAGGACCCTCTGTTGCTTTTTACAGTTTGAAGATGTGGCTCTAGGAGCTCTTGCCAATTGGGCGAGGATGGTTCCCTTTTCCTGGAAAGGCCCAGTGCTTAATTTGTGCCAGGCACCTCTACGCTTGGGCAGTTCATAGTCCTGGCACCTCTGGGTTTGCTGCATCAGTTCTGAATGGAAAAACATTGCTTGAGCCCCGGCACCTCTTTCATTACGAATTAAGCACTGGAAAGGCCACTGTTCATTTCCTGGATCAGCTGCAGCCGGGGCAGTGTCAGCATATACCGGGGTGCTGGCAGGGTGCTCCGCATGCACCCATCATTCTGAAACTTCCTCACTTAGAAACTAACAGCAAGGCATCGGTGATTTCCCAGCAGCCCCCAGCACGTGTGCAGGGCGAAGGGCGAAATCTACAAGGAGCATCAAATAGATGGTCGGCCCTTTAATAACAAGCAAAGAACAGGAACACCAGGGGATCGATCAATGGGGGACAGCCATGGGATTCCCCATTCCCACTCTCTAATTTAATGAGAGTTACTGATGGCTAAATTATTGATCAACCCCGGAGATACTCTCTGACATGGGAACAACGTGCCTGAAGAACTGGAAACACCAGAGGGGAGTTTCACGGTCAACATTCCTTAGGGGTTTGCACTGCAAAGAACAAGCCGGGGAATTTGCCCCACAACCCACAAACTCCCTCTCACAGGATCTGCATAAGCCCTGCACCGGCCCTGTGCCCTCACATTGGCTCTCTGTCCCCCGCAGCTCCCTCCAGGACCCAGAGGAAGGGGAGAAATGATGCCAGCGGGGGGGGGGGGGTGAATTTTCCCTTCCTCAGCACCCAGCAGGGAACTACTCAGGGTTTGTCCCCTCAGCCAGCAGAGGTGTGGATCTTACCCCAATAACAGAGCAAAGTTGGCTCCAAGATTTAAGGTTTGTCAAGTTTTTGCTAAAATATTTCCTGATTACGTTTCCCCCCAACAAATCACATGAAAAGGAACTGGGTCCCTTTAAATGAACGAAGATCCCTCGGCCGTTTATTTGCAACCCAAACATTGTGGCCTTGCGCTGGGGCGTGAGAACGGGAAAGCTCTAGGGGTCTGGTTTGGAAACCACACACACGCACCCCATACAGATGCTGCTTATCTGAGGCTTCCAAACCACTTGGGTCTGCACACCGGAGCTGGCGATGCTGGGAACCAGCTTCCTCAGTCATTCCTGCTTCCGGCCAGGAATGGAAATACCAGGGGGAAAAACTCCATATGAGATTTTGACTCTTCCCGTCAGAATTGAGGCAGTGGAAAAAATGAGCAACAGAGGAAAAATACCTGTGCAGAGTCCCTGAGGCATCTGGATTTGGAATTTGGAGCGGTTCTTATTTTCTCTCAACTGGTCTGTCAAACTGATCCCATGTGGTCCCCACTCTAGTCACAGAAAGCAAGCTCTGGAGAGGCCATAGCAGGGTGGAGCAGGGCAAAGGGGCCACCAGAGGGAACAAGCCGAATTTGTACTGCAGTTAGTTAATTTCAGCGTGGTGCCAAAGGGGGTGTTTTTCTCACTGGACGGTGCTTGAGGTGGTTTAAAATCCTGCTAAAAAGACTGGGATGGCTGAGCAGACAGGAACCTTCTGTACACCATGTGGGACTGTTTCTGGAGCAGAGCCACCCTCCCACGGCCCGTCCCAGCATTCAGATCAGACTGCCAGCTCCCAGCGCCAGCATACAGCATATTGGGGCACCCCGATAACCACTGTGCAAACAAGCAACTGGCTGCAAGGCTAGGGTTACCATATTTTGTGCCTCCAAATGGAGGACACTCCACGGCCCCCGGCCCCGCCCCAGCCCCGCCCCCTCCCCAAAGTCTCCGCCCCCTCCTCTGCTTCCCGCGAATATTTGATTCGCGGGAAGCCTGAAGCAGGTAAGGTGGGTGTGGGGGGAGGAGGCGCGGCCCAGGCTGGCCCCCCTGCGTTTCCAGCCTGGGTCAGCTCGGGCCCTGGGGTGCCGGCCCCAGCCGACCACCCCCGGCCCGCCCAGCACTGCCGGCCCCCGGCGGCCCGGCGCACCCCCCGGCTCCCGGCCCCGCGGGCCCGGCTCCCCGCCGGCCCAGCTGACCGGCTCCCCGCCGGCCCGGCTCCCCGCGGGCCCGGCTGACCCGGCTCCCCGCGGGCCCGGCTCCCCGCGGGCCCGGCTGACCCGGCTCCCCGCGGGCCCGGCTCCCCGCGGGCCCGGCTGACCCGGCTCCCCGCCGGCCCGACTCCCCGCCGGCCCGGCTGACCCGGCTGACCCGCCGGCCCGGCTGACCCGCCGGCCCGGCTGACCCGGCTCCCCGCCGGCCCGGCTCCCCGCGGGCCCGGCTGACCCGGCTCCCCGCCGGCCCGGCTCCCCGCGGGCCCGGCTGACCCGGCTCCCCGCCGGCCCGGCTCCCCGCGGGCCCGGCTGACCCGGCTCCCCGCCGGCCCGGCTGACCGGCTCCCCGCGGGCCCGGCTGACCTCCCGATTTTCCCGGACATGCCCAGCTTTTGGGGATTTCCCCCCGGACGGGGATTTGAGCCCCCAAAAGCCGGACATGTCCGGGAAAATCCGGACGTATGGTAACCCTATGCAAGGCAGTGATCGCAGCTGGACCCTCTCCCCCCTGCAGCTGTGCCGAAGGAATGGGTCCTTTCCAGCCATCCCGCTGCGCTGCTGGAATGTAAACACCATGTGGGAACGAGACTTAGGGACGCTCCGGACAGCAGGAATTAGGACAATGACCTGTAACTCAGGGTTAGATGAGACAGGACAGATGTTCAAAACAAGCCTGGGATTTAAACTTGTGGGGGATGTCGGCTGTTAAATCTTGTTGGGCACAAACATGGAGCCCAGCTCTATTCCCAGTTTCTCCAAAGTAAATCCAGAGTGACTAACCCAGTTCTGGTCACTATATTTTGCAAAGAGAATTACAAACCATTAACTGCAACATAATGATCACCACTTCACGGCTTTCAAACGAAAGGCTTCTACAGCGCCTTTCGAGATCAGTTTAAACTAGTGCTAAAATGCAGCAACCTCTGGGGTGGAGCTGCCTGACAGAGCACAGCAACACTCTGCAACAGCATAAGACTGAATCCTGTAGCCTGTTAGAACTGCAGGATGAAATGCCAGGGGCCGAATTACACTAGGTAGAAGGAGACCAGGATCCTGGGGTCAACTCCTGTGATTCTTGTGGAAAGAGCAAGGAGATATTGACTGATTGACTAATGTCAGGGACTCAGTTTAACCCCCTTTTCATTGGTTAGATCAGGGGTCGGCAACCTTTCAGAAGTGGGGTGCCGAGTCTTCATTTATTCACTCTAATTTAAGGTTCCGCGTGCCAGTCATACATTTTAACGTTTTTAGAAGGTCTCTTTCATAAGTCTATAATATATAACTAAACTATTGTTAAGTATCAGAGGGGTAGCCGTGTTAGTCTGAATCTGTAAAAAGCAACAGAGGGTCCTGTGGCACCTTTGAGACTAACAGAAGTACTGGGAGCATAAGCTTTCGTGGGTAAGAACCTCACTTCTTCAGATGCAAGTCAACTAAACTATTGTTGTATGTAAAGTAAATAAGGTTTTTAAAATGTTTAAGAAGGTTCATTTAAAATTAAATTAAAATGCAGAGGCCCCCGGACCGGTGGCCAGGACCCGGGCAGTGTGAGTGCCACTGAATATCAGCTCATGTGCCACCTTCGGCACATGTGCCATAGGTTCCCTACCCCTGGGTTAGATGGTCCTAAGTTGCAAAGTTTGGATCTAGAGACAAAATTTCCCCCAAACTGAGGGAGGTTAGGATATGGGGTTCCAGTTTAGAGCTACTTCTGTCCTAACCCTATTGAAACAGAAACTTGCAGTACTTTATACCTATCTATCTATGGTGCTTCTATCGTGCCCATCGTTATTGTATCTGGGCACTGGCCAGTCTTTAATTTATTTATCCCAATAACACGCCTGTGAGGTAGGGCCAACTATTATCCACATTGGGAAACCGAGGCACAGACTGAGCGACTTGATTTCAGCTCTCCCAAGTCCCATGGAAGTGCCCTAACCACTGGACAACCTGGCTACAGAGAGATTGTCTAGCCTGGGGAATGATTCATTACATTACATGCTCAGGTTTGACTTTCCTCTTCATGGCAGCAGCCCCGCAGGCAGTGTGTCTTTTCCTAGAGTCCTATCTTCAGCAATGGGCAGCTAGTTAACATCTCATTAGGTACCCCGAGAACCAGGAGACAAACCCACAAGAGGTTCAGCAGGCAGGGCAAGAGTTTGGGCTTGAGAATGGCAATGAAAATTAATCTAGAGTCAAAATCAAATATCCGAAAAAACAAGAACATTATGGCCTAAATCCCGTTACTGCTCGAGTTAGGTGCTCATCTCCGTGGTATCTGAGTGCCAGTCACTGACGTCCACGGAGATACCCCAAGGATGAACTTTGCCCAAGTTTGGGTCCTTTAAGTCTTTCATCCTGAAGGACACAATTGTGGTTTACATGCTCCATACATGGAGGTACCACACTATGTGTGCCTCAGATGCAGCCGTCTCTGGCGTGGAACCCTGCATTTATTTAACAGCACACAGCAGCACTTCACAACTGTTCAGGACAGGAAGTGAGGAATCTCACATGCAACTGAAAAGTAGAGCGGGAACATAATAATCAGGACTGGCATCAAGTCACTATACCCTTCCTCTTGTGAAACTGCCATGGGACTGCTAATGACCGGGAGTGGTCACGAGCTACTTATCATGTGCTCTACTTAGCGGGAGACCCCCCCTCGCACCAGGCTGAGACATGCTCCAGGACTGACTTTGAAGCGGTCGGTCTCCAGCATTGACTCCCCGACCCCACCTCCCACATTCTGGCTTTCCCTTCAAAGAACCAAGGGGTGTTTGGCCCAGCTGGGGACACATAACCTGCTCTGGACAATCTGGATTTTCAAATCAACTCAGTAGTTATCTCAATCTTCCAGGCCACGGACAACTGGTGGAGGAGAGCTGCTGCCGACACGGGAACTCAATGGTTAATAATGTGGGAGAAGGGGAGTGGGGAGGAGAGGGGGACAGAGGGCTAGTGCCGGAGGGGGAGCCTGACACCCCGAGAGGGATGGACTGAGCTGGACTCGTGTGAGAACATCAGTGAACCAGGGCTTGGGTGGTGAGCACCGAGCTAACTCAGGACAGTGACATGCTATGGCAAGGGAGCCCCCATGCCGTACAATAGAGAGGAACGGCCTGAGTGGGGGAGATGGACCTAGCCCAGGGGAGGGGGCATGATAAGCCAGTATGGAGGAGCTGGCCTGGGCGGTGGAACTGGAGCTAATGCACCAGAGGGGGAGGTGGCCAGAGCAGGAGGAGAGGGCACTGGCGTACGGGAGCCGTAGGCAGGGCTGGAATGGGCAGGTGGGGGCAGCAGGAGGGGCGGGCATGAGTTTCCCAGTTGCCTGGTGAAGCTGCAGCGAGACAGCGGGCAGAACTGCTTCCTTGGCATTCATTCAGGCCATGGCAGAAAGACCCCCCTAGAGCGACAATCTCCTTTGAGCATCTCCAGTCACTCCGCCCTCCCAGCCCTTCCCTGGGAGCAGAGAGCTTGTTTACAACGCGGCTTTAAACATCTCCTCTTCCCCCAGCTCTCAGCAAAGCTATTTATAATCCAGGCTCAACAAAGCCAGCAGCCAGGAGAAGGTTGGCATGGGCACACGCTGCCGATCCATCTCCCAAGAGCCGGAGGGGGCGGCTGTGGTTGGTCACAATGGCATGTTGGATTCTGCCCAGAGCTGGATGGGCATTGTGGGCATCCCCACGCGAGGGCATCGGGCAGCCCAGCTTTGCTTCTGGAGCTCCCCTAGCTGGAGCAAGTGACTTCGTTAGCGGGGGGGCGGGAGGGGGGGCTCTCTGGGCAGGGCGGCTGGAGAGTTGAATGATGGGCTTTAGGATGTGGACACGTGTCCCACTAGCAACTGCACTGAGACTCAGCAACTCGATACACCAAACCAGCGGTGCTGGGACAATGGGTACAGAGGGGGTGCTGAGCGGCATTGAACCAGACTGTAACCCCTGTATGTGATGCCGGGGGGCAGCCCCCCCCAGGACTCCTAGTTCCAGCACCCAAACTGCCTCTTTCAGCCAACGGCCTGTGTGTAAAATGGTGAAAGGCTCCATATCCCACGCTCTACGCCGGGCCCCTGGCTCCCTCCCAGGGAGATACTCACGGACACAGGTTCGAAAGCGACCTCTGATTTGGGATGCCCAGCTGGAGAGGCCTGGGGCTAGATTCCCCCCAGGGGCTCAGCGTGATGGGTGCTCAGGGCGTTGTGGTCCCCACGGTAGGTGCTGATCACTTGAAAACCTGACCCTGAGCTCTAAGGAAAATGTGGCCCACCAGCGTTTGCTGTTCAGCAATGTGAAGGCACCCAAAATCCATGGCTACGTGGGAAACGTGTGCCCTAAAAACCGTTCTCCTCTTACTGTCAACGTAACCCCGCGAGATGTGACGCGCTGCCCAGGCTCTCCTATACAGCTCCACGAGCAGGGCATCGGCTGGGCAGCGGCTACGTCCCTTGCAGCGCAGCAGGGCAGGGATCTGAGGTGGAGCTCGTACGCTGGGGTGTCCTGCTCCTGTGGGAGTAGTGGATCATGAATACTGTGAGCACCCAGTGGAGCAGGGGCTGGACACTCCAGGGTGATGCCCAGCGGGCTCAGGGGCTGGCGTGTCCCTATCGCTATCCTGGAAAGAGGGAGCTGAGACTGCAAGGCCTAGAGGATGCTTGTGCAGCCTGCGGCTGGGGGCGTCAGGGGGCTGACCCCCCCTGGGCCCAGATGAGGCTCCCTCGTGCAAAGGACAGGTGGTGGTGAGGTGCCTCACACCCCTGGGTACCCCAGGAAACATCACCCTGTTCAGGTTGAGGCCAGAATCAACCCTAAGTCACACCCTGTTTGAGTACAGCCTGGGATCGGAGCCCTAATTTACAAAGGGCTTTGGGAGCCTTCGGCATCATCAGGTTTACATGGAAATCCTGTTTCCAGCTGCGACGGGAAGTTGCCCTCCCCGAGTGTCTTCAGCTACAACTAAACAACAGCAAGTGTCCCGTTCCCCAGCGACGTGTGGCCAGTAAGGGGGAGATTTCCTGCCAACGGGCTGAGCTGACAGGACAGCAGAATGGCCAGGAGCTCTCAGGTTCTCATCGGCACACAGCACGGAGACGCCTGCCAGACCCTGGAGCCCAGCGAGATGGAAAGCCCAGAAGCAAAGCGGCCGCAGAAGCGGGATGCAATCTACCAGCCACTTCACTGCTTCTGCAGGCCAAGTTCACTGCACACCCCAGAGGATCAGTCTTCCCACAGACTCTGTGTACATCCCCCTCTATCTCAGGGACTCCCTCCCTGCCCCCCACAGAGGCTGTGTGCCTCCCTTGGCCTCCTCCCCATCACGCAAGGGTCTCCGTGTGCCTCCCCCCACCCCCCAGACAGATAAGTGACTAGCGTCAATAATGAAAGGTTTCAGAGTAGCAGCCGTGTTAGTCTGTATCCGCAAAAAGAAGAACAGGAGGACTTGTGGCACCTTAGAGACTAACAAATTTATTAGAGCATAAGCTTTCGTGGACTACAGCCGAAGAAGTGGGCTGTAGTCCACGAAAGCTTATGCTCTAATAAATTTGTTAGTCTCTAAGGTGCCACAAGTCCTCCTGTTCTTCTTTTAGCGTCAATAGTTTGCACCCAGGTGCTACGGTGACGGGCACTATAAACAGACAGCCATTGAGGAAAGGCAGGGCAGTCCAGTGGTTAAAGCACTGGCCTGGATCTCAGGAGATCTGGGTTGGTTTCCTACCCCTGCCACCAGCCCCCATTCAGACCTCGGGATGAATCAGGTGATTGCTGGATGGCTCAGTTGCCCATCTGTGAAATAAGCTTTCCTTTCGCTATCGCCTCTGTTTAAACTGCGCGTCTTTGGGGCAGGTGCTGGCTCTCGCTCTGGGTTCAGACAGTGCCCGGCCCAATGAGGCAATCCTGAACACACTCGGGAGGTGCTAAGACAGTACAAATTATATTAATTATTATTAGCGTGGGAGCACCTAGGGGAACCCAACGCGGACCAGGGCCCCAATGCAACTAGGCAAAAATAATACCCATAAGCACAATATATTAGAAAGCTACATGTGCAATACATTGTACTGGCATGGCATTGTTCACCTGCATTGTACTGGCATGGCACTGTGCACCTTAAAAGACTTTACAGAGGCAAGTCAGTGGTAGGGGGGCTTATTCCTTCACCCTCTCACTTCCCTGGGCCTTCTCGCATGAACAGAGAGCAACAAGACCCGAAGTCCAAAGGCGCAAACAATTCAATGTTTATTGGGGTGAACTTCCAGCAAGCATGATTCCAGTTTCCTTCCTCAGTGTCCCCCTTCCCAGCTCTGACACCACAGAGCCGTTCCTGTTCCCATTCCCCCCTTAGCAAAACATGATTCCAATTCCCCCACCCCCATTCCCTGTTCCCATTCCCGCCCCTTACTTCCTGATTGACTGCAGACTATATAGTTAAACTTGAGTTCTGCTTAGCTATACCTTAACCAATCATTTTACTGAAATTTAACTAACCAATCCGGACGCATTGTAACATGGTTATTTAACCAATTATATTCCACCACCTTAATTGGTTTACACCCAACAAAATTAATTATACAGCAGCCAGAAACAATCACAGAACCAGACGGAGATTATACAGACAAACAATAGGGAAGTGAAGACTACAGCGATAGAACAATACTGAAATGAGGATTTCACATCCCAGCTATTGATAAGTGAGTTCTTGCCAGACAGGATGCTATCAAACTAAGTTTCCTTTTGCATCTTCTAGGCTCTTCCCTTTCTCTGGAGGTGATAGGAATATCAGGACAGGATGTATTCCTAACAGCCCAATAGCACCTTATTTCCATATGACTAGTTTGGAATGTGAGGATGTGATGGTTCACTTCCCAGTTTATGGCTGCCTCTGCTGCTTAGCCGAAGGCCTTAGTCTAAGAACCAGGCCTCAGACTGTCACAGTGAGAGAAGGCCCTTACACAGACAGTGATTTTGAGTCTCTCTTTTATACCTCTATAACTAGCTACGTGATAAGAATACACCTAAATTCTTAAAGTATAGGCCTTTGCAGACAGGCCTGAATATCTATATCCTAACACTCCACTCCTTTCTTTTCCTTTTTCTTTTAGGATCCTCCTGCCCAGGTATCCCTGGAAAAGCATAGGACACATGGCGACACATTTCCTGATAGGGCCAGGCATTAAGGTGGAAAGATGGGGAAACTGAGGCACAGAGAGGCAAAGTGACTTGACCAAAATCTCCCTAAAGTGCTAGTGCCAGGAAACATAAGCCAGGAGTTCAAACTCCCAGCCCCCCGCTCTAACTATATTTACATATATAAGAAGATGAGGTGTGACTTTGTGCAATGAGCACGCTAAACAAACGATGAAGGATAAGGATGAGATAGGGTGACCAGACAGCAAATGTGAAAAATCGGGACAGGGGGTGGGGGGTAATAGGAGCCTATATAAGAAAAAGATCCAAAAATCAGGACTGTCCCTATAAAATCGGGACATCTGGTCACCCTAGAATGAGAACACATGCTGGCTGGGACGGGGTAGCCCAGCAAACCCTGGACAGCAAGTCACTGATCGGCTGGCCTCCTCTTGGGAGCTGCTGCAGGTCAGAGGTGATGGGCATGGGGAGTGGCAGAGCTGAAGGCTGGGGGAGCAGGACTGGAAGAGGAGGGTGCCGAGAGGCTGCCCAGGAATGGGGGAATATGGACAAAGTTGTCGGGGAAGAACTGCAGTTGCAGGAGGGGTTTCTGGTCAAGACTTAGGTGCATTGGCAGAGCTGGAGGTTGGTGGGCCAGGAGTGAGGGAAGTTGGACAGGAATGAGGTGCACTGGCCGAGCGGGATGGGGGAAGGGTCTTGCGCAGGATCGGAGTCATATCTAGCTCATGCCAGTGCTAGCAGGATCTAGTTCTTTTTTTGGACTGCACTGAAAAAGCATAATCAATCACACGAACAACAAGGCTTCTAAACTTGAATTCATTTTGGCTTAATAGGCCAGTTGTTTTATGCAAGTGAAATAATTAACATTTACTGAGTAATAGCAATTATCCCAGGCTTGTTTTTAGTGCCTAGCTGTTAATCCTCCCAGAAACATTCTATAAGCAGTTCAGTGTGTGCACGCACTCGTATGCTTTCTTAAACTCTCTAAACGTAGGATGACCAGACCGCAAGTGTGAAAAATTGGGACGGGGGTAGGGGGGTAATAGGAGCCTATATAAGAAAAAGACCCAAAAATCAGGACTGTCCCTATAAAATAGGGACATCTGGTCACCCTACCTAAACATAACGTTAACCATCAGATCTGGGGTTTTATGAAGGGTTAAGGAAATGGTCCCAGGGTATCTTGCAGGCAGAGCTGGCTGGAAAGTTTGACAACCTTTGTTTTGTTAAAAGCGTCATTTCATCAAAATGTTTCAGGAAAATTATGGATGACATTTTATTTTGAACCAAAAAAAAAGTTGA
Organism: Chrysemys picta bellii; assembly: GCF_011386835.1. Lineage (NCBI taxonomy): Eukaryota > Metazoa > Chordata > Testudines > Emydidae > Chrysemys > Chrysemys picta. Next base: position 5,813,262 of record NC_088813.1, on the reverse strand, counting down.
AAAAAAGCACGTAGATTTCCATTTCCAAACTTTTTTTTAAAATATATTTTGCATAAAAAACATTAAAAATAAAAAAGGTGAAAATCAGACCAGAAAGTTTTGGTTTTATCGAACTGAATCATTTTGATTGACCCCACCAAAGTTTTCTTGGGGCGGGAGAGGGAAAGGGGGGAGTTTCATTTCACGTGAAACTTCCAATTCCTTTTTTCCCCCCAATCCATTTCAATTGGAAAGTTTCAACCAGCAACATTTCCCTCGAAACGAAAAATGCAGTTCAGGTCTAGCTCTGCTTGTGAGTGTTGGTGTCGGGTCACGGAGCCCACATGAAGCACTACCTGTCTCCAGGGAGCTGGACACATTATTAGAATGGAAGCCCAACAAACTCCAAAGCACGTGTACCAAGCATGGCCGGCGATTACGTGGGTGCCAAAAGCGTCAGCGGCACAATAAAATCACCAGCGATGGCAAGAAGGTGGTCTGGCTGGATATTCATTTTAAGCACCTTGTCAGAGATCGATCTGGGTGGTGCTCCATCTGCAAGGTACCCACATCCTTTTGGGATTTGCCCCGGTGATGAACCACTTGTTGCAAAGGAGTGACTGTTAAACAGCAGCAATAGTAGGCTCTTATCCTCTGTGTGGGTCAGCCACAAGCGAGGAAGAGAGACACACTGTGTAAGGGTGTCACACAAACAGACAAATACACCAGTGCACATGCGCACACACAGCGTGCAAACACGCCCACAGACCTCCACATCTGCCCGAATATATACAGTCAGATTCACACACAACTCAGTTAAGGCAAGAATAAGAAGGGTAGTCTAGCACGGAGGCTCTCAACCTTTCCAGACTACTGCACCCCTTTCAGGAGGCTGATTGTCTGGCTTACCCCCGAGTTACACCTCACTTAAAAACTGCTTGCTTACAAAATCAAACATAAACATACAAAAGTGTCCCAGCCACACTGTGACTGAACAATTGCTTATTCTCATTTTTACCCTATAATTATGAATCAATTGGAATATAAATATTGTACAATGTATAGTACACAGAGCAGTATAAAAAAGATGTATGAAATTTTAGCTTGAACTGACTTTGCTAGTGCTTTTTATGTAGCCTGTTGTAAAAACGAGGCAAATATCTAGAGGAGTTGATGTACCCCCTAGAAAAGGGGTTCTCAACCTTTTTCTTTCTGAGCCCCCCCCACGCCCTCCAACATGCTATAAGAACATAAGAACAGCCATACTGGGTCAGACCAAAGGTCCATCCAGCCCAGTATCCTGTCTACCGACAGTGGCCAATGCCAGGTGTCCCAGAGGGAGTGAACCTAACAGGCAATGATCGAGTGATCTCTCTCCTGCCATCCATCTCCACCCTCTGACAAACAGAGGCTAGGGACACCATTCCTTACCCAGACTGGCTAATAGCCATTAATGGACTTAACCTCCATGAATTTATCTAGTTCTCTTTTAAACCCTGTTATAGTCCCAGCCTTCACAACCTCCTCAGGCAAGGAGTTCCACAGGTTGACTGTGCGCTGCGTGAATAAGAACTCTACGGCCCGCCTGTGTCACAACAACTGTTTTTCTGCATATAAAGCCAGGGCCGGCGTTAGGGGGCAGCAAGCCGGGCAATTGTCTGGGGCCCCACGCCACAGGGGCCCCCATGAAGCTACATTGCTCAGGCTTCACCTTCGGCCCCAGATTGCGGGGCTCAGGGCCCTGGGCTTCAGCCCCATGCAGTGGGGCTTCGGCTTTCTGTCCTGGGCCCCAGCGAGTCTAATGACAGCCCTGCTGGGTGGACCCCCTGAAATCTGTTCACGGCCCCCCCAGGGGGTCCCAGACCCCTGGTTGAGAACCACTGTTCTAGCAGATAATGAACAGAACTTGCACTTGAGAGCTGTGATCAATATCTGATTCAGCCACAGACTTGGTGTGTGACGTTGGGTAAAATCACGTGGTCTACCCTGTGCCTCAATTTCCCCTTTGTAAAACGGGGGAGACAATTCCCTAGCTCACCATGTGCCCATATAGATACAAGTGAGACAGATTAATTCCACTATACGTGCAGTGATTCATTCTGCATCCTATCCAAATAAAGTGTGGCAGGAAGAGAAGAGGCTTTCGCCTGGGATTGCCTGTCACCGTCATCATTTTTTATCCAGATTCTTCAACGGATTAGCACCAGCATTTACCCTGCTGCACAATAACGATCACAAAAGAAGGCTGCAATGAGAAATAACAAGCCAACTGCCACATATTGTTGATAACACCTTCTCTGCAATGCTGCTTGGTTTGCTACCTCAGGGGAACAGGAAAAAGAATGAGAATAACCTACTGCTGTATATAAAACACAAAATAAAAAGTTACAAATGAGCACGGCACTGTGGTCCTGATCATTGGCACAAATTGCTTCAGACTGGCTCAGAGATTTATTCTCAGCTCCGGAGCTGGAATGGAGGCTAACCCCAAGCGCCAGGCCTCCCTGGGGAGTTGCCTCTCTTTCTTTTTCCCCTTTTACTGCATTGACGCAGTTTTCCAAACACCTTCTCTTCCGCCCACCATGGTTTGTTTATCTGGGGATAATTGATTAGCTCAACTGCTTTGTCGACAGTGAGGTTGGCACAACAAACAGAAGCTGGGTAGAGTTTCCCGCCAGCTTTTGGAGACCCCGACTTTACCAAAATGTAAAACCAGAGCCCCTTTTCAGAAACCTCGCACTGATTTCTATGATACAGCCCAGCCAAGCCCTTCATCATTCTGGATATACTACCTCCCAGGTAACTCTCCAACACCACATTCTACAGGCCACTATCCTACGATCCCACTAAGGAGTACCAAAAGAAACTACTGCTCAAGAAACTCCCTGCTTCAGCACAGGAACAAATCTACACAGACACACCCCTAGAGCCCCGACCGGGGTTATTCTATCTGCTACCCAAGATCCATAAACCTGGAAATCCTGGACGCCCCATCATCTCAGGTATTGGCGCTCTTACAGCAGGATTATCTGGCTGTTTGGACTCTCTCCTCAGAGCCTACGCTACCAGCACTCCCAGCTATCTTTGAGACACCACCGACTTCCTGAGGAAACTACAATGCATTGGTGACCTTTCTGAAAACACCATCCTGGCCACCCTGGATGTAGAAGCTCTTTACACCAATATTCCACACGAAGATGGACTACAAGCTGTCAGGAACAGTATCCCTGATGAGGCCACAGCACACCTGATGGCTGAGCTTTGTGACTTTGTCCTCACCCACAACCATTTAAGATTTGGGGACAACTTATACCTTCAAGTCAGTGGCACTGCTATGGGTCCCCGCATGGCCCCACAGTATGCCAACAATTTTATGTCTGACTTAGAACAACGCTTCCTCACCTCTCGTCCCCTAGAGCTCCTCCTCTACTTGCACTAAATTGTTGACATCTTCATCATATGGACCCACGGGAAGGAGGCCCTTGAAGAATTCCACCTGGATTTTAACAATTTCCACCACCATCAACCTCAGCCTGGACCAATCCACACAAGAGATCCCCTTCCTGGACACTACTGTGCAAATAAGTGATGGTCACATCAACACCACCCTATACTGGAAACCTACTGACCGCTATACTTACCTATATGCCTCCAGCTTCCATCCAAGACACATCACACGATCCATTGTCTACAGCCAAGCCCTAAGATACAACCACATTTTCTCCAGTCCCTCAGACAGAGACAAACACCTACAAGATCTTTATCAGGCATTCTTAAAACTACAATACCCACCTGGGGAAGTGAGGAAACAGATTGACAGAGCGAGACAAGTACCCAGAAGTCACCTACTACAGGACAGGCCCAACAAGGAAAATAACAGAACAGCACTGGCCATCATGTACACCTCCCAGCTAAAACCTCTCCAGAACATCATCAACGATCTACAACCTATCCTGGAAAACGATCCCTCACTCTCACAAACTTTGGGAGGCAGGCCAGTCCTCACTTATAGACAGCCCCCCAACCTGAAGCAAATACTCACCAGCAACTACACACGACACCACAGAAACACCAACCAAGGAACCAATCCCTGTAACAAACCCTGTTGCCTACTCTGTCCCCATATCTACTCTAGCGACACCATCAAAAGAGCCAACCACATCAGCCACACCATCAGGGGCTCATTCACCTGCACATCTACTAATGTGATATGTGCCATCATGTGCCAGCAATGCCCCTCTGCCATGTACATTGGCCAAACCAGACAGTTTCTACATAAAAGAATAAATGGACACAAATCAGACATCAGGAATGGTAACATACAAAAGCCAGTAGGAGAACACTTCAGTCTCCCTGGACATTCTATAACAGATTTAAAAGTAGCCATCCTTCAACAAAAAAACTTCAGAAACAGACTTCAAAGAGAAACTGCAGAGCTACAATTCATTTGAAAACTTAACACCATCAATTTGGGCTTGAATAGGGACTGGGAGTGGCTGGCTCACTACAAAAGCAATTTTCCCTTTCTTGGTATTGACACCTCCTCATCAGTTATTGAGAGTGGACCACATCCACCCTGACTGAATTGGCCTTGTTAACACTGGTTCTCCACTTGTAAGGTAATTCCCTTCTCTTCATGTATCAGTATATTTATGCCCGTATCTGTAATTTTCACTCCATGCATCTGAAGAAGTGAGGTTTTTTACCCACGAAAGCTTATGTCCAAATAAATCTGTTAGTCTTTAAGGTGCCACCGGACTCCTCGTTGTTCTGATTGCAGAAGATTCACAAGTAAATCACAATTAATCAATCAACACATTCTTGCAGTGACTCTATGACGTGAGACCGCTCAACTTTTAGAGCTTTGTATCCAAAGACTTCAAAGGTCTTGACAATGGTGGGGATATCTGATTAACTCTATTTCACAGGTGGCGAAATGGATGGATTTAGCCGTGGTCACACAATGAGTCACCAGTAAAAGCGGAAATCAAAACCAGCTTATTTGAGTCTAAGCTCACTGGGGACCCCAGGGCCGGTGCAACCATTCAGGCAAATTAGGCGGCCGCCTAGGACGCCTAGTGGTTGGGGGCACCTAAAAGCCCGCTCAGGCGAGGAGGTGGAGTGGAGGTGAGCTGGGGCGGGGGGGGGAGGAGGGCGTGGGGAGGGCCGCCCGCAGTAACAGGGGGCAGGGCGCATAGGGGAACCGGTCCCCGCCCCAGATCACCTCCACTGAGCACACAGCCCCCGCTCTAAGTCTCCTCCAATCGGCACCGCAAGCCTGCGAGGGGAGAAGAATTAGAGCAGCGCCTGCGTGCTCAGCGGAGGAGGCGGAGCCAAGGTGCACTGGGGCGGGCTCCCAGGGTGGGGTTAGCTTCCGCGGGGGGGGAGGGGAGTGTCCCCAGGCGGGGTTAGCTGCCGCGGGGGGGGTCTCCCCCCGGGTGGGGTTAGCTTCTGCGGGGGGTGGGGGGAGAGGGGGAGTCTCCCCAGGCAGGGTTAGCTGCTGTGGAGGCGGGCTCCCCGGGCGGGGTTAGCTTCCATGGGGGGGGGGGGGGTGTCTCCCCAGGCAGGGTTAGCTGCAGAGGGGGTGTAGCTGCTGCGGGTGGGGGGCACCCCAGGCGGGGGGGGGGAGGATGGCAGGCTTCCTGGGTGGGGGGCTGGGTTAGCTGCCACGGGGGGGCGGGGTTAGCTGGGGAGGGGGGCGCAAGGTGGAAGTTTCGCCCAGGGCACGAAACTTCCTTGCACTGGCCCTGGGGGACCCCCTTTGATTCCCTTCTCTCTCCACTGGCCCTAACCGTGTCATGTGCCCGTTTCCCCTCGCTTCCTCTGCCACATACACGGTGTCCATGCTCTCCCTCCTCCCCCTCACTTCTCCGTTCTGCTCCCCTCCCTTCTCTTGCTCTTCCCCTGACTTCATCCACTTCTTTCATTCATAAACTCCTCTCCTACTCCGGTTCTCCCTTTCCATTTCTCTTCTGCCTTTCACACGGTCACTCCTTCTCTCTCCCTTTCCCTCATGCTCCCTCGCTCCACCTGTCCAGGCCAATTTAGTTTCTGCTCCAAAGATTTACCACTCACTCCCGACTTAGGCATTCCCGTGGGACCGTGCAGTGTGCGTCGCCTTGGCAACACAGCCAGGCCTTGGAAAAACCTCCCTCCCTCACCCCCCCGCTCCTGCGGCGAGTTCCCCCGGCTCATCCTTTGCTGGCCCCGCTCGGCATGCCGTCCAAGCCAGGCTCCTGCAGCCCCAGACCCCGAGGGAGGCTTGTTCGCAGCCAGCAGGTGGGTGGGCCTGCGCCCAATGCCCTGGGGTCGCTTTACACTCCCTCCCCAGACAGACCCAGCAGGGCCACTGGGAAACAAAAAGGGGTTGGAGGTTTTAATGACACAAGGACCAAGCTACAGAAGTCAGGGATCATCAACCCAAGAACCAGGTGCATTGGGTACCTCCACAGCTCTGCACAGAGGGCCCAGGAGCACACAACTCTAGCTAAAGGCTAGAGTCATCCCGCAGCAAAATCCCCCGGCCGCAGGGAGTGGTCCCCCACAGCCAAGCCATTTCTGTAACAGCACCATCCCAAGACTTTCATTCCAGAGACCTTCTCCAGGCTCCGGGCTAGATTAAGACCTCAGACTAGTGGAGAAAGCAGTGGAAGCCAATTGACACCAGATCTTGGGTGCGTACGCACACGCACACAAACACACATCCTCTACATACACATACTACTTCAGGTGGTACTGAAATGCGGCCATCTCCAGGGTGGAACAGGCGAGCTGTTAAACCGTGTGCAGCACCACCACCCAGGAAGATGACTTCCAATTGATTTGCAAACGCCGCTCTGAGGTAAATATTATTCCTATCGGGCAGAGAGGCCAAATGAGCCAGAAATCTTACCCTGAATAGCCCAAGATCATGTGAACAAGTGGGATTAGAACTCAGGCGTTTCTCGGTCCCAATTCTGTGCTCAGCCCACACTGCTCTGCCTCAAAAGTTTGAGACAGGAAGTGAAAAACCACCCACAGATGCAGAGAGCCTGAACTGAGATTTGTCCTGCAGAGTTTCCTGAGAAGCACCTATGAATGGCAACATGGCATCAGGAACCTCTATTCTGTATCTCATTTGGAAGACAGAACTGCCCTACCTTCACGCTCAGGAATGAATTCACTGCTTACGTTGATAGAACAGTGCCCTCTGCTGACCTCCATTACAGCTTCCTGGAGTGCCCTACATTTGTCGGTCTCTCCCACCCACGTTCTGACGATTCCCAATCCTGCTTGGCTTGTGACGTTTAAGATCGCGGGCCTGTCCCTGGCACAAGGCTATTTGCTTGCATAATAGGACTCAGATGTGGATCCAGGGCTAGACACCTAGCTAGACATTGGCATGGCATGGGGCTCTTGGGCTGATCTGAGACCAGGAGTCAGAGTTTGGCCACAGACCGTTAGTTCTTTCGTTTTTCCCCAGCTGGAATTTACACACTGACGCTTCAAAAGCAAAGACCAAAAACCAAAACACTAGAGTCGGGCCTGAGCCCCACTGTTCGGATTCAGATTTGCGGGGGGGGAGGGCTCAGATCGGGAGGGTGGGGGAGCTAATTCAGGCCCATCACTAACTGAAACCTTCAAAGCAAGACCATTTCTATTCATGTCTGCAAAGCGATCCTAAGGAGATTTGCTTCTATATTCTCCCAACAATGAAGTCAGCAGCCTTGGAATCCCTGATGCCAGATCCTCAGCTGGTATAAATCAGTGTCATTCCACCAAACTGGGCTGCTTTACTCCAGCTGGGAACCTGGCCCGTGGTAAATCTTTTTTGCTCCACTGGTTACATAGATTAAGACAACATTAAAATAAAGCCAACAATCAGCTCCGTCCCCCCACCCCCACCCCCCGCGGTTGTAGCTGGAACTGAGGAGTCTGTCTATTGCAGAGCCGTTCCCAAATAAGACCACTGCTTTTGATGCAGAACATGCCAAACCAAAATCCGAACTACTTGCACACCATAAAAATTCCAGGATGAGTGTGAATATACAATCTCTCAGTATATATTGGAATGAATTAACTGACTAGTTTGTTAATATATGTTAGGTGCACAGTTCTCCTCTACAGGATGGAATTGCTCAACTGTGCGTCATAAGCCCTATACTACTAACAGCTAAAGGTGATTCTCCTTTACCTCAAGAGGCAGATACACATGCTTTTGAACCAGAAGAGCATGAGTTCTATCCTTGATGTTAACCTCAAGTTCCCAGTGGCCATAGTGCGTAGCAACAACAACAACTGCAAACCCCAAGCTGGCCAGGGATTTGTTACGAGATAATGAAGCAGACCAAGGTTCCCACTCACAGAGTGGAGAGCTATGTAGGTATATACACCAAGCGGTTGTGTTCTTATTCGGGTAGCTACAAGAGTGACCCTTCAGCCATTTATGTGAGCTCTTAGGTACAAGGTGCTTTTCCTTAACATTTTTCATTGCTGATCTACCACGGGGGCTAGTTTAATGAATCAACAGGACAGAGCAGCAGCGGGAATCGAACCTGGGACTAAAGGCAGGAGCTAAAGGGCCAGCTCCATTAGTGCTTCATAAAGAGCCAGTTTAGTTTTATAAGCCAGGAGTCCTCCCATGTTATTACCTAGCTAGCGGTACATGAAACACAGTGGATTAAAATCTAACACTCCTACACCCAGGCACACCCACCCACCCATGCTAACCTCCTGCAGATTTATTGTCCATAAAGGATTGTGTTTCTCAGAGGCGAAGCAGGAGAGCAGTTTTTATCGGCAGTTTAGACACCCTGCTCTCATGGGTTGAAGATTAGTAGTTGGCAGGCTGAGAGCAGAATTTGGTCCACCGGCTTCATTTGCACAGCTGTGAATGGCTCACAGCTCGGCGGCGGCGGGGGGAGGAGAAACAGGATGCTAGTGGGAACTTCAGTCATTACAGAATTGATCTAATTCACTTCTACAGTGTAATCCTATCGCATCTTAATGTGCAAAACTGTCTTGGGCTTTTCTCACCTCTCACAAAGGAGTATTTCATGGCTCTGGGTTCGCAGTGGAGAATCCGCGCTCCATGCAGCCAGAAACAAAGGACTTTTTAAAAAAAAATTTTTTACATGCAGTGGGATTGTTGCTGTATCTGGTAAATGCATCCCCGATACGCTCGTTACAGTGGGACCTGGCCAAGCGGCAGCCTTTATAAATCACACGCTGTCTGCCTCTCCCCGCTTCTCAGTTTTAATAGTGGAAACAACCCCTGCCTGGCAGGAGTTCTTCTATTACTATGGAAAGATGGCCCTGGGCTTTAATAGGCCAGACTGGAAATCAGGCGTTCCAGGCTCTCCTACATTGGCTTGAACATGGTTCTTTAATATGATGCTGGGGGATGGACAGGGACTGGGGGGACTGTCCATAGACGCCATAAGAAGCCATATAATATACCTGGCCGCACCATACTAGTTTAAACATGGTTCCTTTTTGCTCCATGATCTAGTATGGCAATTGCGATGCCAAAATGGGCTCAGTTCAGGAATTCAGAAGTCTTCTACTCTGCTCGACTGTATTGTTCTTTGTATTCCAGTGACACCTAGAGGCTCCAATTGGGATCCCCTCGTGCTAGGCGCTGTACGTGGATTAAGGATTTGTCTTCACGGAAAAGTTATCCTACATTACAACTCAGGGCCCGTCGACACACACAAACCCCCTTCACTCAAGGCTGGAGGTGCTTTTAACTCACTGGCCGGCCCACGCAGGTACAAGCTACAGCTCCAGTTAGCTCAACTCGTCAGCAGTTAACACGGCCACCCTTGTGTAGATGCAGGCTAGCGCCACTTGCGAGCTGCTAGTCCTCCAATGCCTCCCCTGCCTCTCCCCCACATGCCCAGAAAGGACAGACAAGTTCCCCCACAGTTAATCGGGGAACAATCCTGCAGCACTAAGAACCTCAGGATGTCCCCCCAGAAGTCAGAGTGCCACACACGGGGCTGGGGCGGGGGGCAATGCCAGTGGACACAGCAGGTCTAGTGTTATTTCACCATGTGGCTGCTCCCACCCAAGCTATGCTCACTGGAGAGGAGTCACTAGTGAAGCCAGATCCATAGTGAGAGACCGTCCCTGCCCCAAGACAGACAAAGGGGGAGGAACGAAGCGTTATAATCCCCATATTACACATGGGGAGCTGAGGGCCAGAGAAACCAAGTGACTTGCCCAATGCTATAATTCAGGCTTTTAGTTGAGCTAGGAACAAACCCACTACAAGTGCCAGGCTGAAATGCAGCCATCTCTGGAGCAGAGCACAGCCAGCTGTATAACATGCAGTAGCAGATTAGGACAGGAAGTGAAAAGAAGTCATTTAGCCAACTGAAACTGCATGGTGAGGAGTTTAGCGAGGTGATTCTCTGCACAGGAATTTAGTTGGGACTGTGGTTAATGTTGATACATTCGCCATCTGAGGAGGGGGGGGGGGGGAAATGTATTTACACTAGCTTCGGGTATTAGCCACCCTGAAGAGACATTGACGTTTCACACAGGATTTATACTCGGCTTCGAGGTAGGCAATAAAACACGCAGGGCTGGTCAGGACAGGCTTTCCCATGAAGAGGTGATCCTGAGCGAGCAGCGGGATAGTTCCCAGGCTGAGAGGAGTCCCCTGTGAGCTATTCCTTTCAGGGATTTTTGTTCCTTTCCTTGGCAAAGCAGAAGCAAGGACGCTGCGGTCAGACTTGTACTCAGCCACGGTCGGGCTCAGACACTCGCATGCCCAATGTGCAGGGAGCCAGCGGCAAGCAGGGAGGTTGGTCCAGTGGGCACAGCCTCAGGCTGGAAGTCTGGTTCCATACACGGCTCTTGGATGGGAAGCATGCCTAGTGGTAGGAGCACAAGACTGGACTTCGGGACTCCTGGGTTCTGCTGTGTGAGCTTGGGCAAATCATATAACCACTCTGTGGCTTCATTTCCCTATGCGTAAGAGCTGGGATAACACCCTGTGTCCACCAGAGATGTAGGGTCAGGGCTCTTAGCTCTGTATGCTCCCATTTAGATCACTGGACGTTACTGCAGGTAAAGGATCAGCTCTATCCACACTAGACACCGAGTCCCTGGGTGACCTTGGGCAAGTCACTTCTCCTCCCTGTACCCTGGTTTCTCCATCTGGGACCTGGGGCTAGGGATCCATTTCTAGTGCTTTGAGATCCTCCAATGCCAGGGGGCCCAGGACAGGAAGAGCGGGGGCTGCAGGCCAGGACTGAAGGGCATGAGGAGAGCTGGTGGGCAGGGGGAGCCCAGGACAGGAATAGCGGGGGCTGCAGGCCAGGACTGAAGGGCATGAGGAGAACTGGTGGGCAGGGGGAGCCCAGGACAGGAATAGCGGGGGCTGCAGGCCAGGACTGAAGGGCATGAGGAGAGCTGGTTGGCAGGGGGAGCCCAGGACAGGAAGAGCGGGGGCTGCAGGCCAGGACTGAAGGGCATGTGGAGAGCTGGTGGGCAGGGGGAGCCCAGGACAGGAAGAGCGGGGGCTGCAGGCCAGGACTGAAGGGCATGAGGAGAGCTGGTGGGCGGGGGGAGCCCAGGACAGGAAGAGCGGGGGCTGCAGGCCAGGACTGAAGGGCATGTGGAGAGCTGGTGGGCGGGGGGAGCCCAGGATGGGGTAGCAGGAGGCTGTGGTTGAGGACTGAGGGGCACTGGCAGAGCAGGGCGCAGGTCACAGCTGGCATGGCAGGGGTGCGGTTGCTCAGGCTTGAGGGGGATTGACAGGGCCGTGTGGAGTCCAGGGCTGGAATCTCTCCCTGCCACACGCACTAAATTCATCAGCAGAAAGCAAGAGAAATCACAGCTAGCCCCAGCGCTGCGGCCAGCACAGCTGGGCCGGCGAGCCGGGCTTGGCCCTTCCAGCAGGAGCAGACAGCTTGTTTTGAAGAGCACCCAAGGAGGAGCCGCCTTTCCTTGCCCTCTGCTCTTCTCCGCTACCCATCCTCCACGAACATGGGGCTGTCAGACCGAAGCACTTTCTAACTCCTATGGCGCCGAGTCACAGAGCAGCGGTTCTTCCCCAGCCCGCCCCTCGGGTCCGATACCACAGACATCATCCCACTCCCCCGTTTCCAATGCAAACGTCCTGGCTGAGGGTCCAATTCAGGGCTCAGATGTGAGGGGGTCTTTCACGGACCCCTTCCCCCCAGTGGCCAGGCTGGACCTGTTCTTCCCCTGGACAAGAGGAGGGACGGCACACATGACAGGGAGGTGTCGGAGGCCGGCGCCATCACCAGCCAGTCTGTAGCTCAGGAGGGATCAGCGCGGGCCAATAACAGCCTGCACTGGAACCAGGGAAATGCCTGCAACCCGAGCTCAGAAAAAGGCCTGGTTCTTTTTTTGCATCGCCTGCACTGACGCTGCACCCCCGGGTTAATGCTACGATGACAGACTGTGCTTGGAAAGTGGACAGAGCGTCCCTGGGTGCCTCCCCTGCAGGGCCAGCTCCAGCATTTTTGCCGCCCCAAGCGGTGGGGGAAAAAAAAAAAAGCCGTGATCGGCGGCAGCATTACTGCTGCTTCATTCTTCGGCGGCAATTCGGTGGCTGGTCCTTCCCTCCGAGAGTGACTGAGGGACTCGCCGCCGAAGAGCAGGACGTGCCGCCCCTTTCCGTTGGCCGCCCCAAGCACCAGCCGGCCTTGCTGCCCTGCCATCCCGCCTCTCCCCCATCATATGTCACCCGCGTAGCAGCTGCAGCAATTGCTCACATGGGAAAGCCCCTCTTGGAAGGTGTGCAGTGATTACTCTAACGAGTCTTGGCTGCTGATGAGCCAGGAGGAGCCAGTGCCGTGCGCCCGGCCAGCTCGGGCGCCTGTGTCCATCGCTAACTCCTGGCGTCAGACATGGAGGAAGCAGCTGAACTCTGCCCCTGGGAGCGGCAGCGAAGCGAGAGGAGAACACGACAATGGCCAGAGTGGGTCAGAGCAAGGGTCCATCTCGCCCAGTATCCTGGCTTCCGACAGTGGCCAGTGCCAGAACAGGGCAATTTATCAAGTGCTCCATTTCCTGTCGTCCACTCCCCGCTTCTGGCTGTGAGAGGTTTAGGGACACCCGAGCACGGGGTGGCCTCCCTGTCTGTTGTGGCTAATAGCCATCGATGGACCGATTCAATCGAGGGCAGGCGAAGGGTTATCCTGCCTTCCTGAGTGGCTACGCCCAGCTCCTAGGCGCCTGCCTCTGCAGCTCCAGTCCTGGGAACGCAGCGAGGTTCGCGGGGGAGGGGAAGCACACAGCATCGGTTTGGCGCCGCTGCAAACCCGGCAGCATGTCCCAGCTGCACGTCGTCTCCCTCAGCCTAGGAGTGGGGAGCAGGACTCCTGGGTTCTTGCTCCCAACAGCAAGTCACTCCCCTCCTCTGTGCCACAGCTTGCCCATCTCTACCCTGGGGCTGATGCCAGAAAACCCTCTTGGGAACGCCCCATGAAAGGGGTGAGGGAAGAGGTGCTCTGCGGGTGCCGGGCGTTATCTCGTCACAGACCCTGGTGACTGAGTCCCGTGATATGAGGGGAGGCTGCACGTGAACGTCCCTGTTATGGCCCAGGGGGCTCTGTTTGCACGCTGCTCTCCCGGAGCTCAGGGGGGCCCCTGGCATCGGCCCCAAGGTTCCCGCTTACCCGGGCTGGATCCCCACCATCAACAACAGCCCCTTCCCCTGGCCTAGCTCGCCTCCCCCAGGGCAACCAACAGGCCACGCCCCCTGTAAAACCTCCCTCCAGGAGACCACTGAGCTCCCAACCAGGGCTGAGAAAGGCCCTCGGCGTGCACAGGGGCCCAGTGCCAAGGGTTACCGACAGACAGCATCCCCCTCCCAGACAGACACATGGGCAGACTGGCTAGAGTGGGGGGCAGGGAAGGGAGGAGCCCCCTCCTTAGGGACTGGGGCAGCACTGATTTGGTTCCACAGTTGCATCCTCTGAACTTTATCCTTCTTTGCTCAGCAACAGCTGCACAGCCCCTGCTTCCCCTGGGGCTTTAACCTTCTCCAGGGCTCCGCGACCTGTCACCTCTGCCGAGGCTCCCGCACTCCTCCACAGAGCTTCCCCCTGCACCTACCACCCTGCACGCGGTGGTCACGGGACCCAGGGCGAGGTACAGCCAGCAGATTCCCGCTGACATTCCGCCCTGCATGCCAGGACCAACAAATCGGATCCCCGGCCAAACACACACACACGGACAGCAGCGGGAACCGAAGTCATGAAGGTGGGCACCAAAAACACAAGGGGAGGTCCTCCGGCTGTGAGTATCAAGCTGTTAGAGTGACTCAAGGGAGACAAGCGCATAGGCACTCAGCCGCAGCATTGCAGCATGCTCCTGTAACATCCCTGGCCTGGGAGCAGCAGGGGCTCCAGACAAGCCTCTGGAGCCTGGCGAGTACTGTCTAATGCCCACATGCGTGCTACATGACAGACGGCAGTTTAGAAAAGACCTTTGGCTCAGGAGGGTGCTGGCTGGGCCCGACACGGTTCAGAAACACAAACTTGGCTTCGAAGTGTCTCGTAAAACCCCTGACGGTGCAGAGCTGGAGTACTGCATTCTCAGGTCTGGAAAGGCCACGCGGCAAAGCGTCCCTCAGACAGCACGAAATGAACAGTGGACAAGTACTCGCGCCCAAGACACCAGTGAGGGAAAGGGAAGGACATTGCAACAGGACTCTGTTGGAAATCCCCTTGGCTGCCCGGTCTGTTTATGGAGTTAAGCACCTCAGCCTATGCAGGCAGTGGTAACTCACAGGGATGCCACAGACCCTGCCAGCTGCCCCAGGGAAGCCTGGGAGAAGCGGTTCAATCCCACAGTGACCAGGACGGTACCAACACCTAGGCAGACAGCAAGAATGTCCGAGCCGGGAGGCGCTCATTCTGCCTAGCAGCCAGCCATTCAGCGAGCAACGCCGGAGGGAAGGTAGAGGATAAAGATTGCACGTGACTGAAGGGGGGTCGTGCTCAGCACAACTCCAGGAGCCCTGCACACCAGACACGTGGCCCAGCGGCCGCAGCGTTAGTTGGAGACGTGGGTTCAGTGCCCTGTTCTAGCCGCAGACGCCTTTGCGACACCCCGGGCGAGCATGTCTTCACTGCCCTCAGAGGTGTCCGAGCCGCACATGGAGACACACTGGAGCTAGCTCTGGTCTAGCCAGCTCCAGCAACACCATTGCAGCAGGGGCAGTTCAACCCCACTGGGAATGTCTGCGCTGCTATTCCTACGCCAGCTGGTTAGAACGCAGCTAGCTCGGGTCTGTCTACATCTGCACCTGGGGCTCAGAGCCCTGCTCTGCGCTACAAGGATAAATACAGGAAAGATTGTGGGGTGCTCCCGTACTATGGTAACGAGGTCATAGAAATGCCTAAGGGTATGTCTACATTAGGGACCCTATGCCAGCCTAGCTGCAGTGCCCACGGACAGGAGATTCGTCAGTGTAGGAACAGCTTCTCCCCAAAGGAGGTTCGCTCTGTTGGCAGAACCACTCTCCCACTGACCTAGCTGCTTCTAAACTGGGGGCATAACTATGTTGATTGGGGTGTGGGCTTTTCCCCCCACTGCCCGATGGAGCCACGGCACCATAAAGCGCTGACCAAGCCTAAGATAGATACGCTCAATTATAAGGATGTTCGTTTCCTCAGCCCAGGCCATGTATCTGCATTTACCCGCCTGCTCTTCGAAAAAGATTCTGCAGTTCACCCCAAAGAACTGGACAAATGACGCATACAAGACCTGCTTAACCCACCACTGAAATGCAGCCACCTCTGGGGTGGAGCTTTTAGCCATGCAGAACACACACGACACAGCAGTTCCAGACAGTAAGGGATACATCACAGAGCTAACTGAAGCGAGAGGGGGAAGACTAAACTCTTTGGGATGGGGCAGGCTAGTGTGGGGTTTTGCACCACCTGGCACTATGGGCCCCGAGCTTAGCTGAGGCCTCAGGAGCCTACTGTAAAACAAATCAATCAATCAGTAATTTAAGGAAGTGGAACATAATTATCCTAGATTGGAAACTGGATCCTGAGGTTCACACACCTTCTTCCTCCTCCCCCCACTGTCCCCAGTTCTTGAGGAAAGTGCCTTGCAATCCTTAATAACCCCCACGTAGTCACAGCATTAGCTTAGTCTCATCTGAAAGATGGGCCACAAGCACCAGGCTGGGGCATTGGCACAGAACCAACACCGAGAAGAATGCCCCCTGTGGAATCCCCGATCCCACTTCCTGCAGTAGACTAGGTTATCTCTACGGGGGTCCCCCATCCCAGGTCTGACCTGATCTAAGCCTGCTTAGCTTCAGAAAGCAAACAATACTCCAGGAACAGGTGCACTAATTGCAGCATATGGCTTTAGGCACCTAATGAAGTCCTCTCGCTGCATAGAGAGTTCTCTGACCTCCTGCTCCACCCCTCGGGAGCCTTCCTCAGCCAGACAGAGATTAGCAGAGCAGGCTCCCTTCCTCTGTACTGAGGAATGTAGCTGCTTGGAAACACTGACTTCAGAGCCCAGGCCGGCGTCCCCCTGCCCCTTCTGCGTCTCTTGCTCCCCGAGATGGAGAGCTCTCAGGAACGCCACAGGAGTGTGACATTGCCCTTCCGGTCAGCTGGATGTTCCAGGGCCTCTGGGGCCATCTTTGATCTTGAGCTTTTTCCGTTTGCTTTGCCAGACCCTGCGGGAGCAGTTGGGGTCAGTGAGGCAAGTAGCCAAGCTTCTATATGGGAGAGGGTCAGGGAGGTGCAAAAAAACCCAGAGGCGACACATTGCCACGGTACTGAGATCTGCTGCCATGAACACAGAGCTGAGCGAGACACGGTTGACTTTGGTTCACCAAAAATTCAGGGGGGAAAAAAATCATTTTCAGGTCCACCTAAAGTGATTCCCCTCCCCCAATTTTTCAGCACTGCCAGCGAACCAAAAAAAAATCTGTTATTCACCCAGCTCCAGTTGTCAAAGCACTCGCTGGCCTGGGCCCAGGAGAGCCAAACGTTTTCAGAGGTGTCCAGGATGAAGCCCATGACTGGTAACCCCACTACCCTGCCTGCTTTATGAAGCCAGCCAGTGGCAGTCACGCCCAGCACCATGATTTGGAAATGCCAGGCACAGCCGCCACTGCATTGCCAACTATTCCAGAATCTTTACTCCTAGGGATGACAATGCAGCTGGCAGACACAGATCTCATTCTGAGTGCATTTCCTATGGAAGACACGGAGAGAGAATAAATATTGTAATGAATGTACTGGCTAGTGGAGCAGTTCTCACACAGCTGGCAGAGCATTTCCTGGTGGGCAGGCCAATGAATCATGCGAGGTCCACACAGCAACAGGACTGGGAGGGTAGAAAGATCAAGAGGAGAGAGGAGGAACTGAGAAACAGCTGGAGAAGCACTAGGTGATAGAGAAACTGGGTGTGTATGCAACACTGCCATCTACTGGATGGAATCACCACTGCTCGACTGTGTCAGACGCCCTATACAGTTAACAGAGATTTTCCTAATGAAATTCTGGGCAGCGTAAACAGGGGAATCTGGAGTAGGAGCATAGAGGTTATTTTACCTCTGTATTTGGCATTGGTGCGACCGCTGCTGGAATACTGCATCTAGATCTGGTGTCCACAACTCAAGAAAGATGGTGATGAATTGGAAAGGGTTCAGAGAAGAGCCGTGAGAATGATTAGAAAACCTGCCTTACAGTGATAGACTGAAGGAGCTCCATCTATTTATCTTAACAAAGGGAAGGCTAAGGGGTGACTTGATTTCAGTCTTTAGGTACCTACAAGGGGAACAAATACGTAATAAAGGCCAAGTCTAGCAGAGAAAGGTCTGACACAATCCAGTGGCTGGAAGTTGAAGCTAGAGACATTCAGACTGGAAATAAGGCATACATTTTTGACAGTGAATGTAATTAGCCATTGGAACAATTTATCAAGGGTGAAGGTGGATTCTCCATCACTCACTGACAATTTCTAAATCAAGACTGCTGGTTTTTCCATAGGACCTGCTGTAGGAATCATTTTGGGGCAATTGTCTGACCTGTGTGATACAGGTGGCCCGACAAGAGGATCACAGTGTCCCGCCTGGCCTTAGAATCTAGGAATCCTTCAGCACACGGGGCGTGTGTTTTAGAGCAGGTAGCTCAGAGCCCTAGCCAGCCAAGAATTCATTACAGCCTCAGAGCCTAAGATGTCATTCTAAACCAGGGGTGGGCAAACTATGGCCCGCGGGCCAGATCCGGCCCCTCAGGGCTTTGGATCCGGCCCGCGGGATTGCCCCCCATGGTGCCGCGGGCCCCGCGCCCCTCTCAGAAGCGGCCCCCGGGCGGGGGGTCAGAGGGCTCTGTGCATTGCCCATGCTTCCAGGCACCCCCCCCACCCCGCAGCTCCCATTGGCGGGGAATGGGGACCCGCGGCCAATGGGAGCTTCGTGGGAGGTACCTGGGGGTGCGGCAAGGGCAGCGCACGCAGAGCCCTCTGCCCCCCAGGGGCTGCAGTGCTTCCTGGAGCGGCGCGGGGGCCAGGGACAGGGCAAGCATTCAGGGAGTCTGCCCTGGCCCCAATGCGCGTCGCTACCACCCCGGAGCCTGAACCCCTCCTGTACCCCAACCCCCTGCCCTAAGCCCCCTCACACACCCCGCACTCCTCCTGTACCCCAACCCCCTACCCTGAGCTCCCTGCTGCACCCTGCACCCCAACCCCCTGCTGCACCCCGCACCCCTCCTGCACCCCAACCCCCTGCCCTGAGCCCCCTCATACACCCCGCACCCCTCCTCTGCCCCAATCCCTTGCCCTGAGCCCCTTCCTGCAGACCACACCCCCTCCCATGCCCCACACTCCCTCCCGCACCCCAGCCCCCTGCCCCGGCCCTGCATACAATTTCCCCACCCAGATGTGGCCCAAAACGTTTGCCCACCCCTGTTCTAAACAGTGACCCATATACAGACACATTAAACACCCTTCCCTCCCCTGTCTGTACGGGGATGAGCATTGGGTAGGGCTGCAGGGAGATTGATTCATATTGTCTTTAGGACCCTGCTGGGCTGATCTGATATGGGGAACGCAGCAGCTTTGATTAGTCGTTCTGGGCATTTTTAAGTGTACGTAGGGTGCCCCGAGCATTGGCTAGGAGTTTCCTTAGTACAGTTAGTAGAAATCCAAATAACTCAGTGAATAAAGGGCCCACTGTCAAGAAAAAAAATCAGATTTAAAAGACGACATCCTAAGCAAAGCCACCCTGGATTATGAAAGCTGAAAGAGCTTGGCAAGTCCATTAGATTTACAAGCATTAATGGTGCGTGTCCTCTTTACACGTCACCCAACGGGGATAGGCCAGCGCCACTTCCGATCCGTGGCAGAGATGGGCCCGACTCAGAGTCTGGATCTGATCGCGTGCAGAGTTCAGTGGTGTCTGGCGCAGTCTGCGATAGCTAATCTGTGTCGCTCTCTGGTTTAGCCCGGGTGCTGCTGTTTGTCCCAGGGGGAGAGTAAAATGGGGGTGGGGGCGGCTCTAGAATAGATGGTGGCTGTGTTTGTGTAAGGGACCCCTATGGATGGGGAGGAGAATAGATGGTCTGTGCCCCTTTAAGGCAGAAGGCCCAAGCACAGCCCCCCGCCAGTCGGTGACTTTTGGCAAAGATGGTAGGTAGCATCGTGGCTCTGGGATGGTCACCGGGCAAGGGGGCCAGTGACATGCCGAAGACAGCCAGCCTGGAGACAGGACTCCCAGGGACAGCACCGGGGGATCTCTCCAACCCAGGGGAGCAAAAGGTTATTGCTGATGCAAAATCCACCCCTCCGCTCCCCTCCCGGGGGATGGCTGTGCCGGGAAGGCGAAGGAAGAGCCATGCTGGGGAGCCTGGGGGAGCTCCAGGCGTGGAACCGAGGAAGAGCTCACGGTGCCACATGGGACCAATGGCAGCAAAGAATAAAAAGCTTCATCTGTTCCCATAGAGCACCACAGACAGCGGTCGCTATGGAAACCACAGTCCAGGTGAGGCAAACGAGCCCTCTGCAGAGACCACCTGGGGCCCAGCTGCCACCGGGCCCAGGAACGGGGGTTTAATTTGGCTTGTTTGGGGAAGGGGAGTCGCACCTTTGATCACAGCAGAGGGACAGGAGTGGCTCGGGCTGGCTGCACGATGCAGGCTGTCTCTGCAGATCACGCACCCCCCTTCCCTGTCTTTGGCCCACGGATCAAAGGCACCAAGGAGCCTGCCGATGGCAAATCCCCAACACCCAGGGCGCTGGGAGGGTCCTTGGAGTTTAAGGGGACAAGAGGTGACCTTTTGCTAGGCCAGTGTTGTCCTGGGGTGGGAGAAGGGGGTAAACTCCTGGGACCAGCACAGATGGGAGCTCATATGTGGTGCCATCTTTTCCTCTTGTCCAGGGCTTCCTGGGGCACTCTCTTCTCCAAAACCAGCATCAGGGAGGAGGAAGAGTTCCGGGTCTCCAACCCCCTTAGCCAGCCCAGTCCCAGGGTCTTCTCCTCTCCTCCCAGCTGGCTCCAGGGGGCAGGAGCAGAATCTCCTTAGCACTGCGACGCTCCTGGTGCATGCAGAGTCTTACGCACGAAGGCTACCAGTGCCATGCCTAGTGGTGCCATCTGCCTCCTGGGGCTCTGTGCGCAGGAGGGGAGTCGGGTGAGGGAAGGAGAAACATTCCCTGCTCTGGCGCAGGGCGGTAACATGGAGATGGAGACGGGTAAGATCAGCCAGTAAAATTGACAGCCGCCTGTCACAGCAGGCCCATCAGTGACGCCCATCCAGGGGCTGCCTGGAGACGGACTACACCCGCTCACTCCCTTACTGAAGAAGGGGTTAATGAGCCCAGGGCAGCGGGTCAGAAGCTCAGCCCTTAGCCATGTTTCTGCCTCAGTTTCCCCAGGCAGTGTCTGTGCAATGGGGATAATGCTGCTGACCTACCCCACAGTGGGGTGGGAGGGGTAAGGCGCACAGCCCTACACATCACTAGCACCGGCTAGGGGCAAGTTGGTGCCCCACTAGCTGCTCTGGAAACGAGGGGCCATTCCCCTGAGCCTGGAGTGCCATTGACACCAGTACACAGTGAGTGTGAAGCCTCTGGTTGGGGAGCGTTTTACCCCCACGGTGCACTGGGTCAGCGGCGCACACAGTGCAGGGCAATGGGGAAATCCCCCAGGCTTTGCTCACCACACAGACCGATGGCTGTGGGCAGTGGGCAGCAGCATCTCTCGGAGCGACATGGCGTGTTGCTGAGTTGCCTGCCTGGCGCTGAATGGGGACTGCTTAGATTCACCCCCCAGAACCACTCTGGGATCCTCCCTGCTCCAGCACCGAGCACCACCCACCCCACGCCACCCCTTGCCCACTGAGCACAGCACAACGGGCACCGAGTACACCCCACCGCACAACCAGCGTCACCCAACGGGTACCGAGTACAGCCCCCCGCTCACCTGCCCTGACTACAGCCTGCAATACAACCGCCCCACGCAACCAGCGTCGCCCAATAGATACCGAGTACAGCCCCCTACTCACCCGCCCTGACTACAGCCTGCAATACAACCGCCCCACGCAACCAGCGTCGCCCAATAGATACCGAGTACAGCCCCCCGCTCACCCGCCCTGACTACAGCCTGCTATGCAACCGCCCCACGCAACCAGCGTCACCCAACGGGTACCGAGTACAGCCCCCCACTCACCCGCCCTGACTACAGCCTGCAATACAACCGCCCCACGCAACCAGCGTCGCCCAATAGGTACCGAGTACAGCCCCCCGCTCACCCGCCCTGACTACAGCCTGCAATACAACCGCCCCACGCAACCAGCGTTGCCCAACAGGTACCGAGTACAGCCCCCCGCTCACCCGCCCTGACTACAGCCTGCTATACAACCGCCCCACGCAACCAGCGTGGCCCAATAGGTATCGAGTACAGCACCCCACTCACCCGCCCTGACTACAGCCTGCAATACAACCGCCCCACGCAACCAGCGTTGCCCAATAGGTACCGAGTACAGCCCCCCGGCTCACCCGCCCTGACTACAACCTGCAATACAACCGCCTTACGCAACCAGCGTCGCCCAATAGGTATCGAGTACAGCCCCCCGCTCACCCACCGTGACTACAGCCTGCAATACAACCGCCCCACGCAACCAGCGTCGTCCAATAGGTACCGAGTACAGCCCCCCACTCACCTGCCCTGACTACAGCCTGCAATACAACCGCCCCACGCAACCAGCGTCACCCAACAGGTACCGAGTACAGCGCCCCCACTCACCCGCCCTGACTACAGCCTGCAATACAACTGCCCCCACGCAACCAGCGTCACCCAACAGGTACCGAGTACAGCCCCCCACTCACCCGCCCTGACTACAGCCTGCAATACAACCGGCCCACGCAACCAGTGCCAGACACAGCCCTCAACACAGTGAATACAACTCAACCCAGCAGAGCATGCACACACTCCTCATCCTCCCTACCCACGGCTGCACTGCCCAGCCACATACACACGGCGTAGGGGTGGAGATGTGCAATTACAACAGTGCCCGTCCCTACCGAAGGGTTAAAGACAGTCAATGGCTTCTGTATATAAACCTGCACTCATTTGGGGGGGGGGATGTATTTATAACTCAACTGTAAAAATTCACACCCATGAGGAGCTGAGACTCACAAGGGCTCAACCTGGGAGCGGAGGGTTTTTTTCCATTCTGCTTATTTGCTTTTAATTGGCTTGGGAACAAGCAGAGACGTTGGAAGAAAGAAATCTGTAATTCAGTGAGACACACACATGCTGGAGAATCCAGATTCAGGGGCTGAGTTTGGTCCCTCAGGTACATGTGTGAGAAGGACAAAACACACCCGCTGAGGATCCCGGTTCACACTTTGCAACTGCACTGGCAAACCTCTGCACAGCCAGCCCTTGGAGATGCTCTCTGCAGCACCGGGTGGGACAGGAGGAAAGGAGCCAGGCTATTTCCAGGAGCTGCCTCCCACTGCGGGGCTGGAGGGGAGGCGGCAGACAGGGAGAAATTGGCAGGGAGCAAGGATGTGATATTTCATCCTAAATCAGACACAAAACCCCCTTCCTGTGACAAACACTCCACAAGCTACTGAGAAAGGGCCTGGCCTGGGGCAACGTGTGCACACAGGGACTAATTTGTCAGTCTCCACAGGGCAGGATGTAGCCACTTCAGGACGCAAGGAAGTTAAATTGACACCTTGGCTGGGTGATTAGAAATGTGCTCAGACACTCAATCAACAGATAGAGACTAGACCAATGGCTGATGAGCCCACAGAGATTCTTTACCATATGCATTGTACTGTGGCTGTGATTTGTTTTGTCGCTAACTCATGATTTTATTGGGAGTCTTACAATGATGGGGGCTTTAGGAAAATCCCCATCTCCTGGAGGCATGTGATTATATGAAAATCTCAGCATTCATTAAAAAGGACAAATAAGTTTCTTGCCCTCATGGTTGCAGAGAAAAGTTTGAAAATGTGACTCGAGTGCATCATAAAGGCTCAGAAAGACCTCCATTTTTTCAATCTCATGATGTTGGTGGGGCCTGAATCATGATTTGTGATCCTCTGGGTTTGACCATACTGCAAAGATTTCTCTGATGCTTGTTAATCACAGGTACATAAAGGGAGTAAACACCAAAGAGAGGGAATGGGGAGCATAATGCGTGGAAGAATAAAGTAAGCGCACTGGGGTCATCCTGAGCAGAGGAGAACATAGGTAGTGTGGCCAGGCATAGAGCACTGGGACTCAGGAACCCTGGAGTCTATGTCTGGCTCTGCCACTGGCCTGCTGGATAACCTTGGTCAAGTCTCTTCTCCCCGTGGAGCCACTCCTTCCACTCAAATGGAAGAGGTCCATGCTTCCAACCCTGGGCAGGAGGTTGTAATAGTACAAAG
Organism: Chrysemys picta bellii; assembly: GCF_011386835.1. Taxonomy (NCBI): domain Eukaryota; kingdom Metazoa; phylum Chordata; order Testudines; family Emydidae; genus Chrysemys; species Chrysemys picta. The sequence continues at coordinate 5,789,400 of NC_088813.1, read as the reverse complement.
GAAACCTAATCCACTCCCCATGACAGGTCCAAGCCAGTTGTTCTATAGAGCAGTGTTTCTCAAGCAGAGGTCTGGGGCCGCTTGTGGGGGAGGGGGGCTGCAAGCTGGTTTCTGGGGGGCCACCAAGCATGGCTGGCGTTAGACTCGCTAGGGCCCAGGGCAGAAAGCGGAAGCCCCACCGTGCAGGACTGCAGCCCGGGGCCCTGAGCTCCAGCACCTGGGGCTGGAGCTGAAGCCTGAGCAACTGAGTTTCGCGGTGCCCCTTGTGGCGTGGCCTTTCGGGCAACTGTCCGGCTTCCCACCCCTTAATGCCAGCCTTAGCTTTTATATCACTTGCTGTGATACTGTTGAGCCGTGGTTTTTATAGCACGTTGGGGGGGGCCTCAGAAAGGAAAGGTTGAGAACCCCTGCTAGAGAGAATAGTCTGCAGTGCTTTGCCTCATCTGGTTTCCAAGGCGTTCACAGCCAAGGCTTCCACCGTAAAGAAGAGACGGCCTGCAACTGCCTTCTGCTCAGTCAGCAACTGAGTACGGGCTGGGGCAGAGCATCCCCTGCTGGGGAGACGTGCCGGGATGAAACCTCGGCAAGGAACACGTCAGCTGCCAGCCTGGGCCAAAGCAAATGGAGCTGCTGCGGCTTCCTGCCTGCACATGCAATGGGTGGGGACGGAGATTCCTACCGCTGGGGAGGCGGGTCCAGAGAGAAGCTAAGTAGGGCTGCTCTGGGAAGTGGGAGTTTGCAGGGAGAGTAGATTCTCTTCACAGGGATGCCCAGAAGCAAAGTCAGCACTGCTGCCCTGAACGTTGGATGTGGGATGAAAGGCCTTTCGAATCTCTGGAGAGAACCTCTCCCTCCAGGCACAGAGCGAGGAGGGGAGAAAATCTGCCTCCACTATCTTCGGGAAGAGCCGGGCTTCACGCCCACACACCAACGCAGCACAAAGGCCTTCCATGGCTCTGCGGCAGAGGGGCCTCTCCTCGCAGGCTTCATTACCTCAGGGAGGCTTCTTCCAAGCGGCTAAACAAGTTGTTGATACTTCGCTGGCTGACGTTCCCGTTCCCCAATCCAGTGCGAGTGTGCAAGGAATGGGGCTCCCGCTCTGTGCACACCGTGGGCCAGACCCTCTGCTGGCCCAGCTCATTGACATCAACGGAGCTCCAGCCAGTCACACCATCTGGCCCAGTGTGCGGAGCAAAACAGGGCACGCGTCAGGGAGACAAACAGATTCTCTTACGAATTACAACTGCTGATTTGCCCGTGCACTCCTTGCACTGCCGTCGCTACAGGACACAGGGACGAATTAGCTACCGAGAACGATGCACTCGTCTGTTTCATGCCGCCAGCAAATCTAACGCATCAAGGGAGGGCCGATTGTCTCCCTCAAACTACACAGCCTTTGAGAACGTCTAAATTGGTTCACAGATAAAGGAAATCCTGGCTCACGATTGCCTATCAAACACCGTGCAAAGAGCTGGTGCGTTGTGTCGGTCAGGTGGTCGGCAACACTGGGGCTTGGAGCAATGTTAACTAGTCAGATTGCTTATGCAAATGGCTGCATTCAGATTGGCACATCAGAGGGCAGTGATACTCTTTTGCTGAATCCCTTAACTTCATCTCCCCTTTGCACAGTCTTGAATAAGCTCCAGTGTCCGCCTCTTCTGACGCAGTTAACACCTGCTTCAAGAAGCAGTGGAGCAAAACGGACGTGAGCCTTGTAGCTTTCACCGTTGCTCTGAGGAGCAGCAGAAAATTTTGCAACAGCAGGAGCAGCACCAAAGGCACGGGAGCAATCCCTCTGCAGCCTCAAGTCACGTTCCCAAGCCATGGCGGCCAGACGTTTACTTGGTTTCTTACTGAAGGTTTAGATGCCGACAGCCCTGCTGGCCCCAGACTCCCGGCCCCCTTTCTAGAGCTGTGTTTTTCCGCTAGCACTTTAGATCCCATGTAATTCAAATCCCCCAAGTCAGAGGGGTTGGCTTTCCAGTTACACTCCCCCAGCCCCAAGCCACCCAAGTGCCCCAAGGCCATCTACAAAAAACAGAGAAAACATTTATTCTCCAGGCCTCAGCTGTGAAGACTTTCCCTCCACGCCCACCTCTCCCAGCCAATCACCCAGCTTGGAAGACGAGCTTCACCTAGCAAAACGGCACTGAGCTAACACCACTTCGCTGGCATGGGGCAGGAGCCCACGTCAGGCTTCCCTCGCACATTAAATGGGTCACAGACCTGGCATCATTTGAGACCTTTTTCCAGAAAGGGCTGGAGGAGCTCAATGGCAGGCAAGGTTCCAGGAAATGGCACCGAGCCCAGGCCCCTTAATCTGCAAACACGGACAAGCCGAAATTTACACATCCATGAAACAACCAAAACATTCTTCTCCGCGGACCCTGCATCAAGGCAACTCCAGGACACAAGAGGCAGCCAGAGAAAAGGCCACTGCCGTGCATCAAATGACAATGAGCCCAGCTGAGGAAACTGGATCCCCTCTCTGCCGGGCTCCAACAGGCAGCTTTTCTATAGGTCTCCAATGCCGAAAAGGGAAAGAAAAGATGCTGAGGATCGTTTGACTGATCCGGACTGAGACACTGGTGCCGTTGTTCCCAGCTGGGCGGGACACCGGGTATGAACAGAAATGATCCATCCCCTCCCTCTCGCAGCTTGGATTGGTCATCTATTATTTATTCATTAAAGCACCAGCAAAGGCATCTGGCAGCACATCAGAGAAAGTGTGACAGTCCCTGCCCCTAAGAGCAGGCAATCTAAAGTCTGACACACACAGACAGGCGCTCAGCAAATGGGGAGGGGTTTATAGTTAGCTGGGGTGATAATGGGGTGCGACAGCTTTCTTTAGCAGGCAGGGGCAGACCCTGGGTTTCTTAGGCTAGTGTAGTGATGTCAGTTAAGGGTGCGATGGAGAGGGGGCTGTTTGTTGTGTTTTGCAACATTTCTATACCAGCAAAAGACCGAGCGTCACTTATCACAGCACTGAAGTAGCTCATTTTGCTTGCCAAACCGGTATAAACTCTACCGGCAAAAGTACTTTCTTCGTCACTGTATACTGCGTCGCTGCTAGGCAGAGTTTGCCACTGTAGCAACAATGGTATAGGAATCCCGGCCAACCTTTGCTAGCAAAGACCTGGTCTTAGTTTGGAATTTCACTGCCATCAGCTCCCTGCATTCGACATCACTGATCGATTTCAACGAAACCGCTCCAACCTGGTGAGCAATGAGGAAACTGACCAGTGCAAGTGAATGGAGAGCTTCCTTTTATGTGGGATTCCAGGATGCACATGAGGCAGAGAATTGTGTGGTTTGGGGAGGGCGGGGGACACAAAATATGTCTCCTCCCCATCCAAACCCCCCCGGGCGGCCCTGTAAATATCAGCCTCGCAGCAAGGGACATGCCCAAGGCTGTACCGCAAGTCATTGGCAGAGCCAGGAATAGATCCATGCAGTCCTGACTCCCATTGGCATTACAGCCCTGGCGAGTGAAGGCCTCTGCCGACCCACAGTACAGCGTCAGCCCAGACAGCCACCAGGCTGCTTTTTTGCAGAACTGCTGCCTGGCCACTCAGTCCCCAGCCTGTAGCAGTACATGGGATTCTTCCGTCCTAAGTGCAGGACTCTGCACTTGTCCTTGTTGAACCTCATCAGATTTCTTTTGGCCCAATCCTCTAATTTGTCTAGGTCCCTCTGTATCCTGTCCCCACCCTCCAGCATATCTACCACTCCTCCCAGTTTAGTGTCATCTGCAGACTTGCTGAGAGTGCAGTCTACGCCATCCTCCAGATCATTAATGAAGATATTGAACAAAATCGGCCCCAGGAATGACCCTTGGGGCACTCCGCTTGATACCGGCTGCCAATTAGACATGGAGCCATTGATCACTACCCGCTGAGCCCAATGATCTAGCCAGCTTTCTATCCACCTTATAGTCCACTCATCGAGCCCATACTTCTTTAACTTGCCGGCAAGAATACTGTGGGAGACCGTATCAAAAGCTTTGCTAAAGTCAAGGAATGACACGTCCACTGCTTTCCCCTCATCCAGAGAGCCAGTTATCTCATCATAGAAGGCAATTAGGTTAATCAGGCATGACGTGCCCTTGGTGAATCCATGCTGACTGTTTCTGATCACTTTCCTCTCCTCTAAGTGCATCAGAATGGATTCCTTGAGGACCTGGCTCCATGATTTTTCCAGGGACTGAGGTGAGGCCGACTGGCCTGTAGTTCCCCGGATTCTCCTTCCCTTTTTTAAAGATGGGCACTATATTAGCCTTTTTCCAGTCCCTCATTACTAAATCCCTCTGCCAGCATCAGCCCTTCATACTTCTATAGCAGAGGATCAGAAAGTCCCTTATCATCATGAAGGAAGATTCATGCACCCCCAGTGGAGAATGAGGTATCTAGAGATCACTTTGCCCACCCCTGAAATGTAGCCACCTCTTGGGTGGAACAGGGCAACTGTTGAACACAGTTACCTTGTATCACAGAGGTTGCTGTCTCCGGGATCCCTGGCCTAGTATGGCCTGACAGGCCACAGCCATAACTAAACCCTCTCCTTGCAGTTCTCAAGCAGTTACTCCGATACCTTAATATGGAAAGCACCCTCGTTACAGGTTTGTTTGTTAATAGTCTAAATAATTTCACCCTGAGTCTTAGAGCAATCCTTAATGTCCCAACCCAACAGTCCCAGTGAACCGCCTCTTCTCCACACCAGCCGCTCCAGGCCCTCCTCTCACTGTGCCTGGGCCCCGCCCCCCCCCCCCCCCCGGGCCTCAAGCGAACCAGCATCCTCCCATGCCAGGGTCACCCCAGACTTCTCACCTGCCCCCCCTCCACCACCTCCTATCTTCATTCCAGAGGGGTTCAAGCCACTTCCCAGCCCCACCCCAGGGTAATCCGGACACTGGCTATTCCCCTCCTGCAGCTCTCTTTCCCCATGGTGCCTCTGCCAGCCCCCTGCACAAGCTCCCTTTCTGCAGCTTCTTCCCTCCAGGTCACCCTTTTGCAGCTCTCCTTTTAGCCTCTCCCTCAGGGGCTGCCCCACCCTGATTAGGTCCCACCTGGGGGCACCTGCTTAACCATCCGAGAACTGCTTCACTGAAAGGGCCAGCCAGCTTGCACACTGTGCCACGCCGGTGAGGCTGGAAAGTGAAGAACGCCCAGCTCCAGCGGGCACTGCAGGGCGGATTGCAGGAGGCAGAACGTAATTACCCAGTTTGGAATCTGGTCACTACATTGGCCATGGGATCTCTAATAGCCACAAGTGCCCAGGGACTCCATGTTACACCCTAGCCAAAAAATGGACCCCCAGGCAGGACGCTGCCCCCCAACACCATGTTTAGGTATGGATCCCCCACTGATTCAGAGGGAAGAATGCCATCGACATCACCAGCATTACTTCCTGCATTGGGAGGATGGGGTTCGCAAGCCCAGACCAGTGCATCTCATCATCTCTGGGGGTGTGGGGGAGCCAAAGACACCGGAGGGCCTGAGTTCTGCCGCTGATTTGCCTGTTGTCTTGGACAAGTCCTTTTGCCTCTTGGTTTCCTGCTCTGTTCAATGCAGAAGACACCCCTCATAGGACCGTTGTGAGAGTTAATTAGTCAGTAACGGAGCAGCACTTTCAAGACATGCAAATGCTGAGTGTTATTTGGTTGGCATCTGGATGCCAGAGCCATTAGCACTTTAAAAATAGAGAGCTGGCTGGTTAGAAAGACAGCAGCAAGGTGCTAGGGCTGCAAAGGAAGCACGAAAAACAAGCTATGGGGCCTCCCAGACTGTACGCACGGCAGCGCTTTCTTTCCACAGAGACGAACACAATTTCCTCGGCCTTCCCTCACGGCACAAAGTATTCACGAGGGGAACAGCAGCACCAGGAGGCCCAACTGAGATCAGGAGCCCGCAGCCCAGACACACAGTGCCTGCCCCCAAGAGCATCCAATCTAAACAGGCCAAGGGAGGTTCTCACTTGCCTATAGTAGGTCAGTAGCAGAGCCAGGAACGGAATGAGGGTCTGCTGCGGGCTGGCCCAATGCCTGGCCCACTAGCCCGTGAATCCCAGAGACCATGATCCTGGGAATCCTTTTTTGCACTTCCTCAGTCTTCCGCCCCGGTGCACCGACAAGATCCATTCTGGCTAAGGCCTAGTACGTAGGCAGAGACCCAGACACCCAACTCCCGCTGCAATCAATGGGGGGCAGGCAGCTCGAGACGTTGGAAGAGCTGGGCTGTGACGAATGCACAGGGCCGGCACTGTGAATGTGGGGGGAAGCGGGGGGAATTCGTTGGGTGCAGCGCCAGTCTCCCAGCCCAGTCGGAATGCTGCCAGAGCGTCGCTATTTATAAAAGGCATTTCCTCTTTTTCTTCCTTGCTCAGAGCCTCATTAGTCTATATTTATCTGCCCTGAACTTTATCGGCCGCGGTTACTCATCTGGAAACGTAACCGATCTAAGGTTTGACTGGGCTGGACAACCCCACTCAGCGTTCTCACTGGCACTCGCGTCTCTGTGCTTCTGCAAACTGCGCTGGCGTGCGGCGTATGTTGTTTGTGATAAAAGGAAGAAAGGCCAGAAGTGCAGATAAAAATTGCCTAGAGCTGCCGAGTCAGAAGCGGGAAACTTCACCATAACAGAAGGAAGGCACGGAATTCGTGCCTGCCACATGCAAACAGTGGGCTGACGGAGCAGATTGTGCCTCGCATTCACCAGGCACAGAAACAGCCTCTGTACCCTCTGCTGGCCTGTCCCCAGAAAGATTATATCTAAACAACATGGCTCTAAACAAAGGGCTCACAAAGCACTTTTACCAGCTACAAGGATTACTTGAAAAGCAGCCACCTCTGGGGTGGAACGCAGCCACCTCTGGGGTGGAACGCAGCAGCTGTTTAACAGCATAGAAGATCATCGTGTGAGGGTTTAGGACCAGAAGCGCTGGCGAATCTATTCCCAGGTGATTGGTACATTAGCAATGGCAACAGTTGTACACCTCATGGTACCAATAAAGTAAACGTTGTGAGAGACAAAGAAAGATGAAGTATTCTCTAAAATCTGCCTGAGAGATAAGAGAGCAAGGGCATATTTTTGGCGGGAGGCACTCCCGTATCTGGTTACCGGTCACTCAGATTTGCAGAGAAAGCATCGGGTACCCACAGGGTTCACTTCACTAGCAAAATGAAAGGGTCTCTTGAAAAAGTTATAAACGAATAAAACTTGGCATGAGAAAAAAATCCAATATCCCCTCCTGATTTTAGCAGAATCTGCCCCATTCATCAGGAATTATCACAAACATTTTTGCATAAGACGGCCATAGTGGGTCAGACGAATGAATGGTCCATGTAGCCCAGTATCTTGTCTTCTGATAGTGGCCAATGCTAAGTGCTTCAGAGGGAATGAACAGAACAGGGCAGTTATCGACTGATCCATCCCCTGGCATTCAGTCCCAGCTTCTGACAGTCGGAGGTTTAGGGACACCTAGAGCATGGAGTTGCATCCCTGACCATACTGGCTAATAGCCATTGATGGACTAATAGCCATCCTCCATGAACTTATCTAATTCTTTTTTGTACCCAGTTATACTTTTGGCCTTCACAACATCCCCTGGCAATGAGTTCCACAGGTTGACCGTGGCTGGTGTGAAGAAATACTTCCTTGTTTGTTTTAAACCTGCTGCCTGTTAATTTCATTGAGTGACCCCCGGTTCTTGTGTTATGTGAAGGGGTAAATAACACTTTCTTATTCACTTTCTCCACACCAGTCATGATTTTATAGACCTCTGTCATATCCCCCCTTAGTCGTCTCTTTTCCAAGCTGAACAGTCCCAGTCTTTTTAACCTCCGCTCATATGGAAGCTGTTCCATACCCCTCATCATTTTTGTTGCCCTTCTCGGTACCTTTTCCATTTCTAACAGATCTTTTTTGAGATGGGGGTGACCAGAACGGCACAAGATTTGCCTCTTCTGTGTGTGTGTGAACACGTGAGTATGAGCAAAGAAGTTTGTGGGGGAGGGGAAAGGAGTGGTAAGGAACAGAGTGGGAAAATAATACTGGAAAGTTCTCTACAAGTATTTACCCAGAGCAATTCTGATTGTTGCCTGCCCCAGAACGAAGTCCCTTAATAAAATGTAACTAAACAAGCCATTTACATCCTGCCTTTGCAGCTGTAATTTTACAGCCCTTAAAACAAACCAGACAGCAATGTTTCAGCTACTCTGGGAAAAGCAAAAATACCCAGTGTCCTCAAGGCAACGTCTCCTAATTGTCAGCTCCAGCTCTGGGAGCTTTGGAATTCAGAGTTGCATGGAAGCGCCACGCTCAGGGGCAGACAGAGAGGCCTGCCATGGGCCCCGGTTATTGGAAAGACTCCGGGATAGTGCCGCCAACCAGGATCTCTGAGCAGCTGACGGATTGTCTGTGAAGAGGTGGCATCCCTTGTATTGGACCCGCCGGTATCCCACTGTCGCTGCTAGGGGCCCAGATTAGAACCCCCGAGGGGTGGAGGATTTGGGATCCAGGTCCCAGCAATGCAGCCCTGGCCTACTTTACCTTCTGCGCTGGGGGTCAATTTTCAAACGGATCTGTGCAAACTCTGGGCCGTTCGATACTCACGTTGCATAGGAGGGGCATGAGGCTGGTTCGCAAAGCGCTTTGAAGACGCACAGTGCCAAGCGCTTTCCCTAGGAGCTCAACCAAAGCGGAGCCCAGTCCATTCTGTGTTTGGATGGGCACCGCAGAGCAGCAGTCCCAAGGTGAAGGTGGCGCTCACCCCTCGAAGCGCCCCCGTGCCCAAACACAGGGACCCTGGGTTGCAAGAACGGGTGCGGACGATTCCACAGGGCTGCTCAGTGCTGACTCAGCGGACGCGGGGCGGGCACCGTGCAGCTGGAGGTGCTGCGTTGGCAAACTAGGGCCCCGATCTCTGTGGTCATGAGGGAAGTTACTCAACAGCCCGTCCTTGCCGCACTGCCTGCCCACCCCTTCCTAGCACATTCCACAGCTGCAGCAGGAAAGCCACCCACCCATATTTCACATTAGCTCTGCGGCTAATAAACCAGGCTCATTTCTGTCTTGCATTAAAGACCCCCGTGCCCTCTGGCCATGCCCAGGGCTGGCCCGAATCGCGGTGAGAGTTAACCACAGACAGACACCCTGGGAACTCGCCAATTGCTGTTTACCCTTTTCCTGGGGGCTGCATGCGATATTAACATAATCACAGCAGGTATTTAATTTCATCAAGGAATAAACAGCTGAAGCGGAACAGCAGGGACCTCGCAGAGGAGGTAGGCTGGAGTTGCTGCTGTTTGGATTTCATACTTATCTTTTTTATTTTTGAATGTGAGCTTAATGGCGGCTGAAACAAGGTACTAGACTGACAGCCCAGCAGACCGGAATCCTCTCTTTATCCACAGAAGAGAGGTAGAATTCGCAGCAGAAGCACAGACCCGGGGCCTGCCTCTCTAGAAAGACCACCACATAGCTCCTGGATTGTGCTTGTCACCCACAGATCTCAAAGCACTCTAGGAAAGAGGGTAAATGTCCCCTCTCCTGCAGAGGGGGAAACTGAGGCACGGAATGAGTCAGCAACTTGCCCATGGTCACCCAGTGGGTGGAAGAGCCCGGGGCTGGAACCCAGCTCTGCTCCACTCGATGAATTTGAATTTTTCTGATCTCTCCAGGCAGGAGTGGCGCCAGGGTTTTTGCTGCCCTAGGCGGCAGCGCTCCTCCTCTGAGCATTCGGCGGCGGGGGTCCTTCTGCTCTGCGTCCTCAGGGCACTTCGGCGGCGGGTGCCAGAGCGGAAGGACCCCCAGCCACCGAATTTCCACCGAAGACCCAGAGTGGAAGGACCCCCTACCATCGAATTTCCGCCGAGGACAGCAAAATGCCGCCCCCCAAATCCTGCCGCCCTAGGCAACTGCCTAGGGTTGCCTAGTGGAAGCACCGGCCCTGTCTCCAGGCCATACTAAAGTACAAGCAGGTCCGGCCCGCTAGAGGGACTGGGGGCAAAGAAGAAGGGGCTAGTGGTTCAATTCCCTATCCTGCTACCAACTTCTTGTGTGACCTTGGGCAAATCACTTAGCCTTTCTCTGCCTCGGTTCCCCATCTGTAAAAGAGGGATAACACTGAGTGCCGGGAAGCTGATGACATTAAAAGCTGTCAAGTGCTCAGCATGGTAATAAGAGATGTGTAAGTCCCTGCTGGGCTAGAACGGGGCCCGGTCTTTCTGCTAGGAAAGGGGGGGCACTGTGGGCCCATGTTCTCCAGCGAGCCTGGGTTTCTTTGGCACAGCTGCAGCGCTGTGAGAGACGGCAAGGGGCAAACTCCACCCCAGCTGTCTCCAGACGAGCCGCACGGCGCTCCGAGACGGGAGAACGCAGCCAGCCCTGGAGCATGCAAAGCGCGGAGACGAAGGGTCAGTTTGGTGCCAGCGAGGATTTACATTAATTTCACCCTCGAAAGAGCCTCCAAATTGTATTGTGCGGCTGGCTGGTCGGCGCAGGCCCAGGGGCCAGCGCGCTGCCACGAACAGCTAGCAGAGAAGAAGGAACGCAGGAGCTCCAGCGGCTGAAAAACCTGCAGTCGTTACATTCCCCCAGCACCGGAGGAACCGCCTGGGTCTACCAGGGAATTCTGCAGACACCCGGAGAAAGGGAGGGGGCAAAAATGCTATTTTCATTTCCGACCAACACCCGCTCTACCCAGAGACTTTTCGGCCTGGGGTTGAGATCCTGAAGGAGCCAGGCAGCCCTGAATTAAAGAACCAGGCCTAGGCTCCTGCACAAACACCGTCTAGACCCTGGTAATAATCTGCTCAGTGCGTAATCGGCAGAGCCGCCTCAGGGCTCTCCAAGGGCAGCTGACCCGCAGGGAGACCGGGTGGGCAGCCGGGAGTGAACAGCACTGGCCGGGGTGCAGAGCAGGGTGAGCCCATCCCCCAGGCGCCAGCTGTCAGAGGCTGGCTGTGGGATTGTGCTAAGGGGCCGGGAGCACATTCATAATTAACAGCACTAATCAGGATCCCGGGCTTGTCCAGCACCTTGAATCTGAGGATCTCAAAGCACCCCAGAAACATTAATGCAGATGGGGAAACTGAGGCACGGAGGGGGCATGACTTGCCCAAGGTCTTACAGGTCACGGCAGAGCTGGGAATGGAGCCCTGGCAGCCCACCCTGTGCTGTAGGCCCAGGAACATCCTGGCAGCACGGTGAGGCGTGGAGGGCACAGCGCAGCCAGGTGTAAGAGCGGCAGCGGCAGGATGGCACGGAGCAGTAGGGTTCTCTGGAGGGCAGTCTCAAATCCCTCCACCCCGTCCACCCCAGTCCAAGCCTGTTTCCCAGGGCCAGGAGCCACCTGCAAATCAGTGGGTTGCTGGGAGATCAGGCAGGAGCTACCTCGCGGTGCCAACAGAGACAATCAATGGCTTGTAGTCAGGGGGCTGCAGAAAGGCCCATGGAACCTGGGGGAGCCCAAACTGTCCCCCCAATATACTGAGGAGGGGGAGGTCACAAGCTAGGTAGAGAGCAAGCAAGAAGAGGACCCCCCTTTATGGAGCCAACATGGGTGACCCTCCCTGTCTGTGTCTGTTACTCAGACCAGGACAAGGGCTCTTGGGTTCTCTCGTTCATCGGCCCCCTGTCGCACCGAGCGCGGGGCCCCGCAGGCAGGTGAGATGAGGAGACTCAGCAGCCGGTTCATCTTCCCCAGCACTCAGAGCCTGCTCCGGCTTCTGGAACAGCTGCATCCCCCCGGGCATGCTCAGAAACTGGGCACAGTCAGGAGCGCAGTCACTCCCTTCTGGGTGCTGGGATACCCTCATCGCAGACCTGCTGTGTGACCTTGGGCAAACCGAGTCCCCGCGCTGTGCCTCAGTTTCCCCACACATAGCACAGGGTTGTAGGCTTAATTGCCTGCGCCATGCTGGAGCGCCTGGGGGAAGGAGCTAGGGAACGGCAGTGCGTTTGCAGTAGGGCCAGTGCACTGCACCATGGAGTTTGTGGGGCTCACAGACATTCCCCGCCATCAGCTAGAAGAAGAAGGTCTACAGGAGCTGTGTGCGTAGATACCCCAGCTCGCCCACGGCACGCTCCTCTGCCCAGCACGCTCCTCTGCCCAGGCTTTGCTGCATGCTCCCGAGGGGCGACGCTTGTCCTTGGCCTCCCAGAGCTGAGCCGGGCGGAGCTGCCTGCGTTCAAGTCAGCCTGGGACAGGAGAGGGGCTCCCTGAAAAGCTGCCGTGCAGTGGCTGGGGGCCGGCTCGGCTTCCACCAGGGCAGTTACGGACCCATGTCTGGAGCGTCAGGCAGAGCAAAACGGCATGAAGGACATCTCGCCCGCATGGTAACGACAGACAACACACACACAGTCGTGTACACACACGTGTACACACACAAAACTACAGACACAGTCATGCTCATACACATGTCCACACACACAAAATCACACAATCATGTACACACACACAGTCATGTGCTCACACACACATATTGTCATGTACACCCGCAAAAAAACACAGTGACACACTCACATACTTACTATCGTGTTCACACGCACACCCACTCACAGAGGACACACTGTCTCACTCACACACATCTGCAAGCACTCACGTGCATACACACACACACACTCGCGCACAGCCTGCCCAGACGCACACACTTGCTCCTTCCCACCCACACTGGCCGCGTTTCCAGTTAGCTCCACATACCTTCCGCTATTCCTGGCCTGGTTTGCAACACCGACGCCCAGATGCCCCCGTCAGCCTGGCCTGGCGACCCAGTCCCATGCCCAAACTCTCCCAACTCGCTTGCAATCCCCTTGCATGTATCTGCACACAAATGCAACCCAGCAATTGCCAGGGGAGGTCATGGAAGCTCCTTCACCGGAGGTTTACAAAAGGAGGCTGAAGCCGTCTGTCCTGGAGGTTAGGACACAACAAATCCTGCGTCTTGGCAGGGGGGTTAGACTAGATGACCCTTGCGGTCCCTTCTCACCCTGTGGCACAGCCTGCCAGACGGCTCTGGCTCCCCATCCCCAGAGCCATGCAGGTGGGTATCAATGAACGGAGCTTTCACAACAATGCCTCCAAACATACATTCAGCCACACGGCAGAGAGCGGGTCAGATTCTTCCTCGGGACAATATCGCTGAAGTCAAAGGAGCTCCACCCAGAGACGAATTGGCCCCAGTGTGCAGAACACGCTCTTTGGAAGCTCTACAAATTTCTTGTGCACTAGCCACCCAAGTGCCTTTGTTCGCAATTCCCGGGCCTCTGCCCTTCCCGTTCTGCCCAGGCTAAGCAGTGGAAGTGTCCAACTAGCTCAAGACGGGCAGATCTCACCCTGTGGCCTGTCTGGATGCTGGCAACAAACGCTAATATTACACATTTATAGAGCGCTTTCCATCTGGGGCTCTCCATGCTGCTTTGCCTGGGAGGGTCAGAGAGTTACCCCCATTGTGCAGACGGGGAAACTGAGGGACGAGGAGAGGAAATGACAGTGAATCAGCGGCAGGGCTGCACACCGAACCCAGGTGTCCTGCCCTCGGTCTCACACCGAACTCTCCAGCACAGTTTAGCAGGCCCCGGAGGAGCAGAGGCTTGTGCAGAGAAAAGCCCCGGCTGTCTGCTCAGAGCGAACACCCCCTTCGGCTGGGGGGTGGCAGTGGAAGAGCGAACACCACCCTGGCAGTAGACAGAGAGCAGCCGATCTGCTCTCTCCTGTTTGTAGGGAGCGGCTGAAACAAACCCAGCACGACAGAGAAGCATGTCGGTCCTGAATCCCTGAGACCAGGAGATGAACAGACGCGGCTTCGAATGAGCCGGTTGTTCAAGGAAATGCTTATCCCCAGACAGCACCGTCCTGTCGTCAGCAGCCTCTGCCCCGGCCAGGACTTGGGGGGAGACCCTGGGCATCCCAGGCTGTGCCCAGTCAGGCAGAACCAAAGAGAACCCCGGGGCTGTGTCATCCTAGCCCAGTCCTGTCCCTTCCCTCCTCCAAGGGCCAGCCCTACGAGGACTCCTGGGTCCTAGTCTGGCTCCTGACTTTGGGGGCAGACAACCCAAGAAAAGCAGCACTGCCAAGGATGGCCCAGTGCTGTGGGATCCTCGAGGGACCGGCGATCCAGAAGGGGAATGGAGTGTCGTTGTGGAGCATCGTTATTCCCCAATCAAGGCTGGAAGACACTGAGAGGGAGGGAGGATGCCTCAATGTTCCCCAAAACACCAAGCAACATGCCGGCATCTCGGCAGCATCTGTTCTGGCCGCACACTTGTATCATCTGCTGTCACCGAGCAGGAAAATTAATGTGGCTGCCCAGAGCCCCCCTGGGCATTCACCGAAAGCTCCCCCTCTCGCTTGGCCGGGCAAGTGACCTTTTGGGCTCCCCGCCCCCAATGTATTAACATCCCTTCCCCAGCTCCCAGTGCCCCTGCATTCAGAGCGAGGGGAATAACATTTCAATGGGTCCCACGGGAGGGCTCCTCCCGGAACTGATGAGTTGAAGGTTTCAAGGGGGATTTGGTGGGAGATGAATCACGCCGATGTCTCTGCAGGTTGGACGCGGGATGATTAGTCCAGGGCGGTTCCACAGGCACTGAGGAGCCCGGGGAGAGAGGGCGCTGAGGGGCGGCGCAGGGCAATTCTAGATATTGGAACGCTTCACACAGCAGCTTAGAGGCTGTTCCAGGGCTTCATACAAATACAGGCAGATACACCGACCCACACAAACACACAGACCTCCACACCATGCACACACTGACATACACACAGCACAGGTATTATGTACACAGACACACAGACGGAGCACAACCCAACACAGCCGCGCCACACCACACCAACATACACACAGCACAGGTATTATGTACACAGACATAGCACAACTCAACACAGCCGCACCATGCACACACCGACATACACAAAATCCAGGTACTAGGTACACAGATACACCCACACTGCACAACCGGATACAGCCGTGCCATGCACACACTGACACACACACACACACATACACAGTGTGCATACCAAACACATACATAGACTAGACATACCATACAGATACCATGTAAACACTTCCATCCTGTACAACCAGATACACACACACACACCAAGACACAAACACACATCAAGGGCTGGATCTTCTGCTGTTGTAACTTAGCATACCTCCATGGAGCTAGGCCGATTAGCACCTGGCTGAGGGTCTGGCTGAGGGTGTACACGGTTTGCATGTACACACACACGCACACACACACACAGATTTTGTCATACCAAAACAGTGCTCCCGTACAGCTGCTCCCTTCAGCTCCATGGAAACCCTCTTTGGAAAACCCACCTCCCTACAGCTCATAACTCGACTGGCTCCCAAGAACAAAGGTGCCCAGGATGTGCCAGGCAGGTTGCAGACACCCTGAACACTTACCCCAAGCACCTCACACGTGCAGGGACTCCCGCCAAGGCCGGAATGACAGAGCCTGTCATTCTTCACCCTGGAGGGAGCTATTTCCCGCCCTGCCTCCCAGAGATGCCTGGGGATCTCTCCGGCAATCCTCTAGGAATGTGGGACTACTGATCAAAATCAAAAAACCAATTGAACAGGCAACTCTCGGCAGGGTGGAACTATTGCCTTAAGTGTTCCAACGGGTTCCTAGAAGGTTTCATTTATAATGCAGCACTTCTGATGGGAGCAAATTGCCGCAGCAGAAAAGTCGGACAGAGCCAACGCTGTGTAAGACACTGGGAGGAGTGAAGTTCATATCGGGGCCCAAAGAAAGAGCATGTCAGTTTCTTGATGTGTGGTCTTGACACAGCACAAATCTTGAGCCCACGATACAATCCATGAGATCAGGCCTGGGTTGACACAGAGCTGTGATGAACAGACCAATGCCCTCTGCTGGATGGAATCCGAGCTATTCAACTGTGTGTCAAAGGCCCTATACTGCCACCAGCTGAGGGGGATTCATAGATTCTAAAGCCAGAAGGGATCAATGTGATCATCTAGTCTGACTTCCTGTATAGCACAGGCCAAAAAACTTCCCTGAAATAATTCCTAGATGCATTAGCTTAAGAAGCAGTGGGGGGGGGGGGGGGCGTTATAGGAACAGGTTTTGAATTCGATCCTCGTAGCCACGTGAAGCCCTGAGTGGCTGTGGTGCATGGGATAGGCGTGGCTGTTCAGCTCCTCACCTGCCACCAATTTGTGACAGCACCCTGGCATTCAATGTCTCCGTTTCCTTTGGGAAATGCAAAGGGTTTGGTGGCACCTGCCAGTCTCCCAGGGGCTCCATGCAGGTCACACAGACAATCGCCTTTTTCATTTCACAAGGAGAGCTCACTGCGCCCCGGCCAATTCCCCGGAGGGGCACTAGAGTCGGTTTCCTCTGTTCCATTTCCCAGCTTGACACCAGATGCAAGGAACTGCAGGGCCTCTGGGGAAGAGAAGGGGGCAGCAAAGACGCAAGCGACACTCAGAGGAACTCACGGGTGGATGGTAAGTGGAAAAGAGACACTCAATGGTCTGCTCCTTAAGGAGCAATTCCCACCCCCTCCTCCATGGGCATGGGGAAACCTCTTGCAGCAGACCTGGGGCAGATTTGCTGTTGAGGGATAGGCATGGAGGCAGGCAGGATTTGCAGCTAAATTCATGATGTTGTTCCTGTTGGATTATTTGTATTGCCATCCCCAAGCTGGGATCAAGGCCCCATGTGCGAAGCACTGTACAGATACGTCACGAAAAGAGAGGGGCCCTGCCCTAAAGCGCTTACGATCGAACGCGTGCAAGGGGAGGACAAGGCACTAGGTACGTGACAGTGTTTGGTGCAATAAACAGCAGACTCAGCACACCAGGTGCCCAAGCCCCCGGGGAATGGGATCAGTTCCATTCCTCACACGCTCGTGATCAGCGTCAACTTCGCTTCCTGCTAGTGAAACACAACCCTACAAAGTGCTTGTGAAAGGAGGAGACAAAAGGGGTGGGGATGCAGCAACCACGTTTCATAACCCAAACGAAGATGCACAGAACCTTTGTGGTGGGTGACTGTATTATACACATAGTATGAGCACACCCGACACTCGGAGAGAGAGAGAGAGATTACAGTACATACAGAAAACCCTCCATTAAAGGAACATTAAGGCTGCAAAATCAAGTGCTCCGAATGTGCAATCCTAATTTGGTCCCTTTGTGAATACGAATTATGGTACACACTTGTCCAACATCACCTAGGAAGCCTGTGGCAGTGCCCAGATCTCCTGGGTCCCAGGCCAGTGATTTAAACACAACAACTCATCCTTTCTCTTCTTGCAACCTCCTGCCTCATTCACTATCCATGCCATGCACAGAATGAGGCAGAGATCCTGTAGAACAAAGAATATGAGATCCTGTAGATACTGTATTATAATACATATGCAGAAGGGGGCGGAGTTAAGCCCGGGAGAGACACAAAACATTGAAAATTTCAGCCAAAACAGTTAAAAGTTTGCTAAAGTTATAGGCAATATAAGCGTATAACAGACTCAACCTTAACTACAGGTAGGCTTGGAAGGGATAGATTTTTACCCGTAAATGTCGATAAACGTTGATTTCACCAAACACACACAAACTGACATAAAAATACTTCCACCAATAATAACTGAAGCTACAGATAAGCAAACTAAGAAAAATGTTGCTGGAGAAACAATTAGCGTTTGATTTCAGGAGAGACCTACTTTGTATATTTTGACATGTGATGTTGACAATTTGCATTTTAACAGTTATAAACTTTCATTTTTTAATCCCAGTGTCTACGGGGACATAAAGAATTATTGTTTGAACCCTCTTCATTGCCTGAACCCCCCTCTATAACGTCCCGCAACTCTGAACATTTAAATCAATAAATGCCGAAAAAGACGCTTAAAATCCATATTTTTTCACAACTGTGAAAATTTAAAATCATAAAAATCTTAAAAACTGCTTAAAAATAGATGATATTCATCCCAATGATCCAAAAAATGCAAATTGAATTCTTCCAAGGCTAAGGCTAGGTGTTACTTCTAGCTCCTCCTACAGATGATATCTTCTGGCAGGCATGCCCAGGTAGAGCTGTTACAGATAGGGTGTGATTGCACCTCATGTAGACATACCCAAGCAAGCTTTAATCTAGCTAGCTCAGGTCCTGAAGCAGTGAAGCCAGGGGCTTCAACGCTGGCTGTACAAGCCTGCCTGGGACTCTGGGTAATTACTTGAGTACTTAGCCAGCCTTGAAGCTCAGTGCTGTGGTACCTGGCTCAATCAAAGCTAGCTGTGTCTACATCAGCTGCATCTGCACCCAGTGATTGCAGTGGAGACATACAAGTACTTTTTCTTAGTGCGTGGACACTGTTCAGTCTTCGAAGAAATGCTGCATTGTTGTTCGTTTTTTGCTGCAGGATTTTGGTGGGGAGCTGTTGTAAACAGCAGGAGAGAGTTAGCTGTCTGCCCTTGTCTCTCTAATTAGAGCCAATTCCTGGGCTTCCTGGCAATCAGACTTGGGCTGAGAGCCATGAAAGAGGGGATTGTCTGCATGCTGTTTGTGACCGCCTCTGTGCCAGGACTGGCGTGCACAGTGTAAATAAACCTTTACCCTAAGGAAATACCCAAATTCGGTTGCAATTCTTTCTCCTACAAAGAGAACCCACCATGTGCTCCTGCTCAGCAGAGAGGTGACACTATGGGAGCAATCACCCAACTCTCTTAGCCCTAAATAAATACATTAACATTTAAAAAAACCAACAGAAACCATCTTCTAAATCGGCCTGGCTGTCCCAATTGCTTATGCTGATCTGCAGGTCATGATCCCATCCCATTTCAGGCGCACCACATGGCTCAGCCCAAATCCAGGGCTAGTCACCTCCTACCGCTGCTGGAAGCAGTCAGACGTCCGGGAATTAGCTCTCAGGTGGGGGTGGCCAGGGGAAATCTAGGCCACTGCCCAGAACTGAAAGGGGCGGCTTAATCCGCATTGGGGAAGGATCACACACGTGGGCTGGCCCATGCTGCTGCTGGGGGCAATGTGTCACTTGAAACTGACCTACATTACAGCTGCCAAGCCAGAACGTGAGGGCATTAAACAATACTGCAGGTATCAATCCAATTAAGGAGGCTGAGCTTAATTATATCATTATGAATGGAGATTTTAGCACGGCCGGGCCCCTTGCGCACCACACATCTGACACCCTCTATGTCAATCTAGCCCCGGCGTTTTATAAATACCGATTGGAGAGCGGCTTTCCTCCTCGCAAGCTCGTTAATGAATATTACTTACAAGCTGCCTGGAGGGCTCAGAGTCCCTCAAAGGCACGGATGTGCTGATGGCTCTTACGAAGGTGAGTTAAAAGCAAAAAAGGCCCCTAAGAGCAGAGGCTGGGGCATGCCAGGGGAGAGAGAGAAGTTTGGTGGGTGTCAAGGAAAAGGTTTGCTCTTCCTTCTCCCCTTCCAGGAAAAATCAAGCAGATCAAAGGAGAGACGCAGAACCTCACAATCGGAGGCTTTCATTGCTGCAGTCCTGGCTATGGGGGAAGTGTGGCTTAGTGGCCAGAGCACAAGTCTAGTAGCCAAGACGCCCGGGTTCTAGTCACAGCTCTGCAAGGGGAGTGTGGTTCAGTGGTTAGAGCAGGGAATTTGTGACTCCTGGATTCTGTTCCCAGCTGTGACTCTTCCCGTGAGGTTACGCAAGTCGGTGGCTCTCTCTGTGCCTCTGTTTAAATTGGGTAGCGCAACAGATACCCTGAGGGCAGGAGTTTTAGTTAATTCAGGACTTTGTGATCCTCCCATGCAGAAGCATATACTTTAGTTACTGGCAGAACGTGGTTAACAAGCAGATTCCTAGACAGCCGGAGCCGAGAAAGGAAAGAAGAGCGACTCCAGCGCTTTGCCAGCCAGGAACAGTTGGTGCTGTCTGAGCAGCCCTGGGCTAATCAACGTAGGCAGGGAACATCTGAGCAGGGAGCCTTCAGGTACAAGCCAGGCCAGTTCAGCTCAGAACTTCTGGTTGTTCCTAAGCCCGGCTCAGGAATCTGGAGTGGGAGGTCACAGGACAGTTGCAGCTGGCATGCCGTGATCCACCCTGGAGCAGAGGTTGCCAAACTGGGCTCTAGGAAACACGGAGCCAGAAACAGCTTGAGCGGATTGAGTCAGGGCTCGAAGGGTCTGTTTACACTGCAATCGGACACCCCCGGCTAGCCTGGGCCAGCTGACCTGGGCTAAGGGGCTCCGGCTAAGAGGTTCAGGCTCGGGCAGGAGCCCAGGCTCCTAGGAGGTCCTTTCAGGCTACATCGCAATTAAACAGCCCCTTTGCCCATACCCCTCAGCCTGGGTGAGCCGCAGTGTAGACATCCCTCAAAGCCCCAGCAGGCCCTTCCTGGGTGGGTGTGGAGGGAACAATCAGAGCCGGCAACAACACGGCCCCCAAAGGCATCTGAAGGGCCAAAGCAGCCGCCCAGGGTAACCTAGAGATCTGGGCTGGAGGGGGACAGAGAGGAGACAGGGCTGGTGCCCCTCCCAGAGCCCCTTGAGGAGGCGTTGAACGTGGCCGAGTGGCGGGGTGGGCTAGCAGTGGGATTCCAGGGGGAGGACTTGCGAGATATTCAGATGTAGAGAGTCACACGGCAGACGTGCTGAGCCACTCCGGAGGTGACATTCGTCCCCCTCCTGCACTGGCTACAAGGCTGGACAGCAGCAGCGCCAGCACCTTCCCTGCGCAGGGCTCTGTGTGTGGCTGCAGGGCTCTCTGCGCGGCGTTTCACTGCGCGGCTTGCCCACACCAGCTGGAGAAGCAGGGAGGTGCGGCAGGGAGCTCCCCACCCAGCCAGCCAGCTCAGGTCACTGTGCCCCCATCAGCCCAGCCCCTGCACACTCCCTAACACGACTGACAGCCGCCCACCTGTCAGCCTCCTACCTGCATTCGGCTGGGAGTTTTGGTGTAACTAGGGCCAGAACTTGCCCCTGCCATATTTAATATGTTATGATCCATAGATCTCAAAGCACTTCATAAAGAGGCCAATATCTTTATCACCATTTTACAAATGGGGAAACTGAGGCACAGAGCCATTAAAGTGACTTGCCTCAGGTCACTCAGCAGGCAAGAGCTGGGGCCAGAACCCAGGGCTCCTGAGTCCCAGACCAGTGCCCTATCCATTAGGTCACACTGCCTCTCTTGACATACAATGCTCTCTGTATAAAAATTCTACCCTGGTGGATTGCTCTTCTTAAATATAATAAGAACAGACAGTCCGCTGTGCATAAAACCTCCTTGCGCTTGCTTCGCCGGCTATGTGGTCAGTTAGGCAGGGGATAGGAAAGAGATTAATGATGTGATAGCTGAAGCGATTATACTCAGCCCTCATAGCCACACAGCGTCCAGCAGATTGTACTGGGCGGGCGGGGGGCGGGGGCAGGAGAGGATAAAATCTTCTGTGTCTTGGCATTTGATGGATTTTATGGGTGCAAAATAAACGGAGGATTTACCTGGGGAGGATTAAGTGCTAACATTCCACCATTCTGGTGCAGATGTGTAATACTTCTTTTACACAGCAAAATAAGTCTGTAGGATTCCAGATTGAGATGATTGGCACATAGAAAAAAGGACTAACAATTGCACTGGGGTTAGCAACGATAAGAAGGGTGCTCTTATGGTCAAGATGCTGAACGAGGACTCAGAAGATGTGGCTCAGCCGCTGGCCTGCTGGGCAAGTCACATGCTTCTCTGTGCCTCAGTTTCCCGGTGTGTAAAATGGGGATAACAATGCTTAGCTCCTTGCTGTGAAATAGGGAGAATGATTCCACCAAGTACTTTAGGGGACCATTGTTCAAGGGCTCGGGAACCCCAGGAGGAGCGAAATTTTCAACGTGCTTTGTTGCCTTTTAGGCACAGAAAGATGGGCGAGATTTTTAGAAGCGTCCAGCACCCAGCCTGTCCCACTGCACCACTTGGGGGCTGAGAGGTAAACCAGCCCCTGCTCCCTCTGCGCTAGAGGTCTGCTTGCGACTCATCTTCAGGCCTGACCTAAACCCAACCCCAACGTTTGCCCCCGAACCCGAGTCAATGCCGCCGCCTCCTGCCCAAGGGGTCAAGGCAGAAGCGGATGCATGCCCTGACGGCGGTGTGCCCTGCACCTGCCAGCGAGTGCCCCTGCTGTGCTGGGCTTGTAGCCAGGTCCACGTTCGGTTCCATGCCTCTACTCGGTGCCTCAGATCCCCCTGCAAAATGAGGATAAGAATTTCCCTTTCGCCCACCTTTGTCCGTCTTGTCTATTTCAATTGTAAGATCTTCAGGGCAGGGACTGTCTGTCAACCGCCACAGGGCCCCAATTGCAGCTGGGGACACTCTCGGCACCATTGTAATGCAAATAAATACTAGCAGCAGCAGCAGCTAGATTGAAAACTTGCAAGAATAAGAAAAAACTTTGCACCCCCGGAGCTCCTTCCCTCCAAGGAGATTACAGAGCTTGAGGATGAATGATCAAGCGTTCACATGTGTAGATCAGAAAGCAGCTTGTCAAGGCGGGTGAGGATCACTGTCTCCATTTTACCGGTGGAGAAACTGAGGCACGGAGCCACATCTTCCAGTTCAGGAGTTCCCTGTGCTCAGACCATGACTTATCACCTGGGTTGTGTGTGCAGCACACTGTAATTCTGACACCTGGCATATACACACACACACACACACACACACACACACACACACACACACACAAATGTACGCACAGGAAGAAAAACAGCCATTACGCTGGCTAGAGAGACTCAGCTATGCAGTGACGTGAAGGTGTGCAGACACATCCTGGCAGAGGCCTCATGTGTCATGAGCCCCGGCCTCTTTAATCACCAGGAAGCACAATGCCACCTTTGTACATCCTCGGGTGAGGCATGTTACCGCGTTTTCCTGACCCACTTGGTTATGCAGAACAGTCCCAGAGTTTGTGATCCTCTTTGATCTGAATCCTCCCTTTATCCTGCCCATTTTATAA
The DNA here is from genome assembly GCF_011386835.1 of Chrysemys picta bellii. Classification (NCBI taxonomy): domain Eukaryota; kingdom Metazoa; phylum Chordata; order Testudines; family Emydidae; genus Chrysemys; species Chrysemys picta. The sequence goes on along the minus strand of NC_088813.1, from coordinate 5,766,438 downwards.
ATGCAGAGACAGATGTATGTAGATCAAAGGATTAATTTTTAAACACAGCAAATAATTAACCTGTGGGACTCATTGCCACCAGGGACTGCTGAGGCCAGGGGGTTAGAAGTATTCATAAAATGAGGAGATGTTGATAAGAATGCACAGCTAGGCGAAAAACCAGGGAGGCTAAAAAAACAGGGCTATAAAGCCACGTACTTCAGGACCATAAGCCAACCCCTAACTGCTTGGGGGTAGCAGGAAGTTTCCCCTATGGGCAGGTTATCCCATAATTTTCCACCATGGGGTTTTTTTTGCACCTTCCTCTGAAGCATGTGGCGCTGGCTACACTCAAAGACAGGATACTGGGCTGGACGGATCAGGGTCCTGATCCAGTGTGGCAACTCTTGCTCCTATCCGGCTTAAATCATGCTCCCAGTGAAGTCAAAGGGAGTTTTGTCAACGGTAGCAGGAATTGATCCATGTAGTGTCTAGCTAGGGCTATCTACCTAATATAAATATGGGGCCCAGTATATAGTGTGCTGGTGGGAAACTGGGGTTCTATCCCTGCCACTGGTGTGCTGGGTAACCTTGCCCAAGTCATGGCCCGCTCTGTGCCTCAGTTTTCCTATCTGTAAAATGGGGATAATAATATTGACCTCCTTTGTAAAGTGCTTTGAGACCTACAGCTCTAGGTGTTGCTATTACAGGCCATATTATTCATCCCGCCACCACTCCACGGAAGTCAATGGGGATGACTTGGTCCCCAGATACTGCATTGCTGCAAACTGGCCCAGACCTAACGCTCTGGAAAGCACATGTGTTTTCTACATTATCTGTATGTCCAACATGTAAAACACATGCTGCCCCATCGCAACCCTTCACACGAGTCCTAGACATGTTTGCCCTCAAGCCTTCACTGCAGAAACACAAGTAAGACACAAAACCTTGGGAGTTTTTCAGCATGAAGGGAAGTGGGTCAGCTGCCTGGGAGTTTAAAATGCTCCCAGGCACTTTGCCAATGCTCAGAATGTCAGTGTGTGCTTGCTGTGTGTATACACCAAGCAGACTGGGGTAACGCACAGATGCTCCTTGAGAGCTGTTTAAAAACTGTTATTCCCAGAGGTCTTAATAAGTTGCATCCTGCATCTCTGGGGACTGGTAACAGTAAATATCCCCGCTCGGGAATGTAATATTTGATGTATCTTCATTTCTCAGCTGTAACTTTGCCAGGGTACCCTGAGCAATGGAAAAGCCCCTGCAAAGCCACTAGGATAAAAATCAGAACCTCTGACCTCACCCTCCTGCCATTGTCACTTCAGCCTTAAGTAGGGGAAAGTTCAGTTAACATTATGAGACGGTCCCAAGCCACAAAATCCAGATCTGGAGCACCATAAGCTCCAGCCCATGGTTTTCATGCAGCCCCTTGTATCAGAGGGGAGATGTATAAAATCAACACCCAGATCCAAAATCCGGGGTAGATTTAGATCTGGGGAAGGAGGGGGAGGTTGGCCAGTTACAAAGGCACCAGCTGCAAAATTCTGCCCCACATTTCAAACCACCCCATCCCTCTACCCTAAATAAAGTTCAGGGGTTCCAATTCAGGGTACTGCAGTTCAGGTCCACCTTTATTTTTTTTTCCCCTTCTTTTTTTTCCTGCTTGAAACTCGAGGGGGTGGGGAGATGGAGAATGCCACTGTCACACTGCCCCCCATCTTCTTCATAGTGATATTATGATGATATGATTATGGCATAATTATGATGCATATGATGCAAGGTGGGTCATGTAGGATGTCATTGGAAAAGTTATGATTTGCTGAATATGATTCGTCTATTTGTATGCATGTATCATTTTTGTATCTGAAGTTATGAATATCAACTATGTATCTGTATTACAAATGTAGTTACACCTGGGTAACACCCACTAGACAAGATACTTTAAGTCTAGATAGCTGGTGGGGAAGGGCCTATTCAGGGTAATGGGCCATTAGGAAAAACAATCGGCCTTAGGAGAAGCTTACAGTAATACCAGGGTACAAAATATATCGGAAGGACAGAACAGGTCCTGCTGGCAGGGGAGTGGTATTATATGTGAAAGAAAGCATAGAATCAAATGAAGTAAAAACCGTAAATGTACCACCTCTATGGATAGAAATTCCATGCTCTAATAAGAAGAATATAGCGGTAGGGATATATTACCAACCACCTGACCAGGATGATGATAGTGATTGTGAAATGCTCAGGGAAATTAGAGAGGCTATTAAAATAAAAAAACTCAATAATAATGGGGGATTTCAACTATCCCCATATTGACTGGGTACATGTCACCTCAGGACGGGACGCAGAGATAAAGTTTCTTGACACCTTAAATGACTGCTGCTTGGATCAACTAGTCCTGGAACCCACAAGAGGAGAGGCAATTCTTGATTTAGTCCTAAGTGGAGCACAAGATCTGGTCCAAGAGGTGAATATAGCTGAACCACTCGGTAACAGTGACCATAATATAATTAAATTTAACATCCCTGTGGCAGGAAAAACACCACAGTGGCCCAACAATGTAGCATTTAATTTCAGAGAGGGGAACTACACAAAAATGAAGAGGTTAGTGAAACAGAAATTAAAGGTACAGCGCCAAAAGTGAAATCTCTTAAATGTACACCCCAAATTAAAAAACATGGTAAGAGAACCAAAAAAGAGCCACTGTGGCTAAACAACAAAGTAAAAGAAGCAGTGAGAGGCAAAAAGGCGTCCTTTCAAAAGTGGAAGTTAAATCCTAGGAGGAAATAGAAAGGAGCATAAACACTGGCAAATGAAGTGTAAAAATACAATTAGGAAGGCCAAAAAAGAATTTGAGGAACAGTTAGCCAAAGACTCAAAAAGTAATAGCAATTTTTTTTTAAAGTACATCAGAAGCAGGAGGCCTGCTAAACAACCAGTGGGGCCACTCAAGGATGATAAGGCCATTGCAGAGAAACTAAATGAATGTTGATAAATGCGAAGTAATGCACATTGGAAAACATAATCCCAACTATACATATAAAATGATGGGGTCTAAATTAGATGTGACCGCTCAAGAAAGAGATCTTGGAGTCATTGTGGATAGTTCTCTGAAAACATCCACTCACTGTGCTGGGGCTGTCAAAAAAGCAAATAGAATGCTGGGAATAATTAAGAAAGGGATAGATAATAGGACAGAAAATATCATGTTGCCTCTATATAAATCCATGGTACGCCCACATCTTGAATATTGTGTGCAGATCTGGTCGCCCCATCTCAAAAAAGATATATTGGAATTGGAAAAGGTTCCGAAAAGGGCAACAAAAATGATGAGGGGTACGGAACGGCTGCCGTATGAGGAGAGATTAATAAAACTGGGACTTTTCAGCTTGGAAAAGAGATGGCTAAGGGGAGATATGATTGAGGTCTATACAATCATGACTGGTGTAGAGAAAGTAGATAAGGAAGTGTTGTTTTCTACTTCTCAGAACACAAGAACTAGGGGTCACCAAATGAAATTAATAAGCAGCAGGTTTAAAACAAATAAAAGGAAGTATTTCTTCACACAACGCACAGTCAACCTGTGGAACTCCTTGCCAGAGGATGTTGTGAAGGCCCAGACTATAACAGGGTGCAAAAAAGAACCAGATAAATTCATGGAGGATAGGTCCATCAAAGGCTATTAGCCAGGATGGGCAGGAATGGTGTCCCTAGCCTCTGATTGCCAGAAGCTGGGATTAGCGACAGGGGTTGGATCACTTGATGATTCCCTGTTCTGTTCATTCCCTCTCGGAAGACAGGATACTGGGCTAGATGGATCCTTGGTCTGACCCAGTAGGGCCATTCTTATGAATAGCAGATTCCCACCCTATCTATTTAGTATATTAAGCTTAGTTTGCGTTTTTGTTTATTTGCTAGGTAATCTGCTTTGATCTGTTTGCTATCACTTATAATCACTTAAAATCTATCTTTTGTAGTTAATACACTGGTTTTGTTTTATCTAAAGCAGTGAGCTTTGACTGGAGTGCTTGGGGAAAATCTCTGCTAGGTTACCACAAGTGTGTATTGTTCTCTTCACATTGAGGGAGCGGCGGACCGGGTGTTAAACCCATATACTGGCCAGATTTGACCAGGGCAGGACGGCGGTGCTCTGGGGTCCCAGGCTGGGAAGCTGGTGGTTAGGGAGCCTGCATGAAACTGCAGCTGGGCGTGTCCCTACCTGTGTGAATGCTGGTGAAAGTGCAGGCTCGGGGGCTTTGTAGCTTGTCACAGCAGGACAGTGTGAGCCCAGGCTGGTGGTTCAGAGGGCTCAGTGGTACCCCAGTTCCAGGTGGCACCCCGGCAGGAACCCGTCACAGCCACTTCTGATCTTTCTGGCTTGCTCAGGTGCAGGGGACACCAAAAAGACAGAGAGCTGGCTGGTTCTTGGGCAATTCCCCAGCCTAGTTTGACGACAGACTGACGAGGTTCCAAGCAGCCAGACTTTCATAGATTTTAAGGCCAGAACGAATCACTGTGATCATCTACGCTGACCCTCTGCATAACACAGACCAAGGAACTTTCCTAAATAGTTTCTAGGGCAGATCTTTTAGAAAACCATCCAATCTTGATTTAAAAATCGCAAGTGATGGAGAATCTTCACTTCACAGGCCTGAAACCAGTCTCTGAACCTCCCGAGGTTCGCAAAGCACTAACGCAAAGGAGAATACCATGACGTGTGGTCAACTCTCATGATACTAATTGTTTTTTTCCTGAAGCTCCACCTCCTGGAGTCAGGTGATTATATGAGAATGTCTGCTTTCATTTTTTTTTAAATGACAACTTTATGGCCTTTATGATTGCAGGGAAAAAGCTTGAAAACATGACGTGAGTGTCTTCTAAAGGCTCAGAACCCAGAAGGCAAATAAAAAGAATCCAAATGTTTGGTTATTTTTTATAAATCTCATAATCTTTAAACTGATCTCATGATTTTGCAGGCTGAATTTTTGACTGCTTGGGGTTGACCATGCTGAATTTGGATTCCAGGTGCTTTTGCTTCTGTTGTTTTACCTCAGAGAAGATTCTTTCTGTCTATGCCTCATATTAAGACATCCTATTTTTAACCAGTTGTTTTCCATACATATGTAGATATGTGCACTCACACCTATATACTTTCATATATGTTGTGCATCTATAGGGCAGAGAAAATTAAAGAGAGCTAAAGGATTGAGCTCGAAGCTAGAGCCCAGCTGTGATTCACTGGGTAGCCATTGGCCACTTCGGCCAAATTTTCACAAGTGGCCTCTAATTGTGAGTGATGGAGTTTTTACTCCATTGGCAATGCATGTATGACTTGTCCTGCCAGTGAATTCACAGTAGATTGAACTGGACTCAACTGTGGGGCATACAGTTTGAGATACCGAGGGCCCTGTTCTCAGAGGTGCCTTGCTCCCACAATTCCTGCTGAAAACAACAAGAGTTATGGGTGCTCAGCTCTTCTGGAAATCAGGAATCATGTGTCTCAAGGTGGGTGCTCAATAAACCAAGCCACCCAGAAACAGAGACCCCTTTTGGAAATGTGGCTGTCAATTTTTATGCCTCCGTTTCCCCATCTGTAAAATGGGGCTAATATTGATTCCCCCACCTCATAGGCAGTACTGAGGATTACCTAGTTAATGTCAGCAGTACTTTGAAAATGTAAAGGGTGGCTATTTTTCTGATTCTGCTTTCATACACACAGTTCTAGCCCACGAAACTGACGTTAGCCGGACAGCTGTCCTCTAAGTGGGTGACTAAAAAGATAGTCTGATTAACAGATAATTAATAAGATGCAGTAACATTTTATATAACTGTGCTCTTAGAAGCAGGCTGGCTTCCGAGACACTATCCAAAGGCCTCTGATCTAATGCAGGTCAGAAGTGGGTTCATTTTTCCTGAACTTTCCAACTCTGACAATGCTGGGACGACTGACTTCAAACACTCCTAAAAGATTCACTCCTGGCCTTTGACCAAGCTGAAGAAATTTTAGGCCAAAGGTTGTTTTTTTCTTTTTTTTCTTCTTGTTTGTAATAAAAGTTTAGAAAGGGGTCAAAAATAGAGGTCAGAAGGAAAAAACTCCTACTGTAGTCTTAACTATGTAATTGCTACATTGCAGTTATGTAGAAGTTTAATGCCGAAGGATCCCACTTTAACAGGCTTCACCCAGCACCACCAAAGTGCAGTAACTCTGGGGTGGAGGTCAGCAGCTAAGAAGCACACTTGGAAAGAGAGGGAAATTTTGGTCTAAAGAAAACCTTGACTCTTATAAAAATGCCAGCTGGTCTCTTTACAGTCCACAAAGAGCAGAAAGATCTGCACATAGTTATTAGTAGGAGACTCTATATATCTTCTGTGCCAGGAGACTCACACAGCAGGGACTCGCAGCTCTGGAAAGGCTGTATTTCACACCTGACGCTTATGACACAAAGCCATCCCCAACAAGCCTGGGACAGCAGTGTGGTCTAGTGGAGTGGGCACTACATTAGCGATGAGGAGAGCTAGATTCTCGTCCCCATTCTGCAGATAACTTATTCTCTGTGCTGTCTGTTTTAATTGTAAGCTGTTTGGGGCAGGGACTCTCTCTCATTCTGTAGCCTCTAGCACAATGGGGACCTGCTCATGGTTGGTGGTCCCCTAAGTGTTACCATAATGCTAATAACAACAGGCTTCTGTGTTCCTAGATGGATAAAGAATGGGAGAGAACATCTGAGTATATCAGGGTCTCTTCCTTCCTTTTGCTAGGGCAGTGAAAAGATCCCCCGTGCTGCTCATGTACTCAACACGTCTTCCAACATGCCCATCATGCCAGCCCTTCCCAGGCCTTTCCAGCCCAATGCCCCGGCTGGTGCTTGTGGCTCCCCCAACCACGCCTCCCCGGCTCTCCCCAGGTGCAGATTTAGCCAGACATGCTGATAGAGGCCATAAATGTCTGTGAGGTGGTGAATCATGGTTATGGAGCACAGAGAGCTCCCGGGGCAACAGCTTGACTGCTTCCCGAGCTTGTATTTTATCCGAAGGGATGAGCATTAATCTACCCCATTGCTCCCTCCCTCCCTCCCCATTTACATTTGCAGGGTGGATTTCTCCAAAGTCCAATGCTTCAACATGCTAAAGCCCCATAAATGAAACCCGAGCCCGTGCTAGGAAGCACTATGTTGCTGAACGTGCCGTTGCAGATCAAATATAAACCTAAGGTCCTAGCTGCTTGGGGTCATTGAAATCTCCTGGCAAGAGTCGGGATGTCCTTGGCCTATTTCGGTGTGGGGAACTATCGGTGCCTACCTGAGTTCCCCTGGAGTTCCAGCTGGTGGAAGTACAGTCTAGTAGTGGACAGAGAAGGAACCAGCGATGCAGGACTCCTAAAGTCTATTCTCAGCTCTGCCACTAACTCGCCAAGTAACCTTGAGCAAGTCTCTTCACCTCCCTGTTTGGGAGGAATGATACTGACTGCCCTTCTCAAGGCATTTTAGGGTCATCAGTTGGAGCGCGCCAAGCTGTATGGTAATCAGCACTAGCGGGCTCAGAAATCATTTGGGTATCAGCGCCTGGGGATTAGAACAATCCCCGCCCTGGGTGAGCTGTGCGCGACTGATGCTGGAGGCAAGGAGCAGCGTGGAGCATTGGATCCACCCATCGGAATAGATCTGCATGCAGCGAGTGGGAGACAGGCCCTGGAAGTCAGCCTGCGCTCACGCCAAGGGGGGTGACCAGCAAGCAAAAAAGTGACACACTGATCCCAGAGTGACAGCAAGGGAATGGCAAAGCCAAACGGAGGAACAACCCCCCCGTCCCCCGTCTCCCCCTGCAGATCAGCCAGCCCTCTCTGTGCTGTGTCCTTAGCCAGAAACCACACAGCGGGGTCCCAACTGGCCGTGGTGACTAGCTGCACCCAACCATGCCAGGCCTAGCTGCACACACACGCCTGTGCTGATTGGCTTCTGGTGGCTTCCAAAGCACAGAACATGGGGTGCATCACTCGTGGGCTACTTAAAGGGATACTACCCAATTCCTATCCCTTTCTCTCCACGCAGCTGTGCCCCAGGTTTCACATTCAGCAGTTGTCAGCACCCTGCCCTGGCAGAGGGGGGATTTCTCCAGAACAAGCAGCCCGACTGCTCTCATTGAAAAGATTCCCGACAACATCAGGGAGAGCAGAGTTAGATCAGAGATTGCGTAGCCCATAGGCGCCGACACCGTGGGGGTTCCCGGGCTGGAGCACCCACAGGGAAAAAATTGGTGGGTGCCTCGCCCCGCCCCGCCTCCCTGCCCCAGCTCACCTCCACCTCCGCTCCACCTCCACCTCCTCCCCTGAGTGCACTGTGTGTCCGCTTTTCCCCCCCAGCTCCCAGCGCTTGCGCCACGAAACAGCTGTTTAGCGCGGCAAGCGCTGGGAGAGAGGGAGGGAGGGGGGAGGAGGGGGAATGTGGCGCGCTCGGGGAAGAGGTGGGGCCGGGGCGGAGATTTGGGGAAGGGGTCCAATAGGGGCAGGGAGGGGCGGGGACTTTGGGGGAGGGGTTGGAATGGAGGCGGGGCAGAGGTGGGGAAGGGGTGGAGTTGGGGCATGGCCGGGGGGGTGCAAGGACCCACCGGCGGCGGAGAAAGTTGGCGCCTATGGTGTAGCCCAAGGCACAGCCTGTTGGGGGGGGGCAGCTGTGGAACCAACTTCCCGAGGGGATCTGGCAAATCCAGAGTCTGGCTGTCTTTGGGAAACGCTGCAAAACCTCCCTCTTTGAACAGGCCTGTCCACCATGACACTGCCACCCCCAAACCCAAATATTAATAAAATCAAAACAAAAACCCCAAACTGCCCACCAAGCAGAGTTGATCTTTTTTTTTAAAACTCGAAAAGGGAGAAGTGCTAGAGAGTCAATGAAGTCAACTCGGGACTTTGCTGTTGTTACTGATGATACACGGAAGGTGCTCAGATACCATGGTGATGGGCAGCAGCATAAAACCCGAAGCTCTGGCCTGCACACAGTGTTTGCATTGGTACAGGCCTGGTGGTCAGGGTGGTGATTTTATACCACTGTAGCTACACCAGCACATCCCTGAGGGTGGACACGGTTACATTGATATTAAAGGTGCCGTCGCTTATTCCCCTTCCCTTATGGGAACAGCTCTACTGTATAAAACACCTTGAGACCGATGTACCTGCTTCGCCTGTTGGAGCACTTTATGCCAGTTTTTTGAGTTTTCTCAAAAAATTCAAACTTTCCCAGGGAAAAGTTCAACAAAAATGACTTGTTTTTTTCTTCATTTTTGTCAAAAGCTCCTATGGAAAAGCAGCTCTGGAAGGGAGGGGGGGCCGACACAACCACCCCTCTGGGGGTTTATGATCAGTCACTGCTAGCACGGGGGCACCCGAAGACCCCTGACGAGATCAGGGACCCATTGCACGGCCTCTGTGGCCTGCCTCGTCCCCCTACACCCTGCGCGCCGCAGGCTCAGAATTCAATCCAAACCCACCCGTGGTTACGTCCAGCCTTTGGGGCTCACCGCAGGATGGGGAGTTTCTCCCAGGAGCAACCAGCACAAGGCAGGGGAGAGGCGCAAGGAGGCAGTACCTGCGATTCTGTCCCTTGCTCTGGCCCCCTATAACACTGTGCTGGTATATAGGGGCCGAGGCGAATTCCTGACCCAGGCCTGTGCTGTACAAGCGATGGGGACACAGAACTTCCCACTACAGCCATTGTGGCTTGTGCCACAAGCCTCTGACGGCCTTGAGGGGGCTGACGTAACTCAGAGCTCCTCCAGGAGCCGTTTCACCTCCTCCCCCTGAGCTGTGCCTCCACACCATGACTCTCATCCTAAGTGACTTGGCAAGGGTCAAACACGGAGTATGTGGCAGAGCCAGGAACTGAACCCAGAGCTTGTCACTACACGGCCCCGTGAGTACGGAGCCCACTAAACATCCTGAGCTTGGAGTTATTAACGCTCAATAGCGATGGCGGGGATGAGGCATCCGTTGCCATTTTCAAGCATCAAAGCTCCCAGGGTCCCGGAGAAGGCCCCAGACTTTAATTATATTTGCCAAGACACTTGAATGGCCATTTATCCCCTTCTATCCCCACCCTCCTCCTCCTTCCTCCTTGGCTTAAGCCGATTCTTCCCAGGGCCCATTTATTCGCTGTCCCATCCCCCATCCAATTGCTATTGATCCCAGCGCCGGCCTGCCGGAGAGGTGCTGCAGGCATTTAACCTCCTGTCCGGCTGACGGCTCGCCAGCACCTAGGTGGAAGGGGCCGGCGTTTTCCAATTTGCAGCGCGAGCCTGCCTGTAAGGATTAAAGGGAATTAAAGCTGCGGCTTACTGTCACTTTCAGCAAACAGCCGGAGCATCAGCCCCCGGAGAGGGGAGCCGGCGAAGAGTGGGCCAAGCAGGTAGGCAGAAGCTTAGCCCATGCGCGAGAGGATTTGTCCTCTAAAGGACTCACCCAGCCTGACAGCCTCCTTCTTTCCCCTCTTCCAGCTGTTTCCTGCTAGCCCGGGCAGCTCTATGGGCTCAAACAGATCCAGAGGTCACGGAGGTCCAAGTGACTTTTTTCCACTGACTTCAGTGGGATTTGGATCAGACCCGTACCCTGGCCCTCAAGTTTGGAGCTCGCTGTGAGTGATTACTTAGCATCAGAACTGCAGTGAGAAGGGGCCCATCTAGCCCAGTATCCGGTCTCGGATAGCGCTGACACCAGCTCCTTCAGAGGGAGGGTGCTGCAGGGTGAGAGGGCCCTTTACAGGAGTTGGGGTGAGCCCCCAGTGATGGGGCGTCCAGCCGACACCAGCACGGATGGGGCTAAAGGGGCAAGAGAGACCGATTAGCCTTAGGCTGCACCCACTGGGGACCTAAGACCGATGGAGAACCAAGCTCACCTAGGCAGGAACGGGTGGGACTTCTGCAAAGCCTAGGAGCTGAGGCCAGAGCAGGGCTGAGCCTGCAGTCGAGAGGGACAGCAGAAGGCAGCGTAGGAAGCTGTCAGGGAAGGAGCAGTAAGGTCTGAGCTGCTGGCTCGAGGGTCCCTGGATTGGAAGGCGGGCCCGGGTTCCCCTCCCAGCCACTGTGGGGGAGGCGCAGTCAGCACAGCGGAGCTGGAGGCTGCCTGAGACTTTGAGGAAGGTGACGCTGATAATAGCCCGGAAGGGAAGGACGACGGTGACTTGGCCGGAGGGCTGAGCCACGAGGGAGAGGCCCTGCAGCGCCTGATGAGCGAGAGGACAGCTGCAGAGCGAGTGCCGGGGGCAATGGAGCGGCGGCCAGTCGGGGCACGGACAGCGGCGAGCTAATTCCCCAGATGAGCCATGAGGAGGCGCCGCCGAGCGGTGACCAGCAGACGCCGTGATACCCCCACGTGGGACAAATCATCTGCCTCCCAGCTGATGGCATGTGACCAGGGATCAGGTGATAGCTTGAAGATCACCAGGCTATCACAGGAGCCAGTGAGTAACTCAGCTGCTAGTGAGAGCTGCAGGGAGCAGGAAGGTCCCGAGTCAGGGGAGAGAACCCAGTGGACATCAGACTCCCAGGCGGGTGGCCGGGAAGGGTGCTCCTGCAGGGAGGAGGCTAGGAAGGAGAAGGGACCAGAAAGGCTCACCCTAGCTCCCAGACAGATGTCCCGTGAAGCATAAGAACTGCAGGGAATAGGTAGGTTCCGCAAGAGACCCTGGGTCAGGGGGAAAGGACACAGCAGAGATGTTAAACTTGTGTTAACTGGCTTTAATTTAAAGAAATACAACAGGTGCCCTGAAGAAAAAGGGACTGAAATCCAGTGGCTGGACTGTGCTCTTTGATGCACGGACTGGGGAGAAAGCCCACTAGTATAGGAAGGGTTAACTCCATCCCCATGCCCATGCCGGACAATGACCCAACAACAGAATGAGGGAAGAGGTCTCTGCCTTGCCCACCCAGCAGGGGGATGGTTTATACCTGAGGCACAAGGACCGATGTCCCCTGTACATTTTTACCCTCGTTCCCCTGCAGCCAGCCGCAGGTTTTTCATTGCAGCGTAGACATACCCTGAGTGATCCTTAGCAGGTCATCTGAGCCTGACCTTGCTTAGCTTATTACAGGGTTCTGTGGCCACTCTGCAGAACGAACAGGACGAGGTGCCATTGATGGGAGGGTTGGAAAAGGGAGTCATGACACAGAAGAGCTTGAGAGACACCCGTGGCTTACGACATCATCGAATATCAGGGTTGGAAGAGACCTCAGGAGGTATCTAGTCCAACCCCCTGCTCAAAGCAGGACCAATCCCCAACTAAATCATCCCAACCAGGCTTTGTCAAGCCTGACCTTAAAAACCTCTAAGGAAGGAGGTTCCACCATCTCCCTAGAGAACCCATTCCAGTGCTTCACCACCCTCCTAGTGAAAAAGATTTTCCCTAATATCCAACTTAGACCTCCCCCACTGCAACTTGAGACCATCAACCAGAACATAGGTGGAGAGCAAAGCAGACCCCCACTCATTGATTCCATTCATTTGCACATTTCTCCACATTTATATATTAACCCCCCACCCCCAGTTTTACCTTCCCTAATTACGACCACAGTGACGTTCCTGCACCAGCAAGAGGCCTCTGTACTCCAGCTAATAATTACAATGCAGTATGCAGAGTGGGGAAAAATACAGGCCCCCTTAGCTATGATTAAACACCTGGCCAGCGTCCTGTAAAATTTCCGAAAACAAGGACATCTAAAAGCTTTTTCCCCTGGTGCCAGAGATCCCCAAGGAAGGAGACCTTGCATAGCCAAGGATTGACTGATCCGTGTTCAAGGAATGACAGGCTCCCTTCCCCTCCTATAAACAGCCAGTGGTGACTCATGCCGTGCTCCGCAAACCATTGCTAGTGCCAACTGTGCTCATGTGGTCCATGTTTTCTGTATTTAGCCCTAGAACAAGGAGCAGATGGATTCGCAAGAGACAAATGTCCCCCACTTTTCACTGTGTTACATGTCCCCATCTGTGCCTGGCCCTCCGAAGATACAGCTCTGCCACAGTTCCCAGCTATGGGATTTACTTCTCCGAGGTAGAGCGGCTCGTGCTTTTAGTTCTCAATGTGCCAAGTTTAACTCCCCAGTGGTGGCTTTGCCATGATGGCCATTGCAGCCGGGTATTATTTACATTGGGTAACAATAAACCAAGAAAAACAGGGCAGGGGGGACGCTCCTTCGCACGGGGCATTTAAAACTTCTTGGGGCGAGCGCCGGGGAACGGACGTTACCGATCAGTCCTGCAGACGGCTGCAGGCGAGGTGAGGTGTCCGACTTTCTCTAGCTAAGTGCTATGACATTAAAATAAAGGTGCCAGTGAAGGCCGTCTCTACGTTTTCCCACACTCTTCACAGCTGGAGCACATCATGAATATTAATTATTTGGACTGCATGGGCACCCCGTCATGGACTAAGATACCATTGTCCTAGGTGCTGTACATATTCTTTTCTGAGTCCATAAAATTCCTCCTGCAGCTTCAGATGGGTGCAGGAGGCTTCTCCACTGATTATCTTGCATCGGTGAGTGGCATTGCTGTGTCCTAAACAGCTGCCACATCCTACCCCAGAAGTGGCTGCATTGCAGTGGTGAGGGAAATGATTCATGTGTACAGGCTGGGATCCTACATCATCAGAGTTCTTCATGGTTCAGGCCTGGGAGTCACCTTTATATCCGCCGCAGCCTTCACAGACAGCCAGGGCACGAGGCTGCTTTATTCTGGTGAGGGCGCCGATGGCTTTTCCATATTCCTCCAAAAGAGGGTCCTCAACTTTTCGTGTCTCAGGACGCTGGATTTCTGAGAGTGATGGACATTTAGGCCTTCATAAAAATGTGAGATTAGAGCCATCAGCAGCTCTGTTGCTGTACAGTTAGTGCGCCTGGGGGATCAGCACCTAGCTTTGAACGCCCGGGTTAGCCTAGCCCAGGCATGAGCAGCCACACGGCAAAGCCCTGCCCGAGTGACTGTGTCCTCACTGATGCTGCACTCCCCCGTGTGTGTCGTTCGGGTTTCTGGGGGCAAGTCCCATGGTTCTTAGCACTGCAATACACTAAGATTCTTTCCCGGTGCGAGAATGGTCTGTCCTTCACGTAGGTGAAACTGGGGGAAGGCACTGAAGGAGTATCAGCGTTTGTGTCCTCACTGCAAAGTGGAGGCTGACCAGTCTGAGGGTCAGCAAAGCCCAGGGTCTGGCCTAGCTGAGTTCAGGTGTAAAGCACCACATTTGGGAGAGGCGGTTTTGTTTACGGATGGGACAAGGGTTAAGGAAACATCCTAGCACGAGCCCAGGCTAACTCTGCAGTGAAGACAAGCCCTTAGAGAGCTCTCTGCCCCGGGATAACGTGTCTTCACTAAGCTGGAGCCTGTCAAACTTAAACCTGGACTTGCTTAACGTTCTGCCTTCCACCCGCATGACTCCTCGTCTTTCCCATCACATGCAAACTGACTGAGGGCTTAAAAATTCCCCCCGTGCCACCCCACGGCAAGAGGAGGAAAACATCATTTCTGCCGACACCGGCTATGGGATGCCTCACAAGCACTAAGGGAAACCCTTTCCCAGCTCCAGGCAAGCATGGCCAGCCCCTGAGGCCCGGACTACACCACCATCAGTCACGGACGGAGTTGGATCCAAACACAGTTTGTATCCACAGCCAGCCTGGTCTAACTCAGAGCGTGTCTCTGCTGCAGTCAGAGGTGTGACTGCCGCACGTCTAGACATACCTGAGCTAGCCTGGATCTGACTGCAGATCACAGAGCAGATTGCCGCGTAACTACACCCTCGGTTCGTAACTTTAGTCAAGGAACGGGCCTTTTCCCACCGTGCTGAGGCAGGATGGTCTCATGGTTCGGAGGCTAAGCAGACTCAGGAGCGTGGGGCTCAGTTCCCAGCTCTGCTACAGGCTCACGGTATGACCTTGGACAAGTCACTTAATCTACCCTCCTTCAATTCACCATCTTGAAAAGGAGGAGGCTGTTATCTCCCACCAAGGGGCAGGCTTGAGGATCGGCTCTATTAACAACGTAGTGTGGTGATGTGGGCTGTACATAAGTAGATCGAAGAAGCTACTGGGTAGCTGCAAACAGGGCCGGCTCCAGCATTTCTGCCGCCCCAAGCAAAAAAAAAAAAAGCCGCGATCGCGATCGGTGGCGGCAATTGGAAAAAAAAAAAAAAGCCGCGATTGGCGGCGGCAGTTCAGCGGCAGGTCCTTCGCTCCTAGGGAGTGAGGGACCTGCCGCCCCCGAATTGCTGCAGGTGCCGCCCCTCTCCCTTGGCCGCCCCAAGCACCTGCTTGTTAAGCTGGTACCTGGAGCCGGCCCTGGGTGCAAATTGGACCAACTATATTAGCTGGAACCAATTAAATGGTGCCTGCGTCACATGAGGTGAGAGAGTTTTGCAAAGCGCTTTTCCACCCCGTTCCTTTCGTACCTTTCCTTCAGGAAGTGGCTGGGAACAGAATAATCTCTGGCAGCCCATGACTCGGGGAAAGCCTTGGTGCATTGTTCTCCTCTAACACAAGAGCGGCTCCAACTCTCCCCGTTCTTTCCTTAACGACTTCCTTTCCCCTCCTGATACAAAAACAAGGGCACCTGGCTTTTAGATCTCGTTCCGCAGGCCCCCTCCCTGCAGCCATTTCTGAACAGGACTCCAGGCAGCCGAATGCACCTTCGGTTGGCTCCGCGCATCGAAAGCACGTTCTGCCTCCTACCTCAGCGGGACAGATTCTCAGTTGGTGTGACCCACGCCAGCTCCCATTGAAATGACAAGAACTAGGCTCGTTTGCTGCAGTGGAGGATCTGGCTTTCTAATTCCACCCCCGCCCCAATCACACGAGCAATCAGTTCCCAGCTATTACAGTTTCAATATTCCTCTTGCCACCTTTTGATTGCTTTTAAATGACTGTAATTAAACTGATCCCAGAGAACGAAATGGTATGAAAACCCCACAACCTCTTATTGTGACTATTAATAGGCTTTCACTCCAGCGGTCACCTCTCCATCAGTCCCAGCTAAGTGGCCCCTGGCAATCTGACAGAGAGTGAATTTGGTTCAGTACAGGTCGGCAGGCTCCCCTGAGCAGAGGCTGTTATGCATGGGTGTCAGGGCTCTTAACCCTTTCCCAGCTAAAGCAGCCCCCCTTCCCATCCACCCCCCGGCTAGCTCGAGAGAGATCTTTCATAGATATGCCTTGTGTTGAGCGCTTCCTGACCATGCCTTAACTCAACGGGGATGCTGAATTCTCAGCCAGTTATTGACCAAATTGTTATTTCATCCACAGGGAGGGTTTGGGTCATTCTGCCTCCTCGATATGTTCCAGGTATTCTGCAAAGGAGGTGCTTTCTGATCAGTTTAGGGTGCCAGGGTGGGAGAAACAGGAAGTAGGGTGTTGAAGGCCAAAATGGGTAACCAACGGGTGGTTCTGCTGCTAACACACTGTACAGCAGTGGTTCTCAGCCGGGGATCCGTGTGCCCCCGGGGGTGCACAGCGCTCTTCCATGGGGTCCATCAACTCATCTAGAGATTGGCCTAGTTTTACAACAGGCGACGTAAAAAGCACTAGCGGAGTCAGTACAAACTACAAGTTCATACAGACAATGACTTGTTTATGCTGCTCTGTGTGCTATACGCTGCAATGGAAGTACAGTATTTATATTCCAATTGATTTATTTTATGATATTTATTATTTATTATATGATAAAAATGAGAACGTCACCAATTTCTCAGTTATGTCTGATTTTGTAAGCAAGTCGTTTTTAAGGGAGGTGAAACTTGGGGGTAGGCCAGACAAATCAGACTCCTGAAAGGGGTGCAGTCATCTGGAATGGTTGAGAGCCGCTGCTGTACAAGACGGGCCCTCTGGGATTACCCGCTGTGATGCAGATTTTCCATCACTAAACCTCTTTGGGCTTAGTTTCCCCATCTATGAAACAGGGTAATGATCGTTACCTTGTCTCCTGGGGGGGCGAGGGGGGAGAGAGAATGGGTATAAAGAGCTTGGAGACCTTGACATGGGAGCTGCTACATCATGCAGTGAGGGGAAGTGGTAAATAATGAAGAGGACAGGTCACTGATTCGGAGCAATCTGGATCTCTTGGTGAGCTGGGCGCAGGTCAACAATATGCATTTTCATACAACTCCATGTATGGGGAGGGATAGCTCAGTGGTTTGAGCATTGGCCTGCTCAACCCAGGGTTGTGAGTTCAATCTTTGAGGGGGCCACTTAGGGATCTGGGGTAAAAATCTTTCTGGGGATTGGTCTTGCTTTGAGCAGGGGGTTGGACTAGATGACCTCCTGAGGTCCCTTCCAACCCTGAGATTCTATGAAATTTGTACATCTAAGAACAAAGAATGCAGGCCACACTTACATGACGATGGACTCTACCCTGGGAAGCAGTGACTCTGAAAAAGATTTGGGAGTCACTCTGGATAATTAGCTGAATGTGAGCTCCCAGTGTGGCCAAAAGGGCTAATGCAATCCTGGGATGCATGAACAGGGGAATCTCAGCTAGGAGCAGAGACGTGATTTTACTGCTGTATTCGGCACTGGGACAACCACTGCTGGAGTACCGTGTCCCGTTCTAGCGCCCACAATTCAAGAAGGATGTTGATAAACTGGAGAGGGTTCAGAGAAGAGCCATGAGAATGATTAAAGGATTAGAAAACCTGCCTTATGGTGATAGACTCCAGGAGCTCGATCTATGTAGCTTAACACAGAGAAGGTTAAGGGGTGACTTGCCCACAGTTTGTAAATACCGACATGGGGAACAAATATGTAATAATGGGCTCTTCAATCTAGCAGAGGAAGGTCTAACATTACCCAGTGGCTGGAAACAGAAGCTAGACAAATTCAGACAGGAAATAAGGCCTAATTTTTTTACACTGAGTAATGAACCACTGGAACAATTTACAAAAGGGTCATGGTGGAATCTCCATCACTGACAATTTTTAAATCAAGATGGGATGTTTTTCTAAAAGCTCGGCTCTGGGAATTATTTGGGGGCAGTTCTCTGGCCTGTGTTATACAGGAAGGCGGGTTAGATGATCACAATGGTCTCTTCTGGCCCTGGAATTTAGGAATCATTAAATAATAATCCTGAAAGCTGAAGATTGAGGTTTGCGGTAAACAGGCACAGCTGCAGCGGAGTGAATAGGGTGGGACCCGTTTACACAAATGTTGCCAACTCTAGTGATTTGATTGCAACTCTAACGATATTTGATGTTTTTCTGCAAGTTCCCAGACTCAAGATACGGCAGGAGACCTTTCTACCCCTCTTGGCTGCAGAGGGGAAAAAAAAGCGTGACAAGTGTGACCTACAGAGTCAGGAGCCAGAAAGGAAAGAAAAAGGGCCCAAATTATTATTTTTAAAATCTCATGATTTTCAGGGCCTGCCTCGTGACTTTTGAACTCTGGAGGGTGTGAATGCATTTACGGCAGGTCCAGGTTTGGCTCTCGGCCTTCCCCTCATCCAGTTTACTGCTGTAACCCCCGGCACAGACGATGTAGGTAGCGAGGGCTGGGCAGTGGCTTTCTACAGGAGATGAGTTAGTGGGTCTCAGTCCAGCTGCAGCGGGCCCCTTTATTGGCAGTCATGGTAGGGAAGCGGAGCCCAGACTGAATTCCCTGGCTCCCCTCAAGGGGGTCTCTGAAAGACATGGTGGGGGCCCACTGTAGGGGAGTCAATGCCCACTCCATAGACAGAGGAATTGGGTCTGCAGCACCATTCACCAGCACTGAATCCCCTAATCCCCTCCCAGCATCCTGGCCACTCTCCTGCCCATTCAAGGGCTACAACCCTGCTTCATTGGCAGCAGTAAAGCCTCTCTTTCTATCCCAAGGGCTTTGCCAAACTGCCAAACCCCAGAGCATCCCGGGAAGCAGAGAGAATGGTCAGAGGGAACCGCCTGGCCAGCGAAGGAGGGCCGGATGCAGTTGTCTGGAGCCTTGGACTCCCCCACTCGAAGAATTTGTTCCAACAATGGACAAGCTGGCTGCTTGCCATCTCGGCAAGGAGGCGACCGGCTGCTGAAAGGCAGCTTCTGAATGGGGGTGGGAAGTGGGGTGAGGGGTGAAGGAAGTGGGGGGATGCTAAGGAGAGGAGCCCTGTGGCTCCTAAACCAGCTCTTCCCAACAGCAGGATTGGCGTGAGAAAGCATCCAGGGGGCTCACCCAGGGCGCGAGGTTATCAAAAGGAAGGCGACGGCCGGGGCTTGCTCACTGCCCAGCTGGCAGGGCGGTGAGATGGAGGGAATAATGTGGGCATAGTGTAGCCCAGGGCTGCCCCACTCCGTAATCCTTCCCCCTTTCCCCACCCCCCTCTATGGACTCCAGGGAAAAACAGACATCCCCGAAAATTACTGCAAACCGGGCAAGTGTAAATCAATCCCCCACTAATCCACTGGGCTGCAGCCAGCAAGTGCGAAAGTGCGAAGAAAGAGGCAGTGAGTCACTTGCAGCTCCTGGGAACACAGCACCCGTCACGCTAGTTGTCAGCTCAAACTACGCAAGAGATCCTTGCTGCATCAGCGGCAGGTCTAAAGAGTGTCACACATGTAACCTCTAGCCACAGAGGGAAGTCAGAGGAAGCCTCACCAGACTCGGATGGGAGATTGCACACAGCGTCCGCTCTGCTGCAGCTGGGCCTGTCTGTCACCTCTGGGCTAGCGCTGCCGTGGGTACACATGGTCACAGCCAGTCCCAGGATCTCATCCACTGCAGGGATTTGCCTCACGAATAGATTCCACGCTGGGTCAAACGCATGCTCTGGGAGGCAGGGCCGGGTTCTCACTGTGTGTTTGTACAGCGCCGAGCACAATCGGCGTCGATCTTGGTCAGGGCACTAGTGTAATACAAGTCATTAATAACAACCAAAAGGACCCAAGTTCCAATCTACTGCATGCCTATTCATACCACATATACCGTTTGCAGTTGCATTATGCACTTATCTAGCCCTTAGACACCATGGGTCCCACAGTGGTACCGAGGGTCAAACAAGGCTGGCTTGGCAAACCAATGCTTTCCACCATTGTGGCTACATCTTCTTGCTCCAGAATTTAAACTTTAATTTCAATTTAAAAACAAAGGTTTTTAGCCCTTGCGGTTGTGACGAAAACCTTCAAACCCTGAGTCAAGGGTTATCCGGTCCACTGATGTCTCCCTGAGTCTGCAGACAGACTGAAACAAAGGTTGTGAGGGGCGTGACCTGCCCTCACTCATTTTCATAGAGTGTTCACTATGAAGCCTAATGACAACAAGGCCCCAAGTGTTAGCTACATCACTGCTGATCGAAGCGTGGAAGAAAAGAGAGAAAAGGCTGTCTTATGAAGAGCTGAACAATCTACTGGGAGGCCTGCTTTTGGTTGGTGGAGCCTGGTTTGTGGGTGGAGTTTGGGAGACACTCCTCCTCCTTTTGCGCCCTTCCCCCACCCTCATTTGGCCTCTGATTAGCACCGGCAGCTGCTGTGTTCCCACAAGTGAGCTGGTGCCTTTGGCAGCTTTACCTTGCCTGCCCTCCTCCCCCACCCCCACACACACACTTCATCTCTTACAACACTGCAGGGCAACAGCAGACATGACAGGATCTGCTCCTGTCACACCACCTTTTCTGTATTACACACGCAGACTGAGTGAGCCACGTACCCCACGCTCCATCTCCCGCCCACCCTGCTCTGGGCCGGCACTGGGACACGGCTGGCACTACATGTCAGAGCGCCGAGTCTCCCTTGTTCCATGGTCAAGGCACTAGAAGGGAGAACTGGGCTCCCCAAAACCACATCTCTGACACCCGCTGCCCCATCATTTCTCCCTGACTGCATCTCCCTCTCGTCTCTCTAACACCTCCAACCACCCCCAGCAAATTCCACAGGAAACCCAGGGACGGGAGCTGCACATAAAACAGCTGCAAAGAGACCAGCAGAGACACCTGCCCTTGTGCCTCTCCTCCCAGCCCTGGGACTGGTTCCTTCAGTGCCGGATCTGAATGCTCCAATCCGGTTCTGACACACACCATCCCCCTCAGTTGGACAGACTGAAGTCTCAGCCACGCAGCCCTCGCAGGGACAAAGGCTGCAGCCGTCCCTCCGCCTCCAGCCAGAATTCAGTGATGGAAAGCATAACAAACGCGGAAGGTGCGAAGAGACTGGACACAAGGCATTCTG
The DNA here is from genome assembly GCF_011386835.1 of Chrysemys picta bellii. Taxonomy (NCBI): domain Eukaryota; kingdom Metazoa; phylum Chordata; order Testudines; family Emydidae; genus Chrysemys; species Chrysemys picta. The sequence goes on along the minus strand of NC_088813.1, from coordinate 5,745,314 downwards.
GGAAGGTCCCCGGGTAGTGGCACTTGGCATATGGGCTTGTAGCAGTGAGCTGTGAAGAGTGACAGTTGGCGAGAGAGAGGAGAGGAAGCCTGGGACATCTCAGACACCTTAGGAGAAAAGGATTTGGAAGGAAGGTCCCTGCTGAGAGTCAGGAGAGAAGGAAATGCATTACCCAGCACACGGAGCCTTCCTGAAGCCTTGGAAATTAAAGGGAAAGGGGCATTTAAAGCCCATGGAGCTCAGTCACCAACCTCTCTGCTGGGGCGGTCTCCAAACGGTGCTGGTCATTACGGCGGTCATTTGAGATGGAAACTGGGCTCACACTAACCAAGTCATTCCACCTTGGGGCCACCAAAGGATGGTGAGAACTTTCTGCCCCTTTAACTCAGACTAGAGATAGTTCTCAACGGAAAATCCGTTTTTTTCTGCTGGGTTAACTGAGGTGGTGGCAATTAGGAAGGTCGCTAACGGTATGTCGACACTGCAAAAAAAGACCTGCTCTTAGCTCAGGTTCAAACAGTAGTGAAGACCCAGGCTTTTAACTCAGGTTTGCCTGTAGGGCAGCCTGGGGTGGACACAAGCTGCGGACCCGAGTTAAAAATCGAGTTGCCGTATCTTCACTGCTATTTTAACCCGCGTTAAGAGCACACCTTTTCCGGCAGCGCAGAGATACCCTCGGTTTGGAGAGCAACAGTTTGGTCTCAGTGGGTTTCTAAAAGGAATCTAGCTGGGAACCTTTAAATTCAGAGGGGTCTGACTCCAAGGAGAAGGAGCAGAGCCAGTTCAGGATGCCTGCACTCTCACAGCCCTTTGAGAAGGCTTTTTCCTACTGGAAACCCTCTGCCCACTCCATTATTCCTCTTATCTGCAAGAAACACCGGTGCTTTGATAACAACAGAGCTTTAAAGTTTGGGACAAGGCGGCTACTCCCAACCTACAAACATATTACTCCATAATTCATTTTAAAAGCTCTTCTGGAAAAGACCTTGTGATCCTTTACCGGGGGAGGAAATCACCGTCAGTGCTCCCGAGCAAACCAGTCTGTGCAGCCCCCGCCCGCCTGAGCCACCCTGCAATAACAAAAGCCAGTGCACGTATGCGAAATGGCTTTGAGTTTCTAGCTTCCACAAGGTGGTTTCACTCATACAGTACATCACCAAGTGCCCTTAAGCCCTGTATAGTAAAAAGCACCACAAAACAAGACTGTAATTAAAATGATAAACAACGAACCATAAAATATTATGAAGAAGTCTCATCAGGGTCAGTTGAAGTGTCTAAAGCGACCCAAAGGCCCATTTCCATGGCCCTGGCATCCGCATGCTACACAAAGCCCAACACCACTGCCTGATTTCCCCCTACAGATCCCCACAGCACAACCACTCTCTCCCGCACAGCAGCTATTTGAGAGCATTATTATTAGTCGTTTTATGGTCGTACCTAGAAAGTCAAGCTGATATCGGGGCCCTATTGCGCTAGGCGCTGTACAAACGCGTAGCAAGCAGCAGTCAGTTGCTGCTTTTAACTAGACAAGACAAAGGAAGGAGCAATCTCCTCATTTTACAGACGGGAAACAGAAAGTGACTCACCCAAGATTCCATAATGACTTCGTGGCAGAGACAGGACCTGAACCCCAGTCTCCTAGTCCAGTGCCTGCCCCGTGCTCTCCCATGAATAGTGCTGTTCCTGTGGAATTACAGAGCAACGTTTTCTGCTGTGGTTGCAACACCATGCCCATTGCAGCCACAACTTCCCGCCTACATGCGGGTGCAAACATAGGCTTGGCAGGTGTTCCAGGTGCATGTGAATCTGTGCAGGTGTGACCATTATAGCATCCCAAATTTACCCCTTTCACAACAGGTGTATGGGGAGTTTCATTAAGATGTGCTCCCACTACAGAATCCATTTATGGTGCATTGCCATATTGTGTGACAAAAAGGGGGAAGAAATGTACACAATTATGGGAATTAATCAGAATGAGTGAGACAGAGAGGGAGGCTTAATTCGCAGCATATTTAACAAGCATTAAAAGGGAAAAGCTTCCACTTGCTTTGGCAAGGAAAGCTGCAATAACGGTCTACTCCTAATATCTACTCCTAAAACTGTTGCAGTTCAATTATTTGAGGCCCCTCCCAATCTGTTCTCGCACTGAGCTATGGATAATGAACCTCCTAATAATGATTAATCAGGAATATATTAGTGGCTCCCGGGCACTGCTCTGCTAGCTGCAGATTAATACAGATTTTCCCTTCACCATCGCAGATTCCCCAAAAGTGCTGGGGAGGGTGTGGAAGGGGGGAGCCCCTTGCTGGCTGGGCCTTTCCCTGCTCCTGCTGGGGCTTAATTACAAGTAATTAGCCAAGGCTGGAGCTCTGCAAACCCCTATCCCTGACAGTCAGACACTCCGTTTGAAGCTCACGTATCGTTGGCTGGAAGAAGTTTTTTTTCTCCCCCCCAAAGCTGTCATGAAAATTGTAATGGATGTTGATTAAGATGCTGCGCTTGCCAAATTCAAACGTGTTAGCAGCCTGGAGCCTTCTGTTATTTTCCGAGGGACTCCAATATGAATTAGGTCTGTTGAGTAATCCTGCTCTGATTTAAAGGGGCACCGTCAACTTGAAAATCGAGTCAATTTCCAAGAATGAATTCAGATAACGCATCTGCCGCCGAGTCCCCCTGCCAAGTTTCTTGCTTTTACAACCATTTTTTTTAAGGGTTTTCTCTTCCCTGTTGCTGGGAGAAAGACCCACACCAACAAATGGGGGAACTGACTCTGGCTCTCCGGCTGCTAAGAGCTCTGTGGAACCAGAATTCCTCCTCTGTGTTGCGGTGGAGAAGCCCTCTGTCCTAAGTGGTCACAAATTTACCACCGGGCTATAAAGGTAGCCTGCCCCACACTGCTAGTATGAGAAGCGGAGGGAAGTCTGTTCTGAGGCTTCCTGCATCCTTAGTCAGAGACTATACACTGAACGGGCTCTCAGCTGCTAACTGGGCCGGAGAGAGATTGCGATTCTAATTGCTATTTGAGATACCAAGACGCTGCTCTGTTAGGATGTGAGGCGATGGAGGCCATATACCGTATATACTCGTTCATAAGCTGAATATTTTTGGTAAAAAAGTGACGTATCAGAGAGCAAAGGGGGTCGGCTTATAAACGGGTCTACACCAAAATTTGATGATTTTAAACTCTATGGAATCATTGAATTGAATATCTAATACATTGTCGTTTTGTTTACCTGGAACGTCTGCAGGCATGGAGCCCCTCGGCTCCCTGCGGCCGCTGCGGGAAGTGGCACGCCAATTCCCGCAGCTCCCATTGGCTGGGAACGGCAAACCGCGGCCACAGGGAGCTGAGGGGCTCCATGCCTGCAGACGCTCCAAGTAAACAAAATGTCCCAACGAACCAGCGGCTTACCCTGACGGCCGGGAGCCAAAGTTTGCCAACTCCTGAAATATAGGGTCGGCTTATGAAAGGGTCATATAGTTTTTTGCTATTTTTACCTAACCATCTTGGGGGGTCGGCTTATAAACGAACGGGCTAATGAGCGAGTATATATGGTAAGTATCTAAATAAGTTGGTAGAAGGTCCCATTCAACTCAGGAAGTGGAAGCCCAGGTCTTGTAACCTCTCCCCAGCATTCCACTCCAACGGTGGCATCCGTTGTGAGATAAGAGGGCACCTAGGTTATATAGCGAATCAAGAGCCCAGAGCCCTTCCGTTCCCCTGTAATTAGAGCTGTGCAAATAATGTATTTTTTGGTTTGGGGGCAATTTTGAAAAAGAAAAAAAAATCTAAAAAGGATTTGGTTTGGGGTCGACAGGAAAATGAGACTTTTCAAAATTATCAGCAAATTGCAAATTCGAAAAGAATAGTTTCAGGTCCAACTAAATTTTTTGTTTCAACATTGAGCTTTTTATTTTCCCTTTTTAAAACCAATAAAATGAAAAGGTAAATATCAAAACCCAAAGTCAGCATATTTCGTTTCTAAAATGTCACAACAAACTGTTTAGACTTTTTCAGACATTATTCAGGGCAGTTTGGTTTGGGTTTTTTTTGACCAACACAATTTGCCCAATTGACACACATGTGCAAAATGTTTCGCTCCACTTGAATTTGCATTTTTTCACACACACCCCCCAAAAAAGTTTCAGTCAAAAAAATGTACCTGGCTCTACTCTGTAGTGAGCTGCCCGAGATCATGCTGAGAGCAAATAGCACAACCATAAATAGAACCCAGGAGTCCTGACTCCCAGGCCCTAGCACTAATGATGCTTCCCTGGTAGCTGGTCACTAGTGACTCCCTTGGTTCTTCTAGCTTTACTTGACAAGTGATGCGGATGTAACACAACCCCAGTGCCGTGTTTATTTCACACCACACAGCACAGCGGATTGCTGATCCTCTGACATTCATTACTGAGTGCTAGCAAACAGGAACAGCGAAGGCACTGCACTGCAAAGCATGGCGCACACCCAGCCTGAGATGGCCTCAGAACAAACCACTTGCACCCAAAGACGGAACGAGGGAGAGAGACCAGATCCTGCTGTCACGCCAGTGACCATAAATAGACGTGATTTACATATGTAGGACAAAGCCTGCCCACACGACCTACTTTCCCCAGCCTGCTTAACTGTGGAGCTGCAAGGGGTGCATTCGCTGACCGTTTGGGGAGTGTAGAGAGGAGGGACCCGACCGGCTGGGTCTGTACGGCTGCCTGGGCAGTTCACGAATGAGCACGTGCTGCCCTGTAAGTGACTTCTGTTGGAACGCTGCGTGTGATCACTGGTGTGGGATCCAGGACCAGAGAAGGTGATTTTATCTACATGGGGAAATTGTCATGTAGAGTGTGGCCTTACAGTGCTGTAGCTACTCCAGAATAGCTCCCCGTGTAGACAAATTGAATCCAGAGTAAGAGTGCCGTTTTCGGATTTCATTTGGAAGTTAAGCTTTAATTTGATTAAGCTAAGCCAGAAAATAGCTATTGTGGTTAATTTCCCTGTGTAGACGCACCCTTGGAGCCACCTGCCTGGGGGAGACAGCGAAACAAAGAAGGGAAAGACAGCCGACTTCCAGGATCTGCGTTCCTCCACTGGGTGACAGGCTTAAAATGGGCCAGATCCTGCCCCAATAAAAGGCCAAACAGCCAGCAGCTTCAATGAGTCTAGGATCAGGCCCAAACTAGGCAATCCAGAGAGCTCTGACTAGCATAGAGCCAGTCTGGGCCACCCCTCTCAGATCAAGGGAAGCCGGGAGCCCAGCGGCAGCCAGCACTCTGCTTTCAAAGATACAGACTAACACGGCTGCTACTCTGAAATCTACTTTCAAAGCGGCACAGTCGGGGCGTTCACACATAGCAGCAACCTGGGCATCCCAAACTTTCCATACAGCAGCGACACAGCCATTGCAGCGAGTTGACGACTCTATACACTGTGTCTCTGTCGATCGATTCGCAGGACTGAGAGCCTGGTACACCCGAGTTCTACTCCGGGGACAGACGCTGACTTGCTCTGTGGCCTCAGACAAACTCCGGACCTGCTTCTTGGAAGTGCAAAGGACCAAGAACTCTCAGTAGAGTCAATAGGAGCTGCAACTGCTGAGCAGCACATCTGAAAAGCAGGCCCGTAACCACGGTGTGCCTCAGTTTCCCCACCTGTAAGAAGGGAACGATAGCTCACTACCACACTGATAGGGATGTTCTAGAGGCAATAAATGTTTGGGAGCCATTCAGAAGGTAAACAGCACAGTATCAATGTGTGCGCACACGCACGCTATTTCTCATTTATAGCAATTTTTTTGCACGGGTGATGTAACATCCCAGTGATTCTTTAACAACTGCCTTTAACAACCAAAGGAGCCAACTTGCTTCTGTACACATACAGTTTTTTCCATTAAAATAAATGTAATCATTGCCAAGTAGCATCATCTCACTTGCAGGCGTTTGTGCAGCATTCACTCCACTGTCTGTATTAGAAATGGCGCTGGAAACCCCGGTGAGGGAGAAAGGCCAATATTCATTTCACAAGCTATTGTTTGCATTGCACTAGCCAGCTCTGACCAGGCACCTGAGCAGGAAGGAGTTTGGTAGCTCTGGGTTCCTGCATTGGCAAGGATTTAAAGTATCTGCAGCCCCTGGGGGAAGAAGCTCCACTCCAGGGGAATGTCTAAGATTTCCACCCTGCATTTTAAGTCCTGGAAAGACAAACGGTGGTGGATCCGTTGCCCCATTGAGACAAGATGAGGATATTGCAGATGGGACTGGCCGCTCTTTTCTCTGGACTATTCTTTTCTACTCTCCTCCTTTGTCTAAAAACTCTGGTCTAGAAATTATTTTGGGGGAGTCCTATGACCTGTGGTCAGACTAGGTGATCACAATGGTTCCTTCTGGCCTTGGAATCGATTTCTTGTTGTATAACTGTAATATTTCACCATTTCACAGAAAGCCCCCAATTTCCAAATTTGGTTTTCTTTGGAATTGGAGCCAAACATAAAAGTTTGAAATTTCCCCCAAAACAAAATAAACGAAATTGTTTCAAGTCGATGGAAACATTTTTTTTTAATTTCATTTGTTTATTTTATATTACAGTTGATAATAACTGGACAAACATTTATAAAGGATATCCTATCTCCTAGACCTGGAAGGGACCTTGAAAGATCATCGAGTCCAGCCCCCTGCCTTCACTAGCAGGACCAAGTACTGATTTTGCCCCAGCTCCCTAAGTGGCCCCCTCAAGGATCGATGCCACATCACTCTCTCTATGAGGAAACTGAGGCACAAGGAGGTGAAGCAAATTGCACACAGTCACACAGCAGGTCAGTGGCAGAACTGAAACTAGATCCCAGATCTCCTGACTCTGTCTGGTGCCCTACTCACTGGACCATCTGACCCTATCCCCGTAAGCCACACAGTGAGCTAGAAATAAAGATCAGGATGGCTGATTAGAACCATGCAAAGTTTTTATAATGAACAGGTTCACCTGGATTGAAATGTAGCTGCCTCTGGGTCTGGACACAGGTATTGCCATACCAGATGGACAAATAGCCTAGCAAGTATGTGGGCTCCAGTCCCAACATCTAAAACTTCAGAGAAAGAAGGGGGGGGATTAATGCACCCGGCCAACTGTACCGTTCTAGCTGGGGAAAAACGTCTTCCTGACCCCTTCAGCAAGGAGCTTACTCCCTGTTACCCTCATCTTAGCAGGAGTGTATTTATTAATGGTCATGAACGTTATCCAGGCTGTTCTCAAAACCCAGCTATAAACGTTGTCCCAAAAGACTCCTGCAGCAGTGAGTCTCACAGGTTGATCGTTATATACTAGTTTGCAATTGTCAGCGGCAAGTAACTTCTCCAGCTGAAACTCCAGAGGAACTTTGAGTTGGCAGAGTGTGCAGTGATTTCCTGACCCCCCTTTTGGCCAGGGACCAGTGACTGGAAAGCCCCCAGTGACTATCCAATGGTTTCCACTACATAGGAGGGAGAGGACTGGCAAATAGTGTAAACACAACATTTGTTTGCTACGTACGTAGCCTCCATTATCTGAGCCCCTCACAATCCAATGCATTTATCCTCACAGCCCTCTGGGGAGCCAGGTCACTGCTATTATCCCCATCGGACAGAGAGAGAACTCTAAACCATTAAGTGATTTTGCCAAGCGAGGCTGTGGCACGGCAGAAACTGAGGCCAGGTTTCCAGAGTCCCACGCCATCCTTCCGCCCCTGTTAAGCTGCTGCTCTGGGGCTGGCACCACAGGAGCAAGGAGGTTAGCAAGACTGTGAACATGTACAAACGTTGGGCCTGATTTTCAGAGGCACTGGAGCGCCACAGACTTCCATGGGAGCTGCAATTTCCTTGCAACTCTATGGCTATGTCTAGCCTGCAACCCTTGGGTGTGACTACAGTGCCGGCCAACGTACCTGAGCTAGCTCTCATCTCGCTGGCGAGGGTGCTGGAATGGTGCAGCCGAAGCAGCATGCACTTCAGCGTGCACTCTGTAAGCCCGGCCGGAACCCTGGGGAATTGTTCGTGTTGCCCCAGCGTCACTGCTCCATGCTAGGGGGCTGCGATCACGCCTTGTGACTGCCGTCTAGGCATTCTCCAAGTCAAGAGCTGGACTCCAATTCAGGCACTAAAACAAGGCACTGGGTTTTCAGAGCTTCTCAGCAGGGTGGGTGCTGAGCTCTGTTGGGAATCAAACCCGAAGCATCTGGTTCCAAATTAATTTGGCTCTCGGTCTGGAAAATACTCTACCACCCACAACCGTCCCCGAATGCTTTCTCCGGGGGCGGTGGGAGCTCTTGGCTTAAAGGGGAACAAAATCTTGTGCAGGGTGAGGGAGAGAAATCATTTGCAGCTCCCAGGTTTGGCAGGGCAGAGAGCATACCGAGATCAGGACGTTTAACCAAACCAAATCAAACCAGCTCAAAGACATTTTACTTGCCTCTTGAAACCGAATTCCATGCAGCCAGGGGGCTGCAATCTGCAATTGACAACCATCTCCCCATTGTCAGGTGTGGAGTCACCAGAGTAGGTAGAAAACAGACAGGCTTAATTTCCTGTTCTCCTGAGACACCTTATCACTTAACTTAAATGCCACTCACAGCAGAAGCCTCCTTTCATGGTGGCTGGAGTGGCCGCGCAGGGAGAACTCGGCTGCCTCGTCAATGGAGCTCAGCTTCCATGCAGCTGGGTAAACCGTGCGCCAGCAACAGGCTTGGCTGGTGCATGTTCTCAGCCTCCTTTCCAGAGCTCCAAGGGAGCTGGGCCCTTCTTCCCTACCCCCCGGGGAGGGATGACACCTCCAGCCCCCTTGGCCCTCGCCTCTCCGGGGACAAGGAGTTATTCCACCTTCGCAAGCACACGGCTCCCCGTCACTTTATTCCAGTTCTGGGCAGTTATTAGAGGAGCCTGAGGCCTCAGGGGTTTCAAGCTGGAGCCATGGGGGCCTCCGTCTCTAGGGCACTGGTCTGAATCCATCACCTTATAGAGCCTAATCCCTGGCTGGTGGCCTGCGCGCAAAGAATCGGTAGGTGTCAATCCAGTTCCTCGCAGAGCCTGGTCCTCATCACGAAGACGCCAGGCCAGGTCAGTCATGTCCACATCCCACACCACCCCCATGCTCACACAGGACAACGCGATTGCTCTTACTGGCTGCCTTGTTGGCAGCCTAAGCAGAGAGCCCCGGGACTGAATGGTCCCGGATAAAGCTACGACTCTCTCAAGGAGGTCACGGATTCTGTGATTTTATGAGACCTCCGCGACTTCCTGAAAACTCCAAGAATTCAGCCCCGGGCAGTGGGACTCCAGGATTCTGTCCCCCACAGTGGGGCAGAGGCTGTGGGCTTCAGCCCCACATGGTGGGGCTCCAGCTTCCATGATTTATTGTTTATTGCCCGTGTCCTGCCCATGACTTTTAATAAAAATATCCAAGGTAAAATCTTAGCCTTAGTCACAGAGAATGCTTTCCCCTCTCCATCCTAGAGGTGGTCCCTCCAACACAGACGTGGGGCTCACTGATGTGGTAATGGGGACTGTTTCTTTAAGGGCTGAGCATCCCAGGAAGCAGGCCTGGGTGGGGTACAGTATTGTGAAGTTCTTTTTTATGTGAAGCCAGCCACTTAGAAGAGGAGGGAACCAGATACAGAAGTAAGCAGAACTCTTGCAAGCACCTTCAGCACTGTGTGATCACTGACCAATTGCCAGGCCATCCCTGTCCTGTGGCTAGAGACCTTCTGTCTCCAGGGCTGTCAGACCTTCCAACCAGTGCAAAAACCGCACGGCCAATAGTGAAACAGCTGTCCTCTTCCACGCTCTGATTTGTGAGCACACAGCTCCCGCCTCAGCTGAAAGGAGTTTCACGACAGTCACCCCCTTCCCCAGCTGGTTTAGATTTGCTACTTTGAAGCCTTAAAAGACCAAAGCGAAATCACACATGATGCATTTGACAACAGGGCGAAGCAGAGAGAGAAGGGTTGGCTTGTTATTAGGGTGCTGGCCTGGCACTCCAGGCAAGTCTACACCTAAAACGCTGCACCACGGTAGCGATTCAGTGAAGACACTCCTACGTCGACAAGAGAGGTTCTCCCATCGGCGCAGTTACTCCAGTTCCCCGAGAGGTGGTCACTATGGCGACGGGAGAAGCCCTCCAGCTGCCATAGCGCTGTCTACACCAGGGGTTAGGTCGATGTAACTGCATTGCTCAGGGTGTGGGTTTTTCACACCCCTGAGCGACGTAGTTCTACCGATGAAAGGTTATAGTGCAGACGTGGCCTCCAGTGGTGTGAGTTCACCTTAGGCCAGGTCTACACAACAAACTGACATCGGTGTAACTACATCCGCCCCTGTGAGCAATGCAGTCACATCGGCCTGACCCCTGGTGTAGACAGCGCTCCGTCGACTCCCATTGACACAGCTACCGCCTCCCGCGGAGGTGGATTAACTACACCGCCAAGAGAACCCCTGGCCCTACACTGAGAGCCCCTTCCCCCGCTGGGAACCACACTGAGACCCACCAGCTCATTTCACACAGGCAGCCGCCAGCCATCGGATGGGAAATCAGTAAGAGCTGCACAAATGATTGACAGGGGAGTGAGTTTGCAGCCTGCTGAGGTTGTATTTACAGAAGAAATGAACAGCGTAGTGCAAAGGTACGGGAGTAGCTCTGTGTGTGTATGTGTGTGTGTGTGTGTGTGTGTGTGTGTCACAGGAGGAGATGGGGGGATGTGTGTGCCACGGGGGGGAGGGAGGGCAGGGAGAAGCGTGTGTGTGTGTGTGTGTGTGTGTGACGGGGCGAGGGAAGGAGGAGAGGGCAGGGAGAAGCGAGAGTGGTTCATGCACATCTGGACCCGGAGAGCAGTGGGGAGGGAAAATGACCGAGCTCTGCAGGAAGAACTTGGCACGGAGGCAGCTCGTGTGGAGCCCGATTGCTTCTGGCAGGCAGCGAGGCCTGACGTGTGGCGCCTGTGAGAGGATGGGGGATGGAGAGGGCAGTTGGGAGACACTCCCGTCCCCGCGTCCTTGAGGAACAAGGCTGCGGTACAGAGCAGTGGCTGACTGCAGCCTTTCCCTGCAGCCTCGCTCGAGCGCACAGCCCGGGCCTCCCCCGGGGCCAGACCCGTGCTGTAGTGACTGCAGTGGTCTCAGCATTATTCGGGCACAAAAGAACACAGCCCTAATGGGTGCCGCGTGGGAGCCATATCTCCCCAGCACGCGGTGACGGGCCCAGCGACTCCACGCTGCCAGATGCTGCCCGTGATCAAAGGAGACGGCCGGGTGCTCTGTCAGTGACTGGGGAGCAGAGACTAAACGGTGCAGCCACTCCCTGATCCTATCTCCCACCCACACATCCCGCCAGCTCCATCCGAGTCCCTGGAAGACACCCCTCGCCCCCCGACCTTCACACACCCCCGCTGGCTGATGCCAAAGGCCTCATGTGGCCCTGGATATTTCCATAGCGACCTGCTGGGCATCCCTTCCTGCTGCCTGACCCGGCTGTTAGAGAGACCAGACCTAGTGAATCCTCCCACTGACCCCGGTGCATGGTGGGAAGTTTAGCCCCTGCTGTGCGGATACCCAGGCAGTGCCTTGTATTCAAGGCAGGTGCTGATTTATGCCCCTCACTAAGGAGCTTTAAATAACACTCTCCCCGCCCCCGACAACTTTCGCAAAGGGATGAGATGCTACCGAAACCCCGCTTTAAATCAGAGGCATGGCCAGGCTTTGGGGTAAGGACAGTGGCGGATCCCAGGGCGACCTGGGAGCTAAGATTCGGGGAGGGGGGAGGGGTGCATTCACACAGGGCAAAGCCTCCCTCATGCATCCTGAACTCGGCTCCTTCTGCCAGCAGCACCACTAACTGCCCCAGGGCGAGGGGAGGATCTGGGGTAGGAGCAGAGCCCTGAGCAAGGCCTGCCTCTCCTGCGGCTCATGCAGGCATTACGTCACCAGGCAGCACTGCTCAGCAGGGACCATCCTCCCCTGGGCCCGTCGGCTTCGCCAGAGCCATAATTTGACCGAGACAAACAGCGATTCAGATGTTTAGATTTACTCCAAAGCTCTTGGGCGTCTTGTCTGCCTGCAAACTCCCTCCTAAATCACAGTCCTCTGGGGCTGGCTGAGTCAGGGAGTCCTGCCACTGCATGCGAACGGCCGCATTTCAAAGCCCCCTGTTAGCACCATTAGAAAGAAAGTCAAGTCTTTTCTTCCTCTGCTACATGGTTTTGCAGTTTGAGGAGGAGCCAGATTTCTATAGGGGGCAAAATCCACAGCACGTGGGTGGCACCAAATTACGACAGCTTAATAAACACCACATCTGGCTTGCTGCTGCAGCTGGCGAACTGCACAACATCCCGCTCTCCCTTTCTCACCCAGATCATTCCACTAACAGCTACTGGCCCGCTTGAGTGAGGAGTGGAGGATGTCGCGCAGTGACTAGTTTTCCTTGGAAAGAATATAGAAGTCACTGGGGTTTTTTTAAATTAAGTCTCTTGGTAACTAGTACAGATAATGTCACTTGTAACCATTTCAGGGAAGGGCTGGATTCTGGGAGTTTGATTTTCAAATTCCTCACTGAAATCCAAAGTGGTCTCTTTGATGTACCATACACCCAGCCCTTCCCCCTTTGAAAAGAGTCCTGGGTTTCCGTGCAAAATAGCAGTTGGTGCCAACTTTCATGATTTTATGGCAAGTCTCACAATGCTGGGGGGGTTTCTTAAAGCCTCATCTGCCGGAATAAAGGGTGTTACACGATTATCTCGGCTTTCATGTTAAAAAAAAAAGTTTCTAGTCCTCCAGGTTACAGGGAAAAGCTTGAAAATGTGACCCCAAAAAGCTCAGAAACCAACAAAAAGGAACCCAAATTTTATCATTTCTTAAAGTTTCACGATCTGGGGAGGCCTGACTGATGATTTTTAAATGCCTGGGCTTGGCAAGACTGAAAGAGTCACAAGCAAACACTGGATTAACCTCAGAGCCTTTGGCTTCTTTTCGCTGTGATTTTGTGAAAATGGCCCAATTTGACAAAAGCAGCTGCAAGAAACTGAGAGTGTTTTCATTTATTGGGTTTAAATCACACACATCTTCAGGTCAAAACAGGCCACTTTGCCTTCATAAATGGCCCTATTTTTCAAGGGGACATTTTCTACATTTCAGTTAAACCAAGATCAATTTTCACCGTAACCTGAACACGGCATTCCACACGTCCCCTACCACCCGTTTGCTTTGACATAATATTGCAAAATAAGGAAAAATTTTACAGATGCAAAATCTCCCTAAAGCAAGAACTGCACACATCACGAAAAGGTTTTCCCTGTGTCACACAACTCTGCTCATCAGTTTCCTTCCCTTTAAGGTTCCTCTTTTGGCTCCAAGTGATGTTTAAGTAACAAACAGCCAGTGAACCAAGCTCTCCGTCCTATTTGCTGTCAGAAGATCACGCTATGCATGACTTATGTGACCTTTTATACATCTAGACTTACTGGACCATAAGGTGCTAAGCATAGCTGGTCCTGAACCTTGAATCTGTTGTTCCGCTGGCTGCCGAACAAAAGTGCAGGAACGCAGCCGCACGGACAATCTGCAAAAGACTTCGTCACCACTGGCGTGCATCGCTCCTCCTGGAGTCGTCAGAAACCACTGGCTGGAATCACTGCCTCTGTTGCTATCCCCACCCATGTCTCATTCACCATCCAGCTGTCAACGCCCACCTCCCCTCTGCCAATCAGACCTGTGTCCATGGCCCACTTCTGAAAATTTCCCACAAACACCTTTGTGTTCTGTCCCGTGAATATCCGCAAATCCACCTCCTTCTCCTCCTGCAAACTCTCCTTTGCTGCGATGCCCACCCAAAACGTGACCGCAGCTGCGCTGCTGCTGCTCTGAGACCTGCCTCTCGTGCTGGCCAGATATGTTCCCTGTAAGCTGCGCGCCCCTCCCCTGACCCCCACCTAGCCCGGCCCCCAACCTGCCATGGGAGGGGCGCCCCTCCCCCAGCCCCCACCTGGCCTGGTCCCCAACCTGCCATGGGAGGGATACCCCTCCCCCTGACCACCTCCTAGCCCAGCCCCCAACCTGCCATGGGAGGGGTGCCCCTCCCCCAGCCCCCACCTAGCCTGGCCCCAACCTGCCAGGGGAGGGGCGTCCTCCCCCTCCCCAAGTCAGCCTGCAGCCCAGACCTGCCGCGGCTGGGGGAGGGGCACCTATCCTGCAGCCCCAGCCCCAGAGCTCCAGTGGCAGGGAGAGATGCCTCCCTTCCCACCTCCCCCCATCCCAGGTGCTGCTGCGGGGAGACAGCGCTGCAGGGATCCCTCTCTCCCTGCCATAGCCCCAGAGCACCCTCCTACACCCTAAACCCCTCATCCCCATCCCAGAACCCAAACCCCCAGCTGGAGCCCACACCCCCTGCACCCAAACCTCTGCCCCAGCCCTGAGCCCCTCATCCCCAGCCCCACCCCAGAGCCTGAACCCCCAGCCGGAGCCCTCACCCCCTGCACCCACCTCTCTGCCCCAGCCCTGAGCCCTTCATCTCCAGCCCCACCCCACAGCCCAAACCCCCAGCCGGAGCCCCACCCCAAACCTCTGCCCCAGCCCTGAGCCCCCTCCCACACTCTGAACCCCTTGGCCCCACCCCCACCACATGAATTTTGTTATGTGCACCGATCCGAAGGTGATGAGTCATTCCGCACATGGGTGGGAAAAATTAGAGGGAACACTGCTGACTAGTACTGTCTCATTGTCTTCTTGGGTTCCCCCATCCCTCTCTCTGTCTGTCTCCATCCACTATCTCCTGTCTTATACTTAGATTGTAAGATCATCGGGACAAGGACAATCTCTTTGTTCTCTTTGTACAGCACCTGGCACAACACAGTCCTGGGTCCCTCGGAGCTGCCATCCGCAATACAAATAACTACCCACAATGCAATCCTCCCTCAGTCAAGCTGCTCCATACACGGCCAGCTCTGTGTTACGCAACGAGGCCTTGGTGCTGTTGCAGTGACCTGTATCATAAGAGAGAGCCCTAAGCCGATCTGAGCTGGGGCAGCAAATTGGAGTCATTTAACGAGGCAACAAGCTCTGATCCTTAAAAAATTTGGAGTAAAGTAATCATGATCCTCTGGAGTAGGGACCAGACTAACCACGCTGCAGCGAAAACAAATATCGTGTGTGTGTGTGTGTGTGTGTGTGTGTGTGTGTGTGTGTTCTCCCTGTCTGAGATGCTATATGAATGTCAAACACGCACGCACTTCTTATTCAGAGACAGACAAGACATGCTAATCCCACTCAGTAGGTACTAGCCAGCTTCATTTTGGCTCGCTGATCCTAGTCTTTTTTTGGTTTTGCAATGACCCTTTCCGGTGCCCTGTAATTTTAAACCCAGATTACATTTTGAAAGTGCTCACGCAATCCACAAAATTAAGTTTAGAAAGCAATTTGGGGGATTTGTAATAGCTGCTGCTTCTGGTCCCAGCGGGTTTGTTTTTAGAAACAGAATCCACTGTTTTCAATCATTCTAGAATTAAAAAATAAAAAAAGAATATGGAGAGTGCTCAGAGGGGCTGGGAATTTACACCAGAATAAAAGGGAAAAAACGTATTTTTCTAACTGTTCCTTTTTTTACCGTTCCTATTTTTACAGAGATATAAATTTCTCGGCCAAATTTCAATGGCTATAAATTTTTTATGTCTCTTTTTAAAAAAACTCACAGTCAGTAAATTTACTGATAGTGGCAAACCCAGAAGGAAAAGCCCTGGACTGAATAACAGGTCATGACTGAGCAGGGCTAAGCAAGGAGGGTTCCAACCCAGAATAGCAAGGGGCGTTGCAGGTCAGGATCAAGATGTATCATGTGGGGTCACAGACTTGAATGGCTGGGGAGGAAGGTGCAGGTCGGAATGGAGTTTCACTGGCGGGGGTGCGGTGGGTCAGGTTTCAAGTGCACTGTCAGATCCACATGCGTGTGTGTTCCCCAGGACCGGAATAGCAGGGGGCGGCATGTCAGAACCTCGGTGCATTCACAGAGCCATTTGGAGCAGGCCAGGACTTGCATGGCAAGGGATGTTGCAGGAGCAGTGGGCGGGAACAGTAGAGAGCTGCCAATCACAAGTCCTGGTGCGACAGGCCCAGGGCAGGGGTTCTCCATAATGCCTCCTGCTACAGAGATTCTGGGTGGCGCCTTGGGAGGGGCTGCTCTAATTTACGCTGGGGAACGTCTCTGCCCCGAGAGCAGCCCAGAATTCCATTGGTGAAGAGGTAAAACCACCTTTGCTCTTCTGGGCTTAGCACAGAGTCTCCACCTTCATCGCGCTAGACCCCTCCCCACACCCCCGGCCCTTCGCACAGCCGTACCACTGGCTACGTGAGAGTCTTCTCCTTTGCACATCCTGCTGTGCGCGATGGTTTTCCTGCACGCCTCTCCCGCTCTGCCCTCTTTTCCTCCTCCACCCTTTCTTTAACAGGGAGGCAGGGAGCAGCGAGACCCCAACCAACAGTTCTCCATGGCAATGACTTCATGCAGCAGAGAACTATATTTAGTGCCAAACCCTTGGGAGATTTTGCTGCTCTCCAAGATATTTATAGTTGCAGGCAGCTTCTGAAAACCTAACTCGTTCCTGTTGCCTGTGGTACCTGCCTAGCCAGACACACCAGGCAGGGGGAACCGGATTAGGGTCAGATGCCGCTCCATGCATGATAATCAAAGGGTGGGGTGGAGGGACTCTATATTGGGACAGAGACAGCCAGCAACCACCACTTGCTTAGAGCAGGGAAATTGGCACATGGGATGGAGACATCTTTTAGTGAGTGGGTTCTCAGTAGCACCCCGCCGCAGTTCGGCCTCACACACAACGGCCGTTCCTGGGGTGATGCCACTGGTGTAACCGGCGTGACACAAAGGGGGAATTTGGCCCATTATGTAGCTACAGATATTTGAACCCCAGGAGCATTTTTTAAAGGAATAAGTGGGCTGTAGTCCACCAAAGCTTATGCTCTAATAAATTTGTTAGTCTCTAAGGTGCCACAAGTACTCCTGTTCTTTTTGCGGATACAGACTAACACGGCTGCTACTCTGAAACCTAAAGGAATAAGATTCATACCAAGGAAACGTTACAGAAATCCCCTTCGACGTTCTTCTGCTCTGGAATGAGTGGTAATGAGAAAGGCTTATCGGAGGGCAAAATGCTCAGATTAGGAGCTGTAGGAATTCAGAGCAAAGATCAGGGATCTCAGAGGTCAGGGGCCGGGAGGAAATTGGGTAATACCCCAATGATTCACTCAGACACTGGGACTATATCCTGACCTCCTGCCTCATTTCTCTGTCTGGAAATCTTGCAGAAAAAGCAGGAACCTCACCAAAAGCAGACAGGCATCTGAACTGAACTTCCCTGGGGGAAATAAACGACAACCTTACACACACAAACACACACACACACCTCCACTCTGAATCAGGCTCCGCAGGATTTTCCGGGGGAAATACACTGTGCATAAATAACCCCTTGTCTCCAGATCCACCAGCAGAAAACTCGCATCAGCCTCCATGTGAGACACCCGCCCTCCCTCCCCCCGCATTGTTACAAATGACGAACTGTACCCCTCCCCCAGCAGAGGAGCAGAGAGCGGAGGATCTGGGAGCCTGGCATTAGACTAATAGCTGACAGCCTGTCCGCTTTACAGCGCACATTTATTATAATCCATCAGATTCTCAGAACAAACTACTTCCGAAAGATGGGAGTGAAGGCAGAGATCGGGGGGGGGGGGGGGGGGGAGGGGGGAATGCCCATTTGCCTGGGAAGCTAGTTGCGTGGGCACAGCATGCAGCCATTTCCCAGCCCTTGGGGTTCAGGGTGTATGGGGGGGAGGCATGGAAGGACGCTCCGAGATGCGGCGTGAGAGTCAGTTGTGGGGGGAGCGGGGCATTGAAATCTCCAGCGGGTGGCCACCTGTAGCCCCTGCTGCTTCACACCAGCAGCCTGTTCCACGGAGAAGGCAGAGCCCACCTCCCAGCCTCACCCCCTCATTCAGCCCCTGCCTGATGAAAACAAGTGGTTCCCCCACCGACCCTGTGCTCCCGGCTCCTCACCCACAGTAACACACAGCACTTACAGTGTACGTGGATTCGGCAACCCCTTTGAGCTGCGGGGTTCGAGCCCAATGGTGTATGGCCCGAGGACCAGTTAGTGGGGCTGCCTGTGACAGTGCTCCAGATGTCCTCCCCCGGCCTCAGTGACTGATCGTACAGCCGCCGAGCTGCTCCCGGCTCTGCTGGGGCTTCTACCTGCATCTCGCAGGGAGTTCTTGTGCTGCGGGGTGTGTGGAACCCACCGTGCCCCCAAACAGGGCCAGCTCCAGGCACCAGCCCACCAAGCTTGTGCTTGGGGCAGCACCTGGAGGGGGGCAGCGCGGTGCAGCGCTCCGGCTCCGGCCGCCGGGGAGAACGGGGCCACGGCCAGGCTCGCCGCCCTCCCCCCGGCGCTCTGGCCGCCGGGGAGAGCGGAGCCCCGGCCGGGCACTCCGCCCTCCCCTGGGGCCCCGGCCGCCCTCCCCTGCCGCGCTGGGGGGGGGGGGGGGGGGAGGGCGGCTGGAGGCTTTTTTACCTGGGGCGGCAAAAAAGCCAGAGCCGGCCCTGCCCCAAAGGAGAGCTCGGGTGCAGGTATGGCCAGGAAAATAGCTGTTACAACAGCTCCTCCTTAACTCAACACATCTGTGTCTTCGAATCCTGGAGCTGCTGATTTGACTGGCACAAACATTTATCCCTGTAAGCCCTGTGGAGTCCATACAGCTATGGAAACTGGATTCGATTCTGATTCACGTCCCAGCGGGCAGGTCAGTTAAATTCCAACCACAAAATGAAGATTATTTTACCCACAGAGCGATCCTTTTGCCTGAGGATCTCAAAGCACTTTATACACACACCCCTAAATTAATCCTCTCTACATCGCTGGGAGCTTGGTTTCAAACTTCCCCGTTTTACAGACTGAGCCACGGAGAAGTCATGCAGTGAGCAAGTGGTGTAGTCAGACACGGAACCCAGGAGTCCGGAGTCCTGTCTCCCAGTCCCCTGCTCTAACACTGAGAACGTACTTTCTCCTCCGGCATTGTCATTCCTTGTACAGACAGAATGAACCCAGATGGGTTTTCAGATCCCAGGCTGGGTTGGAATCACTGGCAGCTAGAAAAGTTCCCTTGGGATTTGTAAATGGAGAAAAACACTTTTCCCCAAATCTGTGTTAGAGCTAAATAAGGAAGCCCACAATGTCAATTTGGCAGAGTGGCTTCTCTGGTTAGGAAGGCACTCCTAGCCCGGAGTGAGAACAAACACACACAGATGCCCTTGTGTACCCAAAGGCGCTAAATAAGCACTCAGCGGAGAAGGACTGGGGCACTGACGAATGAGGCATGCACAGCAGAGAGGCTATTATTGCTTGATTCGGTCGCATCCGCTCCACACCTGCTGCTTTCCCTCCACAGAAGTTATCATTTCAATTTCCTCTCTAATTTGAGAGCGTTTGAAGCGAGGTTCCTGCAGACAGAGTTCAGGGAGGTGGGGTTTTTCTTATCCGTGTTATTTTTAAGGAGCAACGGATCCATTTCTCACAGGGCTATTTTGGGGTTGGGGATGTTGCTGGCACAAACACACGCTGTTTATTTGCAAACTATCCCCAAACTCTACCATAGCCACATTCTGCCCTGTCCTAGCAACTTCCATCGGGGAACTGCGGAATGCCTGGGCCTTAAAAGATGTTAATGAATTCAGCCCCCACAGCCCCTTTTGGGCCAAGGTGGTAATTCATCTGCGGCCAGTGGAGGAATTCACAGCTGTTCCTGCGCTACATGCTGTGGCTACTTGGAACTTCACAATGACAGTGAGGATGCTAACTTTTCCTGGGGCACAGTCCCCTGCCATTTGATCTAATGGGAAATCACCATTGGCTGTTAGCAGTATAGGGCTTAAGACACACAGAGTCCTCATTCCATCAAATAGTAGGAGTAGGAGCAGACACACACACCAGCTCTCTACAGTAGCACTACCCCTGTAAAGGGGACTGAAGCACTGAGACACTCACTAAAGGGCCCACAGGAACCGGTGACAGGGCCAGGATTAGAACCCAGTTCTGACTCCCAGCATCCTTGTGGCTGGCCGCAAAAGGGAACTGAGGCCAAGCTGGGAGAGATGGGAGATTACATGGTTCCTGGCACAGGCGAGATGTCCTGACTGTCCCTTTAAGGGCATCCCATCCCCTTGGCGTTAGCCCTGCACCAGGGCAGCCAACGCTCCCTCCGCCTCTCAGCCACAGCTCGCCCCCCAGAGCGCAGACAGGCTGATGGCAGCTAACGGGCGGAGGGGGCTGCGCGGCAGCGTGTGGCCAGTAATAATGCAGACACAGCCATAACCAGAGTGAGACGCAGCCAGGGAGCCGGATGGATGCCGAGAGCAGAGTCTGGCACTTCTCTGCCCTTCCCAGGAATCAGCCTCCGCCCCAGGGGCATCAGGGACCAGGCAGGCTCGTGGAGGGGATCATGCCTGTGACCACGTTATTGCTGCTGTGAAGCGTTCGAGCGGCTAAGGAGATGGGCTGTAACTGGCGCAGGTGCCCAGCCCACAGACACGCAGGAAGAGGCACAAACGCGGGGTTGCATAGAGCCCCGCACCTCCCCCAGACTCCCCGCACGCAGCCACCCCTGCCCAGAGATCGCCCGGTCACAATGCCCTGATGTAGCTTGCACCAACCAGGGCCCATGCAGCAGTGCAAGCCAATGGGAGAGTACAGGTGGCCATTTCATTCAGTGGCCCAGAATGCATGGGAGCTAGCCCACCTAGCAGTCACGAAGACACCTACCTAAACTCCCCCAGGGCGGGCGAGCGCCCAGGAAGGGCATTCGGAGGGCACCGAGCAGCCAGCCCCTTCACCCCCTCACTATATGGGGGGGAGAGATATTCCTCCTCCTCTGGCCTTTGCTTTTCACTTGGAAAGACCTTGGAGCAGGAAGTAAAGGGGTGTCCCCTCCCCAAAGAGCACATCTGCACTGCCCGGCCTGCCACACACAGGCCTTTGCGAGCAAGAAGGCCTGGCTCCTTTTCTAAAAGCACCGCTTTGATCGGCCTCATCCCCTGGGCCTGGGCTGGCTAGCCGCCGCGGCAGCAGATGGATGCCCGGGGACACGGTCATGAGGCACGCTGGATACTGGGCACGCCCATGGCACCTTTCATCCAAAGGACTCCACACGCCTCCTGAGAAGTTAATAGAGCGGCCCGGATGGGGGATCAGCCCCATTCTACACACGGGGCACTGAGAGAAGGGGCTTCCCTGAGGTCAGACTGCACCAGGAATAGAACCCAGCAGTCCTGGATCCCCTGGTGGACCTCGGCTCCCAGCCGCGTGTCACTCCAATTGACAGTTCTCCCAGCTGGGAGCTCAGCCCAGCCCAGCCAGCAGACGGCAACTTGCAGCTGGAACAGCTGAACTCAGCACTCGGAGAGGTCCAGATGGGAGCGGCTCAGCCCAGCGCCGACCAGCTCAGCCAGAGGGAGGGACCCAGCTGGCACAAGCCGGGCACGGAGGGAGGGGACGTCCTGCCGGGCCAGCCCAGCACCACTTCGATTCCTGCTTCGAATGGTAGAGCTGCTCCCCGGGGAAGGGGCAGATCCTGCGACAGACACGAAGACGGACAGACAGACACACACAAGGCTGGATTCAAACGAGAGCTGCACCTGGCTGCATTGGGGCTGACGAGGGTCCCGGAGCCTGGTTTGCAGAGCGGGGCGTCTGCTACCCCTGGTTATGTCCATTCCGTGCAGGCGATCGGCCCTTGTGTGACAAGTTACCGAGGCTCGGGGGGGAGTCTCCATCGCTGACCGCGTTTAAATCAAGACTGGTGGTCACCGTGGTCCCTTCTGGCCTTGGAATCTGTGACTCTACGAGGAGCAGCCGTTCTGCACCCCTGGCAGCAGATGCTTCGACATACACAGAGACCCCACAGGGGAACAAAGGCGGGGGTGGGCAGATTGTATGGGAATCCAATGGGTGGTCTGTCTGTGATACTCCGGGGAGGCAGGGAGTGGGCAGGGCTGACAAACTTCTCCTTTGTGGGTTAACGTGGAAGCTGTGCCCCGAAACAGGCCCCCAGGAAAGGGTTAATGCAGGTTGAGGAAGGGGCAGTGGACTGAGATCCAAGAGCTCTGAGTCCTGATCTTGGACAGCGGTTGCCCCTCAGGACGCTGGGAGAAATCAATTATTTCCTTATTTATTTGACAAGAGCATCTAGAAGCCCTGACTAAACCCGGGGCCAAAGAGTCACTCCCTGCCTCGACAGAGTTTCCAGTCTAAATGGACATGTCAAGAGCAGGAGAAAGGAAGGAGGATCCCTAGTGTACAGAGGGGAAACTGAGGCACGGAGATTAAGTGACTTGCCCAAGGTCATCCAGGGTGTCTGTGGCAGAGCCAAGAACTGAGCCCAGCTCTCCCGAATTCCAGTCCAGTGCCCTTGCCACAAGCCTAACTTCTGTAAACATTCAATCTCTCTGTGCCTCATTTCCCCCCGGAGCTAACCTGATACCACCCATCTCGCCACCTGGGAAGCTGGATCCGTGCGTGTAAAGGGCGAGGCCTGCAACGATGACTGTCATTCAGATCCAGAGCAAAGCGGTTGGCATGACAACCTTGGGCTTCGCTTGTGGATTTCACGATTGTCGATTCCGACAGCCGCCAGTGATTAGTCTAGCAGGTGGAAAAGCCAGAATCTCCCTCTTCCATGCGCACTGATTGGACTAGAAACACTCCCTCCCAAGGAAATGGCCCAGCCATCAGGAACGCGGGATTTGGCACAGGCTGTTTGCCCATCTCCTGCGACAGTGTTATCCCTACTGAGTATTCCCTGGGCTTATAAAGCGCTGTGTGCCTTAAGAGCTGGAGGCATCTGGTTGGAAGTCTTTAGGGTGTAGGGAAGGGTTCTCAACCAGGAAGAGAGCAGGGCCGGGGTTGGACTCACAGGGGTCTGGGGTTGAAGCTGAAGCCCAAGCCCCACTGCACTGGGTGGAAGCTGAAGTTCAAGCAACTGAGCTTTGCGGGGCCCCTGTGCCGTGGGGCCCCAGGCAATTTCCCTGCCTGCTACCCCCAATGCCGGCCCTGGCTTTTAATCCACTTGGTATGCAGATAAAGTTGTTGTGGCCCAGGCGGGAACCCCCGGTGTAGGAGACATAGCATCTCCGTGGGCTTCGGGCCAGCGATTTAAAGGAGATGCTGAGGAGTGTCTCGCCCACTGTCTTCCACGCAGTCCCTGGGAAGCAATCGATGCTGAGGTTAAAGGCTGCGTGCCCTAACCGGGCTCAAAGGCACCCTCGGCCTAATCTCGTTAAGTGGTGTAACCTGGAGCTGGCCGATCTCCCGGCTCGGCCCTAGCACACGAGTGCCACACCAGCGCAGGGCGAGGGGCAGCTCATCTTTCATCACTAATTCACAGATAACCCAATATGCGGGGAAAGGAGAGAGAAAAGCCCAGAGTCATTCAAGGAAAGCGTGTTCTTGGAGGAAAGCAAGTCAGATCCAAATTGAAGTCGAGTGGGAAAGTAGTGGAGAACAAATTGAATTAACCAGATTACAGCGCGGAAGGCAATGATTCATAATTATTTCTCCAAAGCACACTCTAGCCTGGCACTCTGCCATCTCCAGGCAAACAGGCGATGGCAAAGCGAGCTCCCGGCCCATGGGCAGTGCCAAGGATGTTCAGGGATGGGTCTCCAAACGAAGAACAGGGCTCGCAAGGCAGCGTGAAACATTGTAAGGGTTTGATGTTAAACACAGCCACACACACGCAAGACACACACAATGCAAAATACACAACACGCGAGAGAGACCCACATGCGACACACATGCTAGATACCCATAAACCACACACCCAAGGCACACAAAATACACAACACACACACGCGAGAGAGACCCACATGCTAGATACTCAGAAACCACACACCCAAGGCACACAAAATACACAATACACACATGCGAGAGAGCCCCACATGCGACACACATGCTAGATACCCATAAACCACACACCCAAGGCACACAAAATACACAATACACACATGCGCAAGATATGCAAAAAATGCACACATGCCTCACACATAAAATGTACAATACACACACGCAAGAGCCACACACACAATGTGTACATGGGCAAGACTCAGCCCCACCCACCTCCCAGGAAAAATACAGCCCAACTTATTTTTAGTCCCTGACACAAAGTCCATTTTTTGATGGGCCCCGCGGCTCAGTCGGGATACAGGGAAGGGATTCCTCCAGTGACTTGGCATGACAGCTTGTCCGCTGAGAGCCAGGGGGCTGCAAATACAGGAATGGAGCCTGCTGCCTCCCAAAAAGGAAAAGCAGCAAAGGGATGGGAATAGGGCGGTGGGGGGGTGGGGAGGAAACAAGAGGGGGCCTAGAGCTGTCATGGCTGTGTGGCACGGGCCGTGCTCTCTGCAGGATAATGGTGGGGAACTGGGGCGTGGGGCTGCGGAGTTCACGAAGTGCATGATGAATGCACTGAACCGTGCACTGGGGGGGACAACCCTCCCCAACCCTCCCCAACCCCAATTCCCACATAAGTGCCCTTCCACTGACTCGGGGAGGGTGGGGGGTCATCTGCGGCCTGGAGGGACAGAACCACCCCCACCCACACATGACCTCATCTGTGGCACAAGCTCCCCCGTCTCACACCCCAGGGTGCAGCATTTCAAGCGATTAGAGATGCCGGCTCCGCACGGCACCTGGGAATGTCACCGAGCATCTCTTGCATCAATGACACCGTTCCCATGGCAACAAGTGTAATTCAAAAGGGGGGACTGAGGGAGACCAAGGGAAGGACAAGAGGCGTGGAAATGAAGGGCAAGCAGAATGCACCGTGAGGAGGGGGCTGGGAACGGGGGTCGGGTGCACCGAGCCAGCTCTTTCTCCTAGCAGCTGGCAAGGAGAACCTTATCCAGCCCCTTTTCAGTGTGTCTCCCACACAGCTGCCCTGCGTTCAAAGCCCCCCGTGCCTCACGCACACACACCTAGCATCCTCACCCCTTCAAGTCTCACATGGCGCCCTGCTCTGGGCAGCCTCCCCTTGTACCTGCGCGGCAAAGACGCGGTACCACAGCTTAATACGGCAATGCAAATATTCCTCTGCACTGCACGGTGAGCCCAGGCATTAGCCAAAGTTCAATTCCCAGCTCTGCCACAGACTTCCTTTGCCACACTGGGCAAGTCACTTAACCTCCCGGTGCCTCAGTTACCCAGCTGGACAGTGGAGATAATGATACTCTCTCCGACCCTTTGTCTACTTACCCTGGAAGCTCTTTGGGGTAGGGGCTGCCTCTCATTAGGTGCTGTGGCAATGGGGCCCTGATCTCAGTGGGGGCCTTTCGGGACTACCATGATATACATAATATGAATGACCAACCGCATCTGAGGGAAGTGTGAATATATTCCCCACGTTGCCGTCTAACCTGCCCACGGCTGCCTTGCTGTGGCATAGGGGGACTGAGTTTTCCATTGCAGACAGCCAGCTCTCCTGCACATCCAGCAGTAAGGCAGAAATCACAGCTACCCGTGGGGAACGTTTGTTTTCCCATCTTCTAGCTCCCTCCGGCTGTAACCACCCCAGCTTTTTCCCCCTAAAATCTCCCAGCCCGGATGCAGGCGCTGCAGCCCCACTGGTGGGAGAGCTTGGGTTGCTTGCTCCCCCACAGCAACCGGGCCTGCTCAGAGCAGGGGGAGAGCCCAGCGGCTGAAACGCCTGCGGCCCGTCTGCGCTGACTCTCCCGCCTGCCCGGGCGTTTGCAATGGTGGGAACTCTTCGGGAAGAATGGCTGGTGTGTGAGCCAGACGGGGAATGATTATGCCACCAGCCCGCATGCAGCCCTCTCCCAGGCTCCTAATTGCTGCTTTCCGAGCAGCACCCAAACCAATTATCTTCAGATAAACGGGCAGGCTCAGCTCCTTTCAGCTCCGTCACAAACAGAAACAACCAATTAAGGAGGCCGGGTGCCGAGAACAGCCTGTTATTGTGCTTGTCAGGAGCCCTGGGCCCGGGTGCCAAATTACACCGGTAACAGGGGTTCTGTCTCGCTCTCGGTCACACAAACGCACACACTCCGCTGGGATTTCCCCGGGGCAGCAGAGATATTGAGCTCACCCCACCGGCCTCTCCTGGACTCAGAGCTCCTAGGGGGATGAACGAAACATCTTAGCACCTCTTCCTCCAGCACGTGTATCCCCAGGCAAGATGGACCCCTCCAGCCAAATCTCCCTCTGACCACGTGTCACGAATTCACAGGGCCTGGGCTATGTCCCGGCTTTACACAGGCTTCTGGGAGTAACCCGGACCCCAGAGATCCAGGCTGTTTCACAAGGGCAGGCCCACAGCCTCAACAGCTCCAAAACTGGGCCTCCAAGCGCCAACAGCTGTTTCTCTCTGTGGCTCCTGCAGCGAGTCCAGCTGAAGTCAGATTCCTGGGAGAGACTTTCCCTGCGCAGGGCACGATGCGCCTCAGGCAGCATTTGCAGCGACACCCAGTAGCCTTCTCAAAACACTGTACCATTGATTAGCCTCCAAGAGTCCTTAGGTGAACATGGGCACCGTCCTCTCTAAATGGAGATCCGTGCTCCCTCTCTGTCCCTGTCCCTCTCCATTGTTCCCAGCACCTGCCTTAAGTACCATCTGGTCACACCTGTCTGTTCCCTTTGTCTCTTGCTCCAACCACGCTCTGTTCACACCTTCAGCTGCCTGGGATGTGTTAGGTGTTTGATATCCGGCCCAAACAGACCCACACTTGCCCCTGGCAGAGAATTCACTCTTTCCACCCAATGGGGAGCAATATCTAGTGGGTAGGTATAGGGTCATCCATATTCATCGCATTGCCATGGTGCTGCTGTGCTCCATGACAGCCCGATCTCGCCAGCCAGGGCTAGACGTATGGTACACGCTGCATACCATGGGAGTGAAGCCTGAGAGCAATCTCTGTGTGGCAGGAGCTCAAGGGGTGGAACGAAAGCCAGAGCAAAGGTCACCCGATCTCGTTTCAAGCAGCCAAGATCCTTAGTGAATTTCCAATTTTGTTTCAATAGCAGGCCAGAAAGGAAACACATGCAGATAAGACCACCGATGAACTACAACCCCCAGCATGCCATGCTGGGAGGCGGACGAGCATGGGACTGGGTGTCAGGACTCCTGGGTTCTATTCCAAGCGCTGCCACTGACTCCATTTGATTTTAACCTCTCTGTGCCTCGGTTTCCCGATCAGGAAATGGGGATAACGACCGACCTAGCGTCACGGGTGGGCTCTGCGTGGCCCGGTTAATGTCTGGAAAGTGCTTTGCACAAGTGCTACGTGCTATTACTGAAGAGCTACGCACTCCTCCAAGGCTGGGTGCCATGGAAGTGCCACCTGCTCTGAAACGGGCACACCTGGGGAAATCAGTCAGCAGGTGCTCCAGATGGATTCCGAGCAGCCGCCCAGGACAGCGCAGCAGCAGGGAACTCAGTGGGGCAGTTGGCTGCTATCAGCGACCAGTCATCAGTAATGAGGCCTCAATTAGCGCTCGCCAGCGCCATTGGAAGATAGCCATGGTCCTGCTGAGGGATCGATTTTCCTCGAGGCAGCCCCGCGGGTGGGTGCATGGCTGCGCCGGGCTTCCGGCTGGTCGGGGCGCAGAGTTTAGGTGACTTCGTGCCCTGGATCAGAGGGGACGTCTGGGTGCAGCAGAAATCAGGGGTGGGGACGGGGATTCCTGCAGCCCTGGTACAGAGCTAGGGCCAGACGGGGCTCCTCACTCCAGAGGGCGCAGTGCCCTGCTGGTGCAGTGTCCTGGGGCCACGGGCCCCTTCTGCACCTTGAGCTGCACAGAGGGAGGAAGGGGAGGGGGTGGGAATAGCCAGAAAGTCTCAGCCCAGACGGCAGACAGCGTGGGGGCAGTTTGAGCTCGCTGGAGTGCTGCCAAGGTAATTACAGAGAGAGAACCCAGGGCGAGCACATGGGAACCAAGGCCAGAGACGTCCCCCGAGGGAGCGTTTAGGCTGGTGTCTCCTGGGGGCTGCGTTTCCTGCATCGGGATGTTAGGGCCGGGCCCAGCTCTGCCCCAACCCTCCCTATGGCAGGAAGGTTCCCTGCTGGCCCTGCAACGCTTCCAGCAAATACCCTGGAACAACTCGAGTGTCCTGGTGCCAGGAGTCAGTGGCAAGCCATGGACAGGCCCCTTGGAGCCAGCACCAGAGGGAGGGGCCCGGCTGCGCCCCAAGCAACTTCCACGATGCTGCATCCTCTATGGCACAGGCTGCACTGAGGGATTTTAAAAGGGGCTGGACTGACAACCCCAGAGACCTATAATAATTATTCATTAATCTTTGATGTAGCACTTTTCCATCAATGGATCACAAAGCACTTTACCGGGGGGGGGGGGTCATAATTATTATCCCCGTTTTACAGATGGGGAAACTGAGGCACAGAGCGGTGAAGTGACTTGCCCAAGGTCGCCCAGCAGGCCAGTGGCAGGGCTAGGAACATAACCCAGGTCTCCAGTGTCCCATCCAGTGCTCTATTCACTGACTAGGCAACACTGCCTCTCCATACTCAGAGCAGCTCCAGCATGGGCAGTGGCAGTGTGGGCCGAGAGAGGAGCTCAGTCTCCCGGGTCTGGCCAGTTCTTGGTTTCCCAGCTGAGACAGTGCATGAGAGGGTTAGTCAGCACCAGCTACGATGGGGACGATTTCCCACAGGCTGGTAGGAAATGGCCTGAGGCCTGACAAACTCATTCCATCCCAGCCTCCCCCCGATCCCAACATTGTGGGACTGGTGGCACATGGAGCCCCAGGCCACAGCCCGCACAGACTGGGTTCACCCTAACCGAGCACAACAGTCGCAAGGTCAGCAAACAGCCCCCAGCACTGCTTCACCCCTCCCCTAGCAAAACTGAGGGCCTTTCATCTCCCAACGGAAGAAATTTACAGTGCCATGGCCGGGCCCTGTCGGCTCACTGGTATTTGAAGCAGAGACGGTAAAAGTCCTGGGCTATGTCATCCACACCTCCTGCCCCCCTTCCCTTCCTGTCCCTCCCTCCGCTTCCCCGGCCCTTCCTGCATGTGTTCCTGGCCTGCGCTTGCCGGCCGAGCCCCGCGACCTCAGCCACACTGAGGGCAGGAAGGAAAAAACTGAGGGCAACTTCAAAGGGCGCTCCGGTGACATAGCAAAGAAAACCTTCAATGGCAGCGCTGTGCCGACTGATGTCCAGGAGCCCACACCACCCGCTGTGAACGGCTCCCGGTGCTTTGAATCATAGAATCTCAGGGTTGGAAGGGACCTCAGGAGGTCATCTAGTCCAACCCCCTGCTCAAAGCAGGACCAATTCCCAACTAAATCATCGCAGCCAGGACTTTGTCAAGCCAGACCTTAAAAACCTCTAAGGATGGAGATTCCACCACCTCCCTAGGGAACCCATTCCAGTGCTTCACCGCCCTCCTAGTGAAATTTTTTTCCCTAATATCCAACCTAGACCTCCCCCACTGCAACTTGAGACCATTACTCCTTGTTCTGTCATCTGCCACCACTGAGAACAGCCGAGCTCCATCCTCTTTGGAACCCCCCTTCAGGTAGTTGAAGGCTGCTATCAAATCCCCCCTCACTCTTCTTTTCTGCAGACTAAACAAGCCCAGTTCCCTCAGCCTCTTCTCATAAGTCATGTGCCCCATGTTGAACAAAACCGGCCCCAGAACAGACCCCTGGGGTACTTCGCATGATACCGGCTGCCAACTAGACATCGAGCCGTTGATCACTACCTGTTGAGCCCGACAATCTAGCCAGCTTTCTATCCACCTTAGAGTCCATTCATCCAAGCCATACTTTTTTAACTTGCTGGCAAGAATACTGTGAGAGACCGAATCAAAAGCTTTGCTAAAGTCCAACGCTTTCCCAATATCCACAGAGCCAGTTATCTCACCATAGAAGGCAATCAGGTTGGTCAGGCATGACTTGCCCTTGGTGAATCCATGTTGACTGTTCCTAATCACCTTCCTCTCCTCCAAGTGCTTCAAAATTGATTCCTTGAGGACCTGCGCCATGATTTTTCCAGAGACTGAGGTGAGGCTGTCTGGCCTGTAGTTCCCCAGATTCTCCTTCTTCCCTTTTTTTAAAGATGGGCACTACATTCGCCTTTTTCCAATCGTCCAGGACCTCCCCCGATCGCCATGAGTTTTCGAAGATAATGGCCAATGGCTCTGCAATCATATCAGACAACTCCCTCAGCACCCTTGGACGCAGCACATCCAGCCCCATGGACTTGTACATGTCCAGCTTGTCTGTGAAGACTGAGGCAAAAAAAGCATTGAGTACTTCAGCTTTTTCCACATCATCTGTCACCTAGTGGCAACCTCCCCCATTCAGTAAGGGTCCCAAACTTTCCCTGACCACCTTCGTGTTGCTAACATACCTTCTTGTTACCCGTCACATCCCTTGCTCGCAGCAATTCCAATTGTGCCTTGGCCTTCCTGATTACACCCTTGCATGCTCGAGCAATATTTTTATATTCCTCCCTAGCCATCTGTTCAAATTTCCACTTCTTGTAAGCTTCCTTTTTGTGTTTAAGCTCACCGAAGATTTCACTGTTAAACCAAGCTAGTCGCCTGCCATATTTACTATTCTTTCTGCACATCGGGATGGTTTGTTCCTGCGCCCCCAGTAAGCTCTCCTGGACTCCTTTCCCCTTCATATTAGCCTCCCAGGGGATCCTGCCCATCAGTTTCCGGAGGGAGTCTAAGTCTGCTTTTCTGAAGTCCAGGGTCTGTATTCTGCTGCTCTCCTTTCTTCCTTTTGTCAGGATCCTGAACTCGACCATCTCATGGTCACTGCTGCCCAGGTTGCCACCCACTTCTACTTCCCCTAACAAATCTTTCCTGTTTGTGAGCAGCAGGTCAAGAGGAACACGGCCCCTAGTGGGTTCCTCCAGCATTTGTACCAGGAAGTTGTCCCCAACACTCTCCAAAACTTCCTGGATTGTCCGTGCACTGCTGTATTGCTCTCCCAGCAGATGTCAGGGTGACTGAACTCCCCCATGAGAACCAGGGCCGGTGATCTGGAAACTTCTGTTCGTTTTCCAAAGAAAGCCTTGTCTACCTCCTCCTCCTGGTCTGGTGGTCTATAGCAGACGCCCACCATGACACCATCCTTGTTGCTCTCGCCTCTAAACTTAACCCAAAAGTTTCTCAACAGGCTTTTCTCCAGTTTCATACAGGAGCTCTGAGCAGTCATACCGCTCTCTTACATACAGTGCAATTCCTCCACCTTTTCTCCCCCGCCTGTCCTTCCTGAACAGTTTATATCCATCCATGAAAGTGTTCCAGTCCACCAAGTCTCTGTTATTCCAACCACATCATAATTCCTTGACTGTGCCAGGACTTCCAGTTCTCCCTGCTTGTTTCCCAGGCTTCTTGCATTTGTGTACAGGCACCTAAGATAACTAGCCGATTGCCCTACTTTCTCAGTATGACTCAGGAGGCCTCCCCTGTTGCACCCTCCTCCTTGTGTTTCCTTATGGTCTTCCACTTCCCTCTGGGCTTAGGTCTCCATCCCCTGGCGAACCTAGTTTAAAGCCCCTCTCACTAGGTTAGCCAGCCTGCCTCCCTCTCTTCATTAGGTGGATTCCATCTCTTCCTAGCAATCCTTCTTCCTGGAACAACATCCCATGGTCGAAGAATCCAAGGGAGATCAAGGGCTGAGATGGGGTGGGCCGGGCTCTGAGGCGGTCCTGAGAATCCTTTTTCTTAGTTGTCTCGCATGCTCGGGGTCACACTGATCACCAGATGTGGGGTCGAGAAGGAATTTCCCCCCAGATCAGATGGGGAGGAATCTTGCGTGGGGGAGAGGAGGGAGTTGCCTCCCTCTGTAGCATGGGGGTGGCTCGCCTGCTGGCTTCACCCAGACACGTCTCACTGAATCGATGCCCGGCGGCTGCAGGGGACTCGGCTGGCACCTTGGTCTCTCCTGCTTTCTGCTTGTGGCACACGGCCACTGTGTCTCCCGAGGGCTGAAAGGGTTTCATCTAATCCAAGTTCCTGGGCTTAATACAGGAGTATCTGGGGGACACTGCCTGGCCTGTGCTAGACAGGAGGCAGACTATGAACTAATGGTACCTTCTGGCCATAAACTCTGTGGAATTGATGAAATGGGCCAGGTCGGGGGCAGAGGATCTCAGGGCTGCAGGGTTGGGGAGATCCCAGGAGTCATCAGATATGTAAACCAACTCCAGGAACACAGCGCGTCTGGGGAACGATTTGGTGGTGAAACTCCCATTGCCCTGAAGGGAGGGGGAAGCTTTGAGCTCCCCAGGTGAAACTGGTCATAAAGGGCACGGGGGAGGGTTTGCTGAGCTAGGACAGGAAACGGGGAGGGGTCCAGAAGCAGACAGGAATAGGGGCTGGTTTAGGGCACTACTGGGGCCTCTTTCCCAAGGTCCCCTTTCAGTGGTAGGCGGCCTGAGCAGGTAGGGGAGGTCACCGGTGCATGATGGGAAGGGGCCCCCAAGAGATGATAGTGGTGAGGCCAAGCGAGCTCTGCCATCGTGGCGAGGCAGCGCACTGGGAAAGGCCCCAGTGGGAACACAAGGGTTCAGGTCGGGGACAGGGCAGTGGGATGGTCTCCCAGCCGGAGGTGCTGTTTCTAGGTGGTTAGAAGTAGCATTTTCAGGCCAGTGTAGCGGGGCAGGAGGAAGCAGGGATGCCCGTGGGCTGCATTCTGTTCTCGAGGCCAGGCTAAGCCTTCACTGCCCATCCTATCAGGAGCAAAACCTTCCAGCCCCCTGGATGGTGGCAAACCCGACACAGGACCAGCCTCCGAAACCGAGCTGGCAAGAAACCCTTCGAACAACATGCCCGCCCCCACTGCCGCGAATGTGTGAAGACACCAGAGGCTCTAGCAGCCCCAGGTTAGGGATGGCAGAGTGGAACTGTGAGTTCCTGCTGCAGCCCTAACACCAGCTCCCTCTGGACAAGTCACTGCCGCTCTCCAGGCCTCAGTCGCCTCATCTCTAAAATGGGGCTAACATTTACCTGCCAGACAGGACTGCAGGGACTCCACATCTGCAATGGGCATGCCAACCCCCGCCACGCAAAGATCCTGGCTTAGCTACAATCAGCCCCATCCCATTCTGACCACACCTCTTGATGGACACCTCCAGACAGCTGGAGAGGAAGCAGCTGATTTCTTCTCAGAGCATAGTAATTCCTTGAGCCACCCTGCCCCTCACGTCCCTTCAACCAGCACATACCGGTGCCCAGCTAACCACGAGCTTGGATGAACCGGGGACCTCCGGAGCCGCGGGCGACAAACAAGACACGTCCCCTGCACAGGAGGCCGCTGCTCTGCATGGGAGTATTTACACAGCGCCCCTCGTTGTGAGAGCCAAGCGCTTGGATTTCAAACCCATCCCGCACAGAGGATTGTTTTCAGTAGCACCTAGGAGCCGCAGCCGTGGGCCAGGGCCCCGTTGCACAGCCCCAGAACAAGATGATCCAAGCCCCAAGAGCTCACCCTCCTGGGTTTTGAAGCTGGGGGGCCCTGCTAGGCGAGACGGGAGGGAAGAGATCTGCAAGTGGAGGAGAAAGCCCGTCACGTTTTCCGGCTGGAACGTGGTTGATACTTTCCACCCTCAATCATCTCCTTTCCCTGCGGCATGAAAATGGGCCCAGTCCCCTCCAAGAACACCAGCCATGCCCAGGAACTGGCTGGTGGATGGGGGCCCGGGCGCACGTTCTGAATGGAATATTGTTCTAAACCGTCTCTCGCCGCGGGTTTATTTTTACGATGTGTAAGGAAGGAGAGACAGAATCCTGATTATGCCAGAGAATTCCTTCGCCTCCCCTCCGCCCCCCTCCACCAGCCACAAGCCCACAAACTCCTCTGATCTGGGCTGCAGAGTATGTTTAAATAAACATGGTCAAATTAGCTGACGGCAGCCCAAGCGAACGCCCCTCGCCAGGCCTGTCCTGAACAGCTAATGGTCCATGCACCATTCCACGGCTCAGCGCACAGGGGCCAGACCAGCCTGAAACCCCCAGGACCAGGGCAGGGGTGGCCTTGCATTCCAAAGTGTAGCTTGAGCTGGGCTTGGAGGCTCAGAAGCATTCACAGAAGAGACAGAAACGAAGGGGACGCTAACCAGCAAACGAGCCACTCCAGTGACCGGCGACCCCTAGTCTCAGTGGCCCTGCCCAAATGGGATGGGACGCAGCTGCATGGAAGGCAGGGTAATTGTGTCACTGGTAGGCCGTTACCTGGGGGCAGTGGGGAAGGACTAGAGAAGCAGGGCAGGAGATGTCATGGACCAAGGGGGACCCCTCCTAGGGCCTGTCATTGCAAAGTTAACCTGAGTTATAATTCAAGTGTTGCCCCTAACTCGAGTCCCATCTGCAAACTAACCCCTTCACCTGAGTGCGGTTGGGCTCCTACCTCTCTCTCTGGCCCCGTGGGGCTACTGGCTACCGCTCGGGAGCCCGGCTAGTCAGCTGCTGACACAATCATGCTGCCGGTGGATGCTGGCTAGCGCCATTTGCCTTCAGAGCCTTCCCACAATCCCCCCGTGTGCCAGGAAGGCCAGACACGTTCTCCGCCCCCTTCACTGGGAAGGAGTTCAAAGAGCTCCACTGCTAACTGCAGCCTAAGCCACAGGGGATGTGCCCCCCAACGTCCTAGCGCCCGCACGGGGTGGGGCGGTGCCCATGGGGACACAGCAGCATGCATATCCTTTCCCTTTGGCTGCTTTGACTCAAGCGGAGAGGAGTCACGTTACCTGCAGCGAAGCCAGCCCCTAAGACGGGTTCTCAACCTTTGTCTTTCTGAGCGCCCCCACATGCTATAAAAACTCCACCGCCCGCGTGGGCCACAGCAACTGCTTTCCTGCCTATAAAAGCCAGGGCCAGGCTTGGAGGTAGCAAGCAGACAATTGCCCGGGGCCCTGCGTAGCTAAGTTGCTCAGGCTTTGGCTTCAGCCCCAGGGAGTCTAACGCCAGCCCTGCTCTCTGGTTTATTTTGGTGGGCTCCTGAAACCTGCTCGCAGCCCGGGGCCCCTGATTGAGAACCACTGGCCACTGCTCTGTGCAACGTGCCCAGCAGCTGCTCAGCCGCTTTGTGTCGCAACGGCCGGGTCACGAGCGCGGGGAATCCTGTTCCCTGGGCCGCCAGACAGGCCGGCAGGCAGGGAAGCGATGACTCAGCCGTGCGTGTGTGCAGGGAGGTCTGGTGGGCGAGTCACCGAAACCTCAGAGCCACAAGCGAGCCCTTCTCTCGCCTGGGTCACTGCGGTTCAGATAGACCAGAGCCCAGCCCAGGCCTTGGCCCCATCTGCTGCAGCCGCCGGCCACATGAACTGTCCCCCGCGCAATAAACCCCAGTCCGGTTTTACTTTATCCAACCTGCTCTGACCCCCACCACTAACCCCCTCAAATATACCATAAGCACTGGGGCTGCACTGTGCCCTCGCGCGGCAGAGCCCTCCCAGTCACCGGGCCTCAAGCACAAGGCAGAGGTAGACCTAGTACATGCATTACAGTCACTCTTACGGACCTCTGCCCAGACCAGGGCCCCCATTGGGCTAGGTGCTGTACGTAATGAGAGGATCCCTGCCCCAAAGTGCTTCCAGTGTGACCAGACCAGGCAGATGAAGAGGTGGGACACTGGACGAAGCATCATTATCCCCATGTTACAGATGAGGCACTGAGCAGTTAAATGACTTGTGCAAGGCCACCCGGGAAGTCTGTGGAAGAGCCAAGAGTTGAGCCCTGGTCCCCAGGCCAGGGCCTCAGCCCCAGACCTGCCTTCATCATTGGCTAGTGGTACAGATCAAACCTAGCGTGGGCTTTTGGCTTTGCCGCTGACCCCAGTGCCCGGGCTGCCCACTCCTTCCCGTGCTCAGCATCTCCGTCTTGGGCAGCTCACGCCGAACTCCAAAAAAGGGAACTTTTTGCTCTGATAAGACTCCCAGCAGCAGATTAAAGCTTTGCTGGAGATGTATAAAATAATCCTGTTTCATCAACAAATACCTGGCAACTCTGGGTTTTTCCACTGGGCTGGAGCCAAGGCCTTGGATACATTGGAGCATCGTTCCGACGAGCGAGCTGCTCTAGTGACGGACAGAAGACAGAGGGGGATCCACACGCTGCTAACGCCTCAGCCGGCCCTGCCCAACTCACCAACTCCCCGACCTGGACTCTGCCTATGTCCCACTCCCACGACTCAGGAGGCTAAGAGGGGAAATGCGGCCTCCCCCTCTAGGTCGTCACTTCAATTCCAGCCCCCACTGGCCATGACTAGTGAGCTGGTAGCCCTTCCTGTCTGAGGGCTCCCACGCGACAGGAGTTGGGGGATCCTCACTCCAGTTTCATCGCAGCCAGGGGATCACTTCACACAAACCAGCACTCGAGGTGCTGCCAGCCTTAATGCACAAAGAGCTGTTCAGGCAGGGGCTTCGTATGCCTTTGTTCTAGCGCCATGAGGCCCCGATCTCCCCTAGGGCCTCTGGATGCTACTACGGGGCAAACAAGTAACGAAACAAACTCCAGAGCAAAGTGAGATCTTGTTCCCAGTCTTTCGGTTTGCAACTGTCCAGCCATGCCGGCACGCCATCCCCTCCTCCAGTGTTGCCAGAATTTGCAATTGTATCACGGAACTCCCGCTCCCTGGTTGTTTTTCCTTAAAGCCCCAGCTCCTGGAGTCACGTGATTATGTGGGACTCTCAGCTTCCATTTAAATACAATGGCTCTAGCAGAGAAAAAATGGAAAATGTGACCCCCCGACAAAGGCTCAGAAGGAAGAAGACAAATGAATAAATAAGACCTCAGGATTTTTAAGCCAACCTCAGGATTTCTTGGGGCCTTGATCATGATGCTTGAACGCTCAGAGTTGGCAATGCTCCTGGGCTCTCTCCCTAACGGGAGCTTTGGGCTAGCTCTCCCCGTGACACGCATCTCTCTTGGCCATTCCTTGCTAGTTATCTGCCTTTGGAGCCGCACACCAGGAAAATAAAAGTGATTGTTGCAGAAGCCCCTGCCTCCCTCCCCCCGGCCCCCGTTCAGCTTGTTTTGATTAATCTTTATGGCGTGGAACCGGGATGGTTTCCTGTCGAGATCTCGTTATAGAGCTAAGAGCCGCAGGACAGACACCAGCTAAAAAGCCATCAGACGGTAATATCCCTTTAATGAGCTGGATGCAGGGACTGTCAAATATTTATGGGCTGGCTTTAAAATGTAAAGCTATTTCCAGCTGCACTTTGGAGGGGAGTTGAAGCGAGGTGGAGGTGGGGGCGGGATGGGCTCCCCCCACTCCTGGCTGGGTACAGCAGGGGGAAGGGAGCCAGAGGTCACAGCCGCTGCAGAGGAATCTAGAGACCCGATGCTGAGCTAAGACCAGCACCTGGGCCAGGTGATGCTGGTGAAAAGAGAAAACCAGCCTCCTGTATAAACACCCCCCCACACACACATACTAATGAGGGTACCTGCCCTCTGATTATTAAGCTGGGTGTAGCCTAAGGTTCCTCCATGCTATTGGTGTCCAAACCTGGCCCCTACCCAGATCCTGCCCCACCCTACTAGGTAAAGACCTGGCCCGAGCGACCCACACGTTCCCGACCTCTGGGCTCGATCATTGCAATTCGCTCTAGGATGGAAGCTTTAGGGCCCTGACATAGGTTCAGCACCGTGCAAGACCCAGCGGCCCTAAAACTGCCCCTGTAAACGAACGGAGCTATTTCTCCGACAGGCTGGGAAGGAGGAAAGAGAGAGATGGTGGCTGTTGTTGTTGGCTTTAAATGCTTCGCTCAGACACTGGGGATGGCGGCGATACACGTGCACAAACAGATCAAGTAGCATCCCGCCTAGTCTGCCGGGGAGAAAGATCTTGCGTCATACAACACTGCCTTGGAGAGGGAACCTTGCTGGGCTCCTGACCCTCAACTTCAGGGCCTGGGGCGGAGCAGGTGTGGCCTGTTAATGAACACAAGCCAGGCAGGATGGTCCAGGGTCTGGGACACTAACCTGGGATGTAGGGGACCTCGGTTCAAGTCCTTGCTCTGTTATAGACTCCCTGTGTGACCTTGTGCCTCAGTGTCCCCTGCAGTAAAGTGGAGATAATAGCCTGCCCCATCTCACAGGGGGGCGTGAGGATAAATAGAGTGTGAGGTGCCCAGATCTATGGTGATGGAGTCATCTAAGTACCACAGCTAGATCGACCAGGGAGGAGGCACCTTGCTCCTTCATGGGAGATTTTCAAAAGGAGGCTGGACGGTTTAGACACAACAAATCCTGCCTCGTGGCAGGGGGGGGTTAGACCAGGTGACTCTTGCGGTCCCTTCTCACCCGATGGTTCTAATGATCCCTAGGAAAGCAGTTGCCTGCTACAGGACATGGTGTTAGTGACTCTGTGAAAGGGGCATTTTCCTCTGCTTTAGCACGGACCCAATCCCGCGCTGTCATGCGGGGGGTGTCATGCTGCAGTATTTCAGATTAAAACCCAACCGCCGCCCTGATCCCCCGGCGCTAGAGGCTCTTTCTCTTGCACTTGCAGCTGGGGACAGAACTGTTCTTCCTTTCCAGCCTGGACGTCTGCGGAGCGTCACTGCATCGCTAGCTGATACAAAGGGCACCCTGCCTACATACGCTGTCCTGCCTGTGAGGGCTGCCAAAGCACGCTGGATCTTTGCATGAGAGGCTCTATATAAATGTCAAATTAATTAACAGAGGAAGATCTATGTGTTTCCACAAAAGCGCTCTGTTTTCACTGCCTCTCCCGCCCCAGCTTTCCCTAAAGAAGGGTCAGGGACTCGAGTGCCAGGCTGAGATCTTCAAAGGAAACCAAGGAAATTAAGGCCCCTAATTGAACTAACGTGGGGGTGGGGTTCAGGCAGACGGGGCAGGAAGGTCTGTAACTAGAGAACACTCCCCTCCAGATGCAGGTGTAGAACGCTTTATTTCCGAGCCCCTACATTCCTCTGCTGCCAGCAGATAGCTGTGAAACCCACTGGCACAGGGTGTCACTCTAAGGGAAGGATGGTATAAGAGATAACAACCTTCTACTGCTACACGTAATGGAGAACGGTGCTGTGTCTGTAAAGACCCCAACCGCGCTGATGACCCATGTCAGGAGTCAGCATAGTTCCACTTGATTACATTTTTTGTTTGTTTGTTTTTTCAATTTTAATGTTTTTTTTTTTTATTTAGGAAATTCCATTAAAAGAACATTAGAGTTGCAAAGTCACACACCCAAAAGTTGGAAAATGCCACCTGCATGCAGCCATCTTATGCATCTGTATTAGGACACGGTCTCTAACTACAGGATCACACACTAAATTTGTCCACAGAACACTGCTTGTTCTCTAGGAATGACTCAAGGTTGGGTAGTGAAGGTTGTTGTCTGTAGGGCCCCTGCCTTGGGTTTCATGGTTCGGATAACGGAATACGGCCACGGAGAATTGGATTCTATCCCTGCCTCTGCCACAGAGTTCCCATTTGCTGTTTGGCAAGTCAGTTAAACCCTCATCTTCCCAGGAGGCTTGTCAGTGCCTCATTTACTGGGAACCCAGCTGGAGACACGTGACGTCCGATTTGCAGAAGCGCTGAGTACTCACAACTGCCACTGGGAGTTCTGCACGGAACACATTAAGTGCTATAAAATGCTAAATACTCTGAAAAATCAGGTCTGACGCATCTCAAAATTGGGCACGCAAGGCTAATTAACACTTTTTGCTTTAATCTCTGGGTCTCAATTCCCCATGTGCAGAACGGGCTTAATAAAACCTCCTCACAGAGGTGTTGTGGGAAGATAAATGCCTTCGTGTTTGTAAAGCACTGAGATACTGCGATGAAAGCCCCGTAGAAAAGCCCAGGAGGAAATTAATAATTCTGTGGAGGGAGGGATAGCGCAGTGGTTTGAGCATTGGCCTGCTAAACCCAGGGTTGTGAGCTCAATCCTTGAGGGGGCCACTTAGGGATCTGGGGCAAAAATCTGTCTGGGGATTGGTCCTGCTTCAAGCAGGGGGTTGGACTAGATGACCTCCTGAGGTCCCTTCCAACCTTGATATTCTATGATTCTGTCTTCAGAGAAGGCTTTGGATAGTGTGCAGGGAACAATGCATGGGATAAGGAAATACTGAACAGCTGCCCGTCCAGCCAGTATACTGCGTAAGATGGGGTTACAAGAAAACAACTGTGTGGTTGTGTAATTTACGACATCCATACCCACAAAGTTGGGTTGCACAGGCAACATTAATACTGGCATTTCCTAGCCTGTGAGTGCTTCACTTTGCAAACTTGATATTCTTTTAGTATAGTTTTTTGGATGCACTTTTGTATTTCGTAAACTCAAACAAACAGAGTTCTGAGGCCTTAAAATCCCACCAGACTTGCAGAAAATAGGGTGTAAATGGGGGTAAATGGGAACTCATTTGTTTTAAATAAGAGTCAATGCTATTCAGTTGCAGGGGCGGCTCCAGGCACCAGCGCACCAAGCGCATGCCTGGGGCGATAAGCCGCGGGGGGCGACCTGCCGGTCGCTGTGGGGGCGGCAGTCAGGGAGCCTTCGGTGGTATGCCTGCGGAAGGTCCGCAGGTATCACGGCTTCGGTGGCAATTCGGCGGCAGGTATGCTGAAGCCGTGGGACCAGCGGACCTCCCTCAGGCATGCCGCCGAATCCGCGTTACCAACGGACCGCCCTCAGGCGCGCCGCCGAAAGCCGCCTGACTGCCATGCTTGGGGCGGCAAAATACATAGAGCTGCCCCTGTTCAGTGGGATTCACCGGGCAGGACAGCTGTAGTTTCCCAAGCTGCCGGACTGTATTACATTACAATAGTATCTCTAATATGGGAAAACTAGGAGCTCATGTGACACTTCGAAACCACACAGAGCACCAGTGTAGCCTGGTCCAAGGGTCTTAGCTCTGATCCTGCCCCACTGAAATCAATCTGAGCTTTGCCCACGGTAAGCGAAGGATCAGACTTTCCATCCGTTCCCATATCCCGCACCCCGTAGCTAGAACAGTCCAATATACAGACACCAGGGAGACAGAGACAAGTTTTTCAGTATCACATTAGGAGCCAGCTGCCACTCCAACCCATTCCCCGCCCCCCAAAAAACCACCTTTTTACATTGACGTTGGCTAAAATTTTAAAGCCAGATTAAAAGTCTAACGCCCTAAACTAAATGGAGTAGATTTGAAAGAATCAGCGGCCAGATAAACTAAATTACACTTAATCCACATTGTGAGCAGATGCTCCAGGAGCCGTGGGCAGGGGAGAGGGTGGACACGGATGGATTTAAGAGGGCCCCGGTGCTCTTGGTGAATGACTCAATGAATCTATTGTGTTTATTTCCACCACAGTCTTCCTTTACTCCCTGTTTTCTGATCAAATAGTTTAGCACCAGGGCAGAGCCATGCTGGATTGACCCCGCTGGAGACTGCCCGCCCCTACGTGCATAATAGGCACAGGATAGACGGCAGCCGTGCAGCCTTCCCAGTGGTGACTCCTCCATATACCTCAGCTCAGCTCCACCCTGCAGGGACCCTCTCCAAGGGACGAGAAGGGAGTTCAGACCCGATAGCCCGTTCAGTCGCTGGTCGCTCTGACCCAACAGCGAGGGCCAGTGAGGACAGTGTTTGTGGCGTGGAATCTCATCCCACTAGGACTTGGGCTGAGGCCGACCAGACTCATTTGGTACCGTGTGGTTTAGATCTCGGGCATACGCTTGATGTTGTGTGCAGGCCACTGGACGAGTGCCGTGGATTGCAGGGCCCGAGGCTCCTACAGTGCTTGCCGACGTGCACGGCAGGTGTGGGGAAGAGAGCCCCATCGCCCTCCTCTCTGCGTGTGTCGGGAGGAAATGTAACCGCCCACGGAAAGGTCAGCGCCCGAGGATCCTAGCTGCACTGATGTGGCATTTGGAAGAGGCAAATCGCTGAGGTCGGCATACAAAGCAAACCCCGGCTGCTGAACAAGTTCCACTTCCCTGAGCAAGCAAATGACATCGTAATAACCCAGGCGTCCTGCTAGACGAGAAACCTGATTGCAATTCCCAGAGCCCCTGGGGTGTTTCCTGGAGCAGTCCAGAGCTGCAGGGGAAGCAGAGAAACCCCTCTGCCAAAGCCCCAGTAGGCCCATCCCCTTAGTACTACACTGGCCAGGGGGCACCGAAGGAACCATGCTCCAAAACGCGCCTGGCTGGCTGGCGTTGGGTGACCCCTCCTGGGGAACTGTCCCAAGGGACGGCCCTGTCCTGACGTCCCTCCACTTGCTACACAAAAGGGCAGCCGGCAGCACCAGTTCCTTCTTAGTAGATGGATCGCTCTTATTGCCCAGCAAGGAGCCATGCAGATGCCGAGGGACGGCCCTCTCCCCGGTCCAAGAGAAACTCTACAAACCTTCCCGCAGCTCTCCACCTCAGCAACGGACGGCTCATTCCTACAAAGCTCACAACGTGAAGGGAGGCCTGTGCTCTGGGTTTCTGTCTTCCTGGAGCCTGTACACACACACACACACACACGTGCGCACACACACACGCT
Source organism: Chrysemys picta bellii (assembly GCF_011386835.1). Classification (NCBI taxonomy): domain Eukaryota; kingdom Metazoa; phylum Chordata; order Testudines; family Emydidae; genus Chrysemys; species Chrysemys picta. The sequence continues at coordinate 5,702,766 of NC_088813.1, read as the reverse complement.
CGCACCTACAGCAGCGTTTCAAATAGCCCTATCTGGACTGCGTCCAAGATGAATTTGAAACGACTGAAAGGGAGACCTGACTGGAAACCCATTTTCCGCTGCCTTTCTCCCCCTCACTGCCGAGCCAAGCCCCAGTCTGTCTCTGCTAGCCTGTCCCTCCGCCCTGGTTTCGCAGGCGTGCGGTGGACTCTGGGTTTAGAACCTGTTATTGCTCCAACGTACCCAAAAAGTTAAGTGCGAAGCAGGTCAAGGTGACCCCCCAGGATGGGCAAAGGCAGCTGCAGTGCACAATACAGCCAGGCCAGCTTGAGCAAGACTGGCCAGGAGCGCCAGAAAGGAGGGGTCCGAGTCTACCTTTCAGCTCTCTCAATGAATGCGCTTTCCAGCCGCATCAGCAAGCCTGCCGCTCGCTCCAGCACTGCCCCAGTAACAGTCCCGTCTCCGTGGATTTCGTGTGCACGGCTTTGGCCAGACAGTCCTGCTCCAGCTCCCAGCTGGCTCCTGGGGCGTCAAGAGGCAATGCACAGAGGGCCACCAAATTCCTATCATCACCTGGAGGCACCAAAGAACCTGTAGCAAGCACCAGCCGCTTGGAGAGACCCATCGTCAGCAACGCATGGCCAAGGCCAAGCCAGCTGAGGGCTGAGCTGGGAGGTCAGGCTCTGGGATGAGAAGACCCAGTGACCAGCGCACTCCGTGCCGAGAGACAAGCTGCTGAGCAGCCTTGCGGGTCGTGTCATGGGAGAACCTGCCCGTCCTGGAGAGGATGCCGGGAGCCGGCAGTTGTGTTCAGGAGTCACTATTTGCAGGCGCTGAAGTAGGCCCACAGGCAAAGCCGGCACTGAGACGGATACTGTGGAGAGCTTATAGGAGGCAGGGCAGGATGGGCTGGGGGGAGTTTGAGGGAGTACAGCCAGCAGCTACTGCCCCTCCGCTCCCAGGCTTTCCCTGGTCTAGTGCCTCTCTGGGAATTACGCCGGCACTCTCGCTCTCTCTGGGTTTGTCCCTCTCCCTCAGCCTAAGGCCAAACTCTAACGGATACACGTAAGCAACTACCTGAGACCTGTGGAAAGGTTACAGCTAATCTCTGCTCTTAGTAATTAAAGTGACAAGTTGATACTTAAGCCCCTGTCTGGGCCAGTCTGCAATGGGCGCCAGACAGTGCAGAGGGAGAAATCCCATCTGGGGGCCATGGGAAGGGGACCTGGTGAGGGTCTCAAGCCTGCCTCCCATCACCTCTTACCCTGGGGTGAACCCAGAGCGGAATCAAGAGAACTGTCGCCCAGCAAGGCCCAGGGGGTTGATTCCTGGCATTTCAGGGCAGATCCCAGTTTAGTAACATATCCCTCTGCCCCAACACACACACAGCCACCCACCACCCCTACCCCCCAACCAGCCAACTTGGCTCACCACCAGCGCTAGGCGTAGTCGGCAGATTTGGTTCAAATACATACCAGGATCCCAAAGGGGTGCAGGGCACTCGTCTACCTCAGAAGCTACTGTGGCAAGGGTCTTTGAACCAAGATCCACCAAACCAAGACCTTCTCTGATCTGCAGGCACGCTAAGGTCTAGAGAAGGCACTCAGCGTAAGAGCAGGGGCTTCATCTCAGTGGCTTTGCCCACAGGGTTGGGACTAATTCTTTACATTTCAGTAGGGCCCAGAGGGCCCCAGCCAAGATGGTGCTAAGCATTGTAGAAACCCACTAAGAGTCCCTGCCCCCCCAAGCTTACAGACGAAATGAAGGATGGGGGAGGGCGGAGGCAGAGAGGGGAAGTGATTGGCCCAAGGTCACAGTCAGGAATAGAACCCAACTCATCCAGTTTCCAACCCACTGGCCCACACAGGTAGTATGGTCCATGAGAGTCAATCTGGATTACAATCTGGATGGCATCTTTCAAACCCAATCCTGATCTGAGACCTGTCAAGCAGGAGTGACTCCATAGCAGGCAATGCATCTATACCAGTATAAAACCAGTCCAAGAGGAGAACTAGGCCCAATGTCTATTAAATCTCACACACAGTCCTTAGGCTATTACAGGGGCACCCTTGGATGGGGCTGGGGTGACTCTTTCATTCCAAGATCCTCTTCCCAGGTGCTTATAACTTTCTGGGAAAAGCCAGAGATCTTTGGGAGGCCAGAATTTCTCATTCTGATTCTCAGTTTTGTCTTTGGGGTGAGGTTTGCTAAAATGCTGGAATTGTCCAAGTGTGAAGGAGAAGGGGGTGGGTCTCGGCTCTAAGTCTACCGAGATCTATATAAAAATATTACCGCCTCTTAAATAATACATCTTCCCATGGGCCATCCCCAGCCTGCTCCTTCTGCTTCCTCGCAGCCATGCACAGAACGACATGTATAATTCAGGGCTCCTTAAAAAGCATCTAGCCCAGATCTCAAGCCAGGCTGAGCCCTGCAGCTCCCAGCTTCTTGAGTTTGGAAAGGCTCATGTGGGTCACCCCAGGGCCCCGCCACCAGTAGCTTTGCCGGGGGGCCTCAGGGACATCCCCCTCCTCAGCCCATGATAGAACAGGGCAGAGGCACTGGGGAATCTGTGCCTTAAACAGAAACTCTTTGTCTCCCCTGGAAGCAAGGAAGGAGGCAGCTCCCCTGGGCAGACTGGCCTAGCCTGGGTTATTCTAACAAGGGGGTGGAGGAGGCTTTACCTTGCCTGCCTGATGGTAAGAGTGTGGAAGGGGCCTCATGGTGAGAGCAGAAGGCTGGGACTCGGGACTCCTGGGTTCTAATCTGAGCTGGGCCACCGCAGCAGATGCTGTAGGGGGTGGTTTGCCCCTGAAGTCCTGTGGCAGCTGGGAAATAACTCAGGAGCAGGACTGTCCTAGCCCCGCAGCTTCCCATCCCCACCCCCAGGACTCTCCCAGCCCCACAGCTTCCCAGCCCCTCCCCCAGCACTGTCCCAGCCCCACACCTTCCCAGCTCCACCCCCCAGGACTGTCCCAGCCCCACACCTTCCCAGCCCCTCCCCCAGCACTGTCCCAGCCCCACACCTTCCCTGCCCCTCCCCCAGGACTGTCCTAGCCCCACAGCTTCCCAGCCCCTCCCCCAGCACTGTCCCAGCCCCACACTTTCCCATCCCCACCCCCAGCACTGTCCCAGCCCCACACTTTCCCATCCCCACCCCCAGCACTGTCCCAGCCCCACACCTTCCCAGCTCCACCCCCCAGGACTGTCCCAGCCCCACACCTTCCCAGCCCCTCCCCCAGCACTGTCCCAGCCCCACACCTTCCCTGCCCCTCCCCCAGGACTGTCCTAGCCCCACAGCTTCCCGGCCCCTCCCCCAGCACTGTCCCAGCTCCACACTTTCCCATCCCCACCCCCAGCACTGTCCCAACCCCACACCTTCCCAGCTCCACCCCCCAGGACTGTCCCAGCCCCACACCTTCCCAGCCCCTCCCCCAGCACTGTCCCAGCCCCACACCTTCCCTGCCCCTCCCGCAGGACTGTCCTAGCCCCACAGCTTCCCGGCCCCTCCCCCAGCACTGTCCCAGCCCCACACCTTCCCATCCCCACCCCCAGGACTGTCCCAGCCCCACACCTTCCCAGGCCCTCCCCCAGGACTGTCCCAGCCCCACACTTTCCCAGCCCCACCCCCAGGACTCTCCTAACCCCACAGCTTCCCAGCCCCACCTCCAGCACTGTCCCAGCTCCTCCCCCAGGACTGTCCCAGCCCCACACCTTCCCAGCCCCACCCCCTGGACTGTCCCAGCCCCACCCCTTCCCAGCTCCACCCCTTCCCAGCCCCTCCCCCAGCACTGTCCCAGCCCCACACCTTCCCAGCCCCTGACCCAGCACCAGAGCCTCCCCCCATCCCCCTAGCACTCCCCCTGCTCTGGGGGTTCTGTGCAGAGGGCAGACGGGGAGGCGCAAGGCCCTCGGGGACAGCGCACAGCGGGGCCCAGGACTGGCTGACTGCCTCACCGACACACCCTGCAAGGCTTTGTTAGGGTTTGTAAAGGGCTCGAGAGACTCGGATGGCAGGATCCATCCCCTGGGTGAGCTGGGCTCTGCACCCCTTCCTTGGCCTGGCACCCCCCTTTCCCACGCAGGCAGGAATGGGGCCCTCTGCGCGGCTGCACGAGGGGAGATGGAAGCCAGCTCGGCTGGAAAGGTAAACCTCACCCCTTTCCCGCGGGACCAGCACTCAGCCAAGCGGGTGTTCCAGTTACCGCAGCAGGGAGCTGGAGATGCACAATGCGGGTCAGCCCCTGCTCATGGGACGGGATCTCCCACCCCACGAGCCAGAGGCAAGTGCAGCCGCATCTTGCCAGCCCAGGGGCGAGGAGCTCAGGGCATTCGCAGCACTGGAAGTGGGGGCATCATTTCCCAGAGGGACAGCCCAGCCCACGGAGACCGGTCAGCGCTGGTTGGGAATTTTCTGATGAAATGTTTTAGTCAGAAACTGGCGATTTGTTGAGACTGGAACGGGGACAGGGAAGGCCGGCAAAGGGCGGGGGGGGGGGGCTTTCAGAGAGGCTTTGGATTTGGGGGGAAAAGCTTTTAAATTGTTGAAATGAAGAAATCCCAGTTTTCTGGGTCAAAATGACTTTTAATTTCAAAATAGAAGCTAATTGGGAGGGAGGGGGAGGGAGAATGGTCAAAACCAAAACCAAAGATTTCAGATGATCTGCCCCAAAAATGATTTTTTTCCCAGATTCGCAATGTGTGAACATTTTTTAGATTTTCGACTTTTTGTCTCCACAGGAAACTTTTTTGATGTTTCCCAACTTTTCACGGGATGGAAAAACCATTCCCCAACCGGCTCATCATGGCCGACTTCAAGAGCGCTCCCCCCGAGACAGCGTCTCCCTGTGCTCTCTGTCAGGCTCTGGCGCGGATCCCTTCCCCGACCACACCCTATCGCTAGAGCAGTGGTCCCCAAACTTTTCACCACACACACCCCCTTACCCATGTCCATGGCCCCGCCCTTCCCTCCCTCCTCTGGAGCTGGGAGTGGGGCCGTGGCTCTGGGGGGGAGGAGAAGGGACACAAACAGGGGTAAGGCGGCTGAGACCACAGCTGAGGGCAGGCGTGGGGCTGCGGAGCCCCCGGGCACAGGTCCGGGGCCAGGAACAGAGCTGGGTGACGCTCCTTCCTCAATCCCTGTAAGGGCTGGCCTCAGCCCCAGCTGCGCCCCTCCGAACGTCCCTCCATGCCCCCCTAAGGGGGTGTGCCCCACAGTTTGGGGACCTCTGAGCTAGAGTCTCTGAGACTCAGTGACAAGCTCCCAGCCCCTTCTACTTACCCCCCGGAGGATCCAAGACCCTGTAGGCCAGGGCATAGATTTTGTAGCAGGATCCTCATGGGGACACACCCTGGGCTCCTCCTCACCCACTCTCAGCTGCCCCATCACTCGCTGCCTCCACACCATGGTCCCCACAGCAATTGCTCACACAGAAATGCAGCAGTAGCCAAGTATTTAATGGACTTTTAGCTTCTTTTGCAGCTTAGCAGCTAGAAAGAGGAGCCAGCCCCATGTGACCGGCAAGGGCAGTGCAGACCAGCGACCGCTCCTGGAGGTGTCACTTGTATGCAACAAACCTACCCCAGCCTCCCCACCGCCGCCTGACAAACGTCTCAGCCCATCATAGAATCATAGAATATCAGGGTTGGAAGAGACCTCAGGAGGTATCTAGTCCAACCCCCTGCTCAAAGCAGGACCAACCCCCACTAAATCATCCCAGCCAGGGCTCTGTCAAGCCGGGCCTTAAAAACTTCCAAGGATGGAGACTCCACCACCTCCCTAGGGAACCCATTCCAGTGCCTCACCACCCTCCTAGGGAAATAGTGTTTCCTAATATCCAACCTAGACCTCCCCCATTGCATCCCCCCATCCTTTGCTGGGAGACTGGAGGGCTCAGGGCACCAGGAATGGCTGGGCTGAACCCAGACCAACTTTGTAGTGGCTCCAGAATGGTTGGTTGGTGGCCTCTATCCAGTACCTTGGGGCCATCTGTTGGCAGGACCCGGCTGCTTTCTTGGCAACCTGAGCAAAAAGATTAAGGCTTGAAGAAGCCATGGAAGTGCCCTGGCTCCCAACGGGGGTTCCTGCATGTCAGGGCTCACGCACATTCCCAGGGGTACATGCGCTCCAGTTACACCTCGTTAGCCTCTTTTAAAGAGAAGGCAAAATCTTGACCGAGAGGATTCCGCTTGGTGGCCGAAATCCACAGTCACTTTAAATCCAAGCAAAGATGCGGTTACAGGTACAGCGGGGCCTGGCTAACCTGCCGGCTTCAGAATTCAAAAATCCCACAAGATAGGCAAGCACGAAACTCTGCCAGGTTCTGGTTCAGGGAACAGCAGAGCCCAAGTGGCGCAATGGCTGAACGAGAGCTGCTGGCAGACGGGGTCGGGAGCCCTGAATCCCAGGCTAACTCCTTTCCCACTCATCCCCCACATTCCCTTGCTGCCGTCAGCCACCTTCACTCTCTGCCCCACACCTCAGCGTCTCTACCAACCTCACACCAGTTGGCACACGGCTCGTAGAACAGCAGAGAGGGCAAAGACCGAGCGGGTCCAGGAGGTTGAAATCTCTCCTCCCGCCCTGCCCCATCCTGGGACCGAGTCAGGGCACCATGATGAGGTGACAGAACCGTGCCCTGAGGCTGCCCCTACCGCACCTGCTTTGCAGCTAACCAGCGAGCTTCGGTTCTTGGAATGGCAACTCTCAGCAGCGCTAGGTCGGCTTTAATACGGGCTGTATTTCCCATGCACAAAACCCAGCACCATGCAACGCACCCAAGGCACAGGCGAGCCCGCACACACACAAAATCACCTCCCTGCTCATGGAAGCCAGAGTGTTTCCCCAGTGATGCTGAACGGCTCACCTGGCACTGCCGTCTCTTGCAAGGCCCAGCAAGCTCTAGGCCGGTACGCTGCTCCTTACCGCCGTCCCCGCTCACCGCACAAGTCGGACATCAGGAGTGGGCAGGGAGCGGGGGAAAGGCTCAGAATCCCCAGCCCCCTCCGGCTCTGTACTGGAGTCGGCAAATCACCGCTCCTGGTTCCAGTTTTGGAAGCCCCGAAGAACAAAGGAGGCGGCCTGGGAAGCGGGGCTCCTAGGTTCTGTTCCTGGCTCTGGGAGCGGGGTTTAGAGCAGAGGTGGGCAAACGACGGCTCGCGAGCCACATCCGGCCCGCGGGACCGTCCTGCCCAGCCCTGGAGCTCCCAGCCGGGGAGCCTAGCCCCCAGCCCCTCCCCCGCTGACCCCCCTTCCCCCGCAGCCGCACGGGCCACGCTCTGGGCACTGGGGCTGCGAGCTCCTGCCGAGCAGCATGGCAGCGTGTCTGGCTCTGGCCGGGCGGCGCGGATGCCAGACATGCTGCTCTGAGCGGCCTGGTAAGGGGGCCGGGGGGGTTGGATAAGGGGCAGGGGGTCCCGGGGGGCAATCAGGGGACAGGGGGCAGTTGGATGGGGCGGAGGTTCTGGGGGGCAGTCAGGGGACGGGGGATGGGGGGGTTGGATAAGTGTGGGAGTCCCCAGGAGGGCCTGTCAGGGGGCAGGGGTGTGGATAGGGGTCAGGGGACAGGGAACAGGGGGGGTTGAATAGGCATGGGGTCCCAGGGGACCTGTCAAGGGGAGGGATTGGATAGGGGTTGGAGCAGTCAGGGGTAAGGGAACGGGAGGGTTGGATAAGTGTGGGAGTCCTGGGGGGGGCTGTCAAGGGGCAGAGGTGTGGATAGGGGTCAGAGCAGTCAGGGGACTGGGAGCAGGGGGGTTGGATGGGTCGGGGTTCTGAGGGGGGCAGTCAGGGGGAGGGAAGTGGGAGGGGGCGGATAGGGGGAGGGGGCCAGGCTTTTGGGGAGAGCACAACCTTCCCTACCCAGCCCTCCATAGAGTTTTGCAACCGCGATGTGGCCCTCGGGCCAAAACGTTTGTCCCCCCCCCTCCCCCCAGTCTAGAGGTTAGAGCAGGGAGGGAGGACTCCTGGGCTCCATTCCAGCACTGACCTGCTGCAAGACCAGAAATCGGCCCCCTGCTCCCAACCCAAGGGCCGAGTCCTTTGCACGGGCTCCGAGACGATGGGGTTCCCACCATCAAAAAGCTCTGTCCAACGCGACGCCGACGGGGCTTGGCGAGAACGGGAAGGCATGAAACATTAGACAAATACCTCCCCGGCCAATACAAAAATGCGAAACTCCCCATTGCACTGCAGCTCCCTCAGGAACAGCCGGGACAGCCTGTGTCTGGCCACTGGCTAGAAGCAGCAGACAACCTCGGGGCAGATTTCTCAGACGAGTTTCCAGGTTCACAACTGATTTGGTTTTGGCTGTAGATATTTGCACCAGAGGGAGAGTCGGAGCATACGGTCCTGAGAGAACTCGGGGAAGGCAAAGGGACTCTCCGAGGCTGCATCTGGAAGGGGAATCGTGTCGACTCTGAGCCCTGCTCTGGGCAGGGAAAACAAAGAGGAAAGACTAGAAGCGCCGTTCATTGTACCCCAGACGAAATGTCATCACTAGACAGACACTCAGTCCCTCACACAGCCCCTTCCACCACAGGAGCTCACAGCCCTTTACAAGGGAAGAGTTATCCCCGTGTTACACATGGGGAAACTGAGGACACAAGGCCACATGGCAAGTGAGTGGGGGAGTAAGGAACAGAACCCAGGAACCTGAACACCTAATTCCCCCCCGCTCAACCCATTAGGCTCCACTCTCTGCCAGAGCACCACATGGCGCACAGAACTACCGACTCCCAGCCCTGTGCAATGCTCCTTCCCAAGCCCAGGGCACGAACGGGGTCTCCCACTATTCATTACTAGCGGCATTTACAGACGTCATAAAGAATAGTGATGGCACTTGACATACTGCAGTGCCTTTGGTTCAGCACTCTGCAGGCCGGGGCCAAACTTCTGTTCCCCAATATGCCAGTGCAACTCCTCTGCGGTCAGGAAGACGGCACGGGTCTTTGTGAGAGCAGAAATTTATCCTGTAGGTCCCTGGTCACCAATTGGTCGATCGCGATCGACTGGTCGATCCTGGAGACTCTCCCAGTCGATCGCGATCTCTGGCCGCTAAAAGTCCGGTGGCGCAGCGGGGCTAAGGCAGGTTCCCTGCCTGCCCCGGCCCCACGCCGCTCCCGGAAGCGGCCAACACACACACACACACACACTCCTGCAGCCCCGGAGGAGGTCAGGGGAGGGGTCTCCCTGTGCTGCTCCTGCCTGCAAGCACCGCCCCCACAGTCCCATTGGCCGGGAACGGGAAACTGTAGCCAATGGGAGCTGCAGGATGCGGTGCCTGCAGAGAGGGGCAGCATGTGGAGCCACGTGCCCCCCCACCAGGAACCACAGGGGCACGTTGGCCCCTTCTGGGAGCCGCATGGGGCCAGGGCAGGCAGGGAGCCTGCCTTAGCCCGCTGCACTGCCGACTGGGAGCCTGAACCCCAAACCCTGCCCCTCCCAGAGCCAGCACTCCATACTCCCTCCTGAACCCCGAACTCCCTGCCCCAGCCCTGACCCCTCTCCCAGAGCCAGCACCCCATACCCCCTCCTGCATCCCAATACTCTGCCCCAGCCCAGAGCCCCTTATTGCACCCAAACTCCCTCCCAGAGCTTGCACCCTGCACCCCCTCCTGCACCCTAACCCCCTGCCCCAGGCAAGTGAAAGTGAGTGAGGGTGGGGGAGAGCGAGCGACGGAGAGAGAGGAGGGGTGGGGCCTGGGGGATGGGACGAGGTAGATGCTGGGTTGCACTTAAATTCAAAAAGCGATCTTGTGCGTAAAAAGGTTGTAGACCACTGCTGTAAGTGTATAAATCCCTTCGCGCATCACAAAAATGCAGCCCTCTCTGGGATGGAACACGGCGGCCGTTTACCAGCACACAGCAACATTACGTAATGGGTATTTTCAGGAGAGGGAAGTGAAGAATAAAATGTTTCCATTTTAAAGTGCAGGGGAAATTTCAGCAAAGAGAATGTAATTACTCATATTGGAATGTGGCCCACGGCTGGGAAGACTGCCAGGGAAGATTTAATGCCTGAAAGTGGTCAGGACCTTGGTTTGAGATCTCACATAATCATTTAAAATTCCCTCGGAGGTTTATCATCAGCGGAGCCAGAGCAGGGACTCAGGTAGTTAAAGGATATCTCATCTACCCACCATGCAGGACCCAGGCAAAGAGGTGGTGGAGGAGGGAAATTAACGAAATCCAAAGCATCGTTTTTCAGGAAGGACTGCAGTGTTGGTGCTATCCCTACAAAGGGTCTCATGCTGCATTACAGCTTTCAATGCAGGAGCAGCGGGGGGCTGGTTACACCCCATTTTGTCTCCCGGCATCCGACAGGGGGTGACGATGCTGCAGGTCTACAGCTGAAAGCAGGGGGCTTCAGACGGGTCTACAGGCAAACTTCCACTGAAATAACTGCGGGGGGTGTAATTCACACTGTATGGAGAGACACGTTTCTAGAGCTGGGGGGGAAACACTTTTCCTGACCTGTGAACATTTGTGTGATTTCAATCATTTTTCCCAGTCCGTCTGGGAACAAACCAGAGAACTGTCTACATTTTTTGTGACAAATAAAGCAGAGAGACACACACACACACACACACACACACACACACACACAATTCCCCACCCCAAATAGCACACCGATTTGGGCACTTGCCTAGGATGTGGGAGATCCAACTTCTAGTTCCTGCTCTACCTGATTCGGAAAAAAGGAACTTAAACTTGGGTCTCTCACACCAAGCTAGTACCTTAACCACTGGGCTCTTGGCTATTCTGGGGTCTCTCCGTCTTCCTAAATTCCAACCCGGAGCAGAGACACTTTCCCGTCTATCCTGGTGAAAAGTGCTGGTGTAGACCTGCTGTACTTATGTCAGTACAGAAATGTCCCACTTTGATGCAGCTCCGTTTTTTACCTGGCGTAGACCAGCCCGTGGATGGCTATGGGGATGGGGGGATGGGAGGGGTGCGGAGACTTTTGCCTCTAGGACACTAGTTCAAATCATCGCCTACATGAAAGGAGGCAGGTTGTTCTCAGCCTCATGCCTAATGCAGGGGTCTCCTCCATCACAAGACCCATCGTCACAGTCGGCATTAACTGGCCCCCTTATTGACACTCTGAGAGGCCGCGTAGCGAACAAGCCACGGTGGCTGAACATCCCCCATCCTTCCAGAGCTGACCCCTCCACGCACCGGAAGAGAAGCCAGCCTGACGGTGGTTGCTGGATAAAGAAGGGACTTCGGTCTCCACCTTTCCCCAGCACTAAAACTCAAACATGGGCAGAGACATCTCCAGGTTTAAGGCTGAGCCTTTCTTGTCCTTCTCCAGAGTCACCCCCAAATGCTGCTCACCCATCCACTCAGCAACCCCCACAAATTCACACCCTCTGTGACAAGACACCTTCTCGAGTCCCTGGAGTCAAAAACTGGCTTTGCATGTTTAAAGGGAAAATGTTGCCAGTTAAGATATTCTATATGGTTCCTCGCCAAGGGGCCAAAACTTTTGATTATTCACCGGGGCATCCTCCAGGAAGGCTTGAAAGGACACCAGATTCCATCTACAGACACACACCCAGCAGGCAACATTAAACCATCCTCTCCGAAGGAGCGCGAGGGACCATGGAGGGACAACGAATCCGCTGGGAGAACCAAACGGGAAAAAACCAACAGCTCCCTTAGCCGGAATGGGAAACAGCCGGGAAACACATTCAGCTCTGGTGAAGGTAGGGAGCCCAGCGAGGAAGAATTTGCTTTGTGTTAGACGGATGCTTCTCCCTGGAAACGTGCACAAGACAGAGGGTGCGGCGAGAAGGGAGCCATGGAGGCAGGGATGCTGAGCCGCTGGGCGACGCATCCTAGCCGACTCTGCTTTCAAACAAGAGGCTACTGGTTTCACACACTCCCCCCACCAGCCCTCGCGGCCACCAGTAATGGCCCCAGAGCAGGGCTTAATTAAACTCGCTTCTGCACAGTCAACATGCTGGAGTTGAAACCTATTAAGGAGATAACCATTTTCACTGGATATGGCCCGAGGGAGCAAACGGGTGGCAGCACCAGCCGGGGGAGCCGCGCTGCCGAGCAGTGACCTTTCCAGTTCAATTTACCGAAGGCCCATCTGACAACGAACGTAATCGTTACAGCCAGTCTCGGAAGTAAGGAGGCTACAGCAGACTGGGACTCCGGAGCTAGGGGCAAAGGCTGGGAAGAGGCGGACAGACCTCCCGTGTGGATTCGGGAGCATTCACTTCCCCTCCCTGCCCCTAAAGGAAGAGCCCTGTCTAGGGGGAATGGAGCTGGCTGCAGTCCAATAACTCAATCCAGCCCTTTGCTGAACATCCATTTCTTGGGATGATTGATTTAGCACTGGGGATGATTTCGAGAGAACGGCATTGTTCTACCGGAATGGCCAGTGCACTCAGGGTGGCAACTGAACCCGCCCAGGAGGGGGAGAGAGATTCTGATTTTCATTTCATAAGGGCTGTCTAACGTCTTCTTTATTATTATTTCCATCACAGGAGTACACAGAGGCCCCAAGTGGGATCAGGGCCCTGTTGTGCCAGGCGCTGTACAGACCCATAGAGAGAAAGAGTCCCTGCCCCCAAAGAGCTTACAATCCCAACAGATACAGCACACAAAGCGGGGGAGGGAAAACCGAGAAGGGAAGTCATTTGCCCACGGCACAAAGTCAATGAGATTTAAGCACCTTCCCTGAATTGGGGCCAGAGAGAGAACTTGGCCATCGTGCCACAGAGATCAGAAAAAACAACCCAGCCCCTAGGAGATTCCTGAATCTTTATAAATGCTACAGGAATCCAACCCCGCTGCAAACATTCTTATTGCAAGGACATTTCCCCTGCTTCTCCCATGCTGCCTCTGCTAAGTGGGGGCAGGGACACTGGTGTCTAGCTACCATGGTTCATAGGGCATTAAAAATACATAAATAAGCACTTTGTAACCCAGCCACTCCCCTCCATATATCGAGCTTCCGAAATTCTCTGTTTAAGCTGGATGAGTTTAGTGCTTACGAGAATGAAGAGTCACAGACTAGAGAGAAAGGAACAATCCAGGCAAGGATTCCCCACCCAGAGCAAGCACTGCCCGGCTCGCCCGCATCCCAACCCGCGCAGAGCGCACCTCGGCGCTGCCCGGCGCGCCCGCATCCCAACCCGCGCAGAGCGCACCTCGGCGCTGCCCGGTGCGCCCGCATCCTGACCCGCGCAGAGCGCACCTCGGCGCTGCCCGGCACGCCCGCATCCCGACCCGCGCAGAGCGCACCTCGGCGCTGCCCGGCGCGCCCGCATCCCAACCCGCGCAGAGCGCACCTCGGCGCTGCCCGGCGCGCCCGCATCCCAACCCGCGCAGAGCGCACCTCGGCGCTGCCCGGCGCGCCCGCATCCCAACCCGCGCAGAGCGCACCTCGGCGCTGCCCGGCGTGCCCGCATCCCAACCCGCGCAGAGCGCACCTCGGCGCTGCCCGGTGCGCCCGCATCCCGACCCTCAGCGCGGCCCGGCGTGCCCGCATCCTGACTCGTGCAGAGCGCACCTCGGCACTGCATGCCTCCCTCTACCCATCTGCTAACCCGCAAACCTCTCTATGAAACACAAATCAATGGTTTTTAAAAGCTAAAGAGGGGCAGGCCTGGGAGAATCTTACTGCATTCATTCTCCATCACTGCCGGACCACAGGGCCCGATAACCCTGCCAGCCAGTGGCCGAGCGCCGTACAAGGATCTGCTGGGGGGTTCCGGTTCTCTGCAGCCCGGCTATTATTTCATTTGATCTTTAATGACCATTTTGGGGAGGAAACACCGGGAAAGCCACTTAGAGAAGCGTCTCTGCAGCAAGACGAGCGTGGAGATCCCTGGCTGGCCGACGAGAGTAAATGCCAACAGACACTTGCAGCTGGACAGCAACAACCCCTACCGGAGCCGGACGCAGCGCTGACCAGGAGGCAACCTGTCTCCCAGCCCCTGCGGTGAGCGCAGCCTCTCAGCAGGAGCCTGCCCATGTCCTGCCTGATTTGTCATAGCCAGATCCATGCTGCGCACACAGCCCCAAGTCACGCGGTGGCCGCTGACCGGGCGATAGTCCCGCCTGGCTAAGAACACCCGAGCTCTCCCAACCAGGCGTAGCCATTCTAACCTCCTCGCCTGTTAAACCCTGTCGTTGGCACACCTCTAAACCCCAGCGATCAGCTCTTCTCCGCACGGATTAGCCACACCCTGTCCCAGGACTGCCCTTCCACCCTGGGAGCCGTGGGGAGAGGGGCCAGGCAGCCATGCCACCCGCTGGAGCCCTCGGTTCCCGGGCAGCACCACAGCACGTTTCATCCTTTCCAGCAACCGGGCCCTGTCCCTGCCCACCCCTCTGTGCCAGGACAAGGCTCAGGCGCCACAACCCATTCGGCACGTGTCCTGTCCGCAAGCAACAACAGCCCTCAGGGCAGGGGGCCGCATTCCCAGCCGCAGGCTGGAGATACAATTTGCCGGGGCAACAGAACATGACATGGGGCGGGTGGGTTTGAGCTGGTGCCCTAGAGGAGACTGTAGACCTGTATCTCAGCTGCAGTCCCCTCCCCCAGACAAGCCACCCAGGCTCTTGGTTGGTAGGGCACTAGCCAAGGACCTGGGCTCAATTTCCTGCAGTGCCACAAACTTCCTCTGTAACCTTGGGCAAGTCACTTAGCCTCTCAGAACCGCAAAGGTATTTAGGCGCCTAACTCCCACTGAAAAGTCTTAGCTCCCATCTGTGCAATGAGGATGACTGTTTTCATCCCCCACAGGGTGCCGTGAGGATAAATGCTGGCGAAAAGCACTGTAGAAGAGCCAGGTATGATTATTTTGGCATTAGTGCTACGGGCTGGGCTTTCACTGCAGAGTTCAGTGCCATTAATGGAAACAAAGCACCACATCAGGGACCAGCCCGCAGCACCCAGCAGTGAGAAACGCTCACGCCCTGCAGTAACGCGCTCGGCAACCTCAACCCGCGTTATCAGCCCCATTTCACAGACAAGGAGACTGAGCCAGGTCGGCAGCAAACACAGGACCAGACTCGCGTCTCTCTCCTTGGGTCGCACCGGCCATTGGGGTGAGCCAGACACCACTTGCTGCAGTGCTCATCACTCCATCTAATATACGTCCCTCGGATTCAATACCCGTTTGTATTGTTGCCCGGCCTAGACGCTAAGATTTTCATAAGTGACTGATTCTGGGTGTTCAACCGGAAGCCTCTGAAATGAGCCTGTTTTCCGAGGACGGGTGCTCAGTCTCTCTGACTATCCGGCCCCTTTTAGCTGTCTCAAGCTGGGCGCCCAGAAACAATCACTCGGTATGCTCTTGGCCACATCTGTGTATATAATGCAGGTAGCAGACACAGCCCCTGGAGCCACGCAGCCCTGCAGGGGCCCCTCTGTCAGGATGGCTGCTGCCGCCTCCTGAGAGGTAGCCAAGAATAGGACACAAATCAGCTTCCCTTTTGCTAGTCAAAGAGCAAGTGCACGGTGGGCATCAGTGCCAAGCGGGGTATTCCAAGATTCAAGACCCTCCTGTGCATATATAATAAACGCTGTATGTGTGTGTTCATGTACCACTGCCCTCTACTGGCTGAAACCAGAACTGCTCAACTGTGTACCATAGGCCCCATACTGCTAACAGCTAGTGGTGATTCTCCTATAACTCAAGAGCAGAGCCCTTACCTGCTTTTGAAGTGGATCCAAGTTCCACCCCAGCTAATGCCTTCAAGTTCCAAGTACCCATGGCCTGCAACGTAGCAACAATTCAGACCTAAGCGGCCACTAATTTGATACGGGAGGTGCCCGCTGCAGGAACATCTGCTTCCTGTGGGGTTCTTGCACCTTCCCCTGCTGTATCTGGAGTATGCTGGAGACAGACCCTGGGCTGGATGGACCCTGGCTTTGACTGAGAATCGTTAACAGAATCCTGGCAGAGGCTCTCCCCCATTTCGGCATGAGTCTGAGTCTGCCAAGGGACTCCCCGCCCGGCATGGCCCTCTAGCAGCAAGGGGCTTTCCAGCCTCATTGATTCGGTTTAGGTCATTTAAAAGCACAGCAGGAAAAGTGGAGAGTTTCTTACAGCACACTCCCCTACCCACGTACTGGGAGCATCCCCGTCCCCCCATTCCTCACAGTCACAGCTGCCCCAGTACCACCCAGCCCTCATCTCGTCCGCTGTCTTCTCCCTACCCCGTGCCTCCCCCCAGCACAGTTGCCACTAGCCTTGTCCCCTCCAGACAAATGGACAGACACACACGCTGCCCAGGTCTTGGCTTGTCGGCCCAGATGCTGCATTTGGCATCTTCTCACCTGGGCAAGAATGCGGTGCCCATTCACCTTTAGATCTCTAGCAGGGCAGCAGCAACCCTCTACCAAGATCCAGCAATAGGCCACGGCCCTGGGGGACAGAAGGGGGAAACTGAGGCACAGGGCAATGATGGTAAATCAGAGCCCCCAAGGGGTGCAGGTGGTTGTCCTATGGAACGTCACACTGCCCTGGATGGCATGGGAGAGGCATTTGGACGCCTATGGGTACATCCCGGGGCTCCTCTCATCACCCCAATGCAGTGGTGCAAGAAATCGGACACCCCAGAAACGTCCACATTCCCAGCCCACGGGAGCCTGGCGAACTGCCTGGGAACAGGAGCATCTCACCCGACATGCCCCCCTCTGCTCAGAGCGCCGCTTGGCACCAGCCGCACGCCCGGGGAGAGCGAGCACGGCCAGGGATGGATTAGCCGCCAGCAGATATTTTCACACGGGGAGTAAATGCTGATAAGCCCAACGTGAGCGTTCAAGTCACAGCCAGGCGGCGGGGGAAGGGGAGAACCATCCCTCCTTACTACACAGTCCCCAGGGGAGGGAGCGTCGGTCATTCCCATCGGCACCTGCCACAGCACAAGTAAGAGAGCTCCAGATTGGCTAAAAAAAGCCAGGGACGCATCATAAACCCACCCATCTGTCACAGGTGTCCATGATCCCCCAGCTCCTGCCCACTCCTTTGCCCCGCCTCACACACGGATTAACAGACACCTCACACCCTGTCCCTTCTGGGTCCCATTCCCACCCCTGCCAGGGTTTCGCCTCAGCCCTCTTGCTGCAGCCCCCAGCCCCTGTGGGCTAGCGTGGTGAGATCACAGGAGTTCAGGGGTCAGTGTTTAGGCCGGGGAGGGGAGCTGGGCATTGGTCCTGCGTTGAGCAGGGGGTTGGACTAGATACCTCCTGAGGTCCCTTCCACCCCTGAGATTCTATGATCCTATGGGGTGGGCGTGCCAGGCTCTGGCAGGCTAAGCCTGATGATAGACACATGTTCTGCGGGTCCCCTCCCATTTGGAGAGGGAGCTCCCTCGCCTGGAGCTTTGCATTAGTGACCCCTTTGCTGTGCCCCACCCTGGCGCCACACAGAACCCATCCCGTGGTGCCACTACTCACAGCAGCCCTCTCCCAGCCAGCCCTGCTCCGGTGCCAAGGAGGGGCTGGGTTGGGGAGGGCTATAGGGGGACCTGTTTGTAACTGCCAGAGATGGCTCCAAGGGGGACGTCCCACCCAAACACCCGGACAGGCCCGATCTTTGCTCCCTGCCTACACGAGTCGTTCCAAAGTCCGGAGCCGCGAGCGGCAGGCGTTTGGAAGCCAGTACACTGCTGCTTTGTTGGACAGCCCCCCACTGCCACCGGCCCCCCCACGGAGCAAACCCAGAGTGGCTGCACTCGGACATTCCTTACCACGCTCCCAACGCATGCAAACAATAGATGCAAACAGACGCTCACATGCTAGCTGGGGGATCCGGCGGGAACATGCTGTGCTGGGACGGGGGACGCACCCGGCCTGCTATTACCCCGTAGAGCGGAGCTCCGGGGCCACAGTCAGCTCCCCAAATCTGTCTCAGAGCCAGCGAGACGCTGGCCCATCCCAACACTGTGTCACGACAGGGTGACAACATTTGGATTCAATGCAACGCTGCTGATTCAAGACAGCACATCCCACCTCAACCTCCTCAGTGACACGAGAGCTTCGAAGCTCACCAGACAGCCCAGAGCGGCAACCCTGACAGTCCCCTCGGGGAGCCGGAGATGGGGGAGCCCAGAGACCGTTCCTGGCAGACAAAGAGGACTGACTGGCTCCAAGCAGCAGACAGTAAATAGTCTCTTACAAAACTGGAATTTAAGGAAGAAGAGAAACTCCCCCCAATCCCCAATTAACCATTTCCCTGCCAGCACCATCAACCTGGAGGGTTTATTAATAGCCCATTAACACATTTACTAACTGGCATTAACATCCTTTCTTGCATTTACTGTAATTAGGCCGGAAAGATTCCGATTTTAATTGGTTGATGTCAGCAAATGGCCATTTTGTCCTTCCACTCAAAGCCCAAACAGGAGAAATCGGGCACTGAAATGTACAGGTAGGGGGGGGAAGGGAAATATCACTGGAAGTTGAAGAGCGGGTGTGTAGTCAGCACTCTCTTCCATAACTGTGAAATCCAGGCCAGGATTTAGGGAGCCCCTGTGACCACTTCTGTGCTTACCAAGGTGCAGACAGTAGCTAACAGGAATCAGTGGACCCATTCACGTGGTTGTGCCCAGGCTGCACTTGTGAGTCAACAGCCAGGCCTGGGGGGCACATGTCCCACGGCTCCCAGCATTGCTCCAAGTAGGGGTACAATCTGGACAGCTACACCCAGCCCTCTGGGGGACCGCAGGGCGGAGTGAGAGGAGAGGTCAGACTCCCACTGTCCCATGATTCCCTGGGAGCTATCCCATAATTCCCTCACCGTCCAAAAAAATCTACCAATTTCCCAGCATGCCCACTCAGGTGAGCTGCTTCCATAGCGACTGGCTGGTTCCTGATCTCCTCCGGCACGGATCCACCCTGCAGCAGGGATCTGCCCCAGCAGGAATGGCAGAGGTATCACGGGAGGCTGCAGAGAGCTGGTGAGGAGTGTCGGCGTATCCAGCAGGGAGACGGCACGCACTACTTGGGTGCTTGGGTCCATGGCGGCAACACACGTGCTCAAGTGGCACTTTGGGCCAGGCTAGTCAGCCTGGGAGCTAGAGAGCCAGAGGGGACCACAGGGTCTGTCTGTGTCCAGCAGCCTCCAGAAAGAATCCCCCATAACAGCCAAGCCCTGTCTCTTCACAAGAGACGCTCCAAGCTCTTGCAAAGAGTTCAGAATTCTGACACGCTTTAAGATGGGTAACCAGAGGGGTGTGAAACAGGTTTTGTTTAAGAGCTACCAGCATCAAACATGGAGCAAACAACCCCTGGAGTCTGCGGTCTCCTGCTAGTGATGAGCTTTCTGTGGATTAAACAACATGTAAGAAGTTGGATCTAAACATCACTAACCGTCAAAAGTCAGAGAGGGAGTGCGGGGGAGCTCCTGCGATCCTGGGGGGCAGAGCTGAGCCAGGGAGGGGGGCGTGAGGGGAAAGGTTGTGAGATCTTTTATAACCAGGCTCGGATCGTGCTGACAAAATCCACTCTGAGATGGCCAAGGATAACCTACCGCTTGGTCCTGCTGTCAAATGCAAGCACCCAAACGTGGTTCCGCTGGGAGCTGAGCCCACATCTGAGCTGTCTCTTCCCATCACCCACACACAGAAGAAGTCAGGGCTCCAGGAGCGAAACTAACGTTTTAGCCAGTGTGTAAACAGTGAAATAATAAAGCTGTTCGTTTAACCAAGTCTGCCACAGATCAATAGCAAAATGTGCTGGTCAACTTAATAGATTATTGATACTCAGCATAAGAATCTGCCTATCTTTACCGCTCTTAGGGTGGAGTGTTGCGCGGTATTTATAGCCCAGGTTGGTTCATACAAATAGATTATGCCCCCTATTGCATACTCAATATGAGGCGCACTGGCCTCCTTAGGGGGAAAACTTGCATCTGCCTCTTTTGAGATACAAAATCATTGCTAGAAACTCTGTCGAAATACACACAGGCACTAGGAAAATACCACACAAAGGGGCCATATTTAAAAACCGCCGGGGGGGAGATGAGGAGTGGCCGTCTCTGCTAGTCCAGATCATTCATTCAAAGTAGCACTAGTTCTGTGACTCCCAACGTCTCCCCAAGTACCCCTATTTGCCAGCCTTTGCAATGATCGGAGGAACGAATGAGCACGAATCTTTGCCTGCCAACCTCAGACATATGAAAAGAATCTGTTCATGCACAAGAGACTCTCCGTGGAGTAGTGAAAGGTGGCTGTTGTTTGACCGACAGGGTCATTTACTGGCAAGGAGCCAGTCCCTGTGGCTTGTCTCCATCCAAAGGGAGAGGGCAAAGCCAGCCTGTGTGTCTCCCTGGAGCTTGCTGGGTGCCAGGCTGTTGGGTTGCGTTTGTCACCCACACCTTGCCTGTGGCTTTTAGGCAGCGGGAGGCAAAGGGTGTGGAAATAAACACTTTGATCCAGGGGGGGAGGAGAATTCAACCTGCAACAGGAGTGTCCTTGGGGCAAATAAAGCCCCATGCCAGGGCAGCGCTAGCCCTGCCCTAGCGCTCGGGGAGTTGGCCCATTCCCTCACACTGGGCACAGGCTGGAAAGCAAGGGCTGGCCGAGGACTGGACTTTCCCCCCAAGGCGAAGCCAGGAGGCCGGGCTATACAGCGGGCACTAAGCAGCGACTCCTGCCAGGAAAACCCACCCCGCTGCCCCCTTCCCCCCGGACCCCACCTGCTGCTCCGAGCCCGCCCCAAGCGCCGGCACCTCCCGCGGGATGGCGGCGGGAGAGCCCCGGGCCGCATCCCCGCCGGAGCCGGCTGCGGTGCGAACGGGAACCGGCTCTCGCGGGGGCTGCGCCGCAGCTCGCCCGGGGGCGGTGACATGCGGAGTCTCCTCCGGCTAGGACCGGTCTCACTCCCCCCGCGTGGAAATCCGAGCGGCGCGGCGCGGCGGGGACAGTGCCCGGGACAGAGCAGAGCCCGGCGCCTCATCCCCGCAGCAGCTCCGCGAGGAGCCACCCGGTGCGTGGTGCAAAACCAGCAACTTTCTTCAGCCCCCCCCGGGGGGGGCAGTACCAGGCTCTCCCCCCTCCCCCCCCAGGGCTATTTTTAAACCCTGCTTCCCTGTGACCTTCCAATGGCCCCCGAATACATCAGCCCCCCCCCGCCTCCCCCAAACCCGCGTGCGGGACGAGCCAAGGCAGCTCCCCCCCCCCCAGCTCCCTGGCAGACACGCCGGTGCTGCTCCCCCGGGGGGGGGGGGGATGCACCAGGGTAGCCACTTGTTCCTGACAATGCAGCCCGGCCCGGCCCGGCCGCAGCCCCTGGGGGTCCGGGGGGGGGGGGGGAGACACCGCCGCGGGAGACCAACCAAGGCACAAACATTCACCATCAACTTCCCGGCGCGGCACCTGGGACCCGGGGGGGGGGGGAAAGGACCCATTTCTGGTCATGCAACAATCGGAACCGCAGCAGCGACGGGGGGGGGACCGTGATGATCCCCTAGGGGGTGGGGGCCGGGGGGGCAGGGCAGTGCCGGCGGGGTGGGTGGGGCCCCTCTCGCGCGGGGGGGGGTTCGAGCCCCCACTGGGGCTGGGGGAGGGGATAGGAAGCCCCCCCCCGGGACCAGGTGTCACTCACCAGCGCAGCCTGGCCGGCCAGCAGCAGCAGCAGCAGCGGCAGGAGCCGCCCGAGCGCCCGGGGCCCCGGCGCCAGCCAAGGCAGCTTCATGCTGGGAGGGGCGGCGGGGGGGCGACTTCCCTTTGTTCCCGACGCAGCCAGGCAGCCCCGGGGCGGGCGGGGGGCAGCTGCCGAGCCCGGGCCGGCGGCGGGAGCGATGCGGCAGCGGCGGGGCGAAGCCCGGACTCGCTCCCGGCGGGGGCTGGGGCTGCGATCGCCGAGTCCAGCCGGGCTGCGCGTCTCCTTCCTGCCTGCCGGCCCCCGGCTTTGCCTGCGAGCATCAGAGCCGTCCCTTGGCAGGAAGCGTGCGCTCCTGATCCGCCTCCATCCCTCCCTGCCAGGAGGGGAGGGGAGGGGAGGGGAGAGCCGGGGCGGATGGAGGGCTTGCAATGCCCCCTACCGTAGGCTTCACCTCGGCCCGGGCTCCTCTCCCCGGCCAGGCCCCGTGTGGCGAGGCTGGAGCAGGGGTTGTGTCTACACGCCGCCACCGGGTTGTTTCTAGGGGGTCAGGAGAAGCAGCAACCTGAGTCCCCTGGAGCCGGATGGGAACAGCTCGTGGGTCCAGGCTGGGGAAACAAAATGGGCATAAAGTGTAGAATGCAACACACAATTCATCACACACACACACCCCTCTTCCCCATTGAGATAGGTTCCCATCAGCCCCTGTTAGGTTTGGGCTACTGCCAAAGTCCTAAGGAGGGGCCCTAATCTCCTCCCCCCCCCCCCCCCCCGAGACTGTGTGAAAAATAGACCCATGGCAGCAGAGCAGGCTCAAGCCCCATACGCGGCACCGCCCGGGACTGGCGCTGTTTATGATCCCACCTCTTCCCCCAGCCTTCAGCACATTGGCCATGCGGGCCACGGTCCTGCACTCAGAGCTGCTGCGGAGGCCGGCTGGGCTTACGGTGGGTGCAGACAGCTAGAGAGGGTTCGGAGAGGACCTACAAGAATGATTTGAGATCTGGAAATCTGAGGTTTAAGGGCAGGGGGTTCTCAACCTTCTTTCTGAGTCGTCCCCCCACCACCACCACACACACACATACATGCTATAAAAACTCCACCGCCCACCTGTGCCACAACAACTGGTTTCCTGCATATAGAAGCCGGGGCTGGCGTTAGGGGGTAGCAAACAGGGCAATTGCCCGGCCCGGGTCTCACGCCACAGGGGGCACCGTGAAGCTAAGTTGCTCAGGCTTCTGCTTCAGGCCCGGGTGGCAGGGCTCAGGACCCTGGGCTTCATCCCGTGCAGTGGGGCTTCGGCTTTCTGCCCTGGGCCCCAGCAAGTCTAATGCCAGCCTTGCTTGGCAAACCCCCTGAAACCTGCCCCCGGCCCCTGGTTGAGAACCACTGGTTTAAGGCCCTCTCTCGCTTTGGCTCGTTAATCTAGCGAAGAACCAATGGCCGGGAGCTGAAGCCAGACAAATTCCAATGAGAAGGAGACACAGTGAGGGAGGGTGAATAATCATCAGAACCGATTCCCACTGGAAGTGTTGAATTCTTCATCTCTTGCCATTGTCAAGCCCAGGCTGCCTGTCTGGAAGCTGGGCCAACCCCAAATTGTGGGGCTCAGGGCACGTCTTCACTACCCGCCGGATCGGCGGGTAGCAATCGATCTATTGGGGATCGACTTATCGCGTCTTCACTAGATGCGATAAAATCGATCCCCGATGACTCTGCCGTCGACTCCGGAAATCCACCGCGGCAAGAGGCGGAAGCGGAGTCGACGGCAGTGCGGCAGCGGTCGACTCGCCGCCGTCCTCACAGCCAGGTAAGTCGACCTAAAATACATAACTTCAGCTATGCTATTCACGTAGCTGAAGTTGCGTATCTTAGGTCGACCCTTCCCCACCCCCCCCCGTAGTGTAGACCTAGCCTCAGTATGGGGCAGGAGAAGGACGTGGAGTTCTCTGGTCTGGAATAGACTGGCCTTTAATGCTATGAATAGGGCTTATCAACCAGTGACCTGAACACGGTCTGCGAGTACCTACCTGGGAGGAAGGACGCATGGGCCCCGCTCCAGCTACATGGATGCAGGGGTCCAACCCACCGAGACCTCACTGCAAGATCAGGGCTTCACGCAGTAAATGGCATAGAGCTGGGTCTGGGCCTTGAATCATTAGGCCATGCCCCAGTATGCAGTGCCCACTAGGCTGGCGGGGTTGTGTTGGAGCCTGGGCTCTGTCCGATAATCAAACGGCAGAGCAGGGGGCAGGGCTGGGTCATTGTGCGGGTGAGGAAAGGGGAGGGTTCGTTAGCAGGGGGCTTGTGGCCGTCAGACTCCAGCACACGTGTAAGTGGAGGCCACACAAGTGAGGTTCGCGGGCAGTCTGGCAAGAGGAGAGACTGGGCGGGGTGCGCCTGAATAGGTGATCTGTAACAAAGATCTTGCTCCCAAGTGTATTCCCGAGTTAACTGGGAACGCAAAGAACATTCATGGGTCAAAATAAAAATAGCTTCCCCTCTGCAGCGCGCATCGACACCTGCAAGGTCAGAGCCCCCTGCAGGTTCTCCAGCCTTCCCGAGACTCTTCTGGGAGAAACCAGGTCACCAGAACTTTAAAAACAAAGAAAAAAGTTTCCAGGCATTTTTATTCACTATAAAAAGAAAAAGGGGCCCTGTCTTTTTCCTTGCTACACTCGGCAGTAGCCAGGGGAGATCCTGCTTCCCACAAGGCACCTTCCTCACCCTGTCCTGCAAGTGCTTCAGCTGTTTTCCTCTACAAGCAGCTGTCTGGGCTTGGCTGTGGCTCCCGCTTAGCCAGATGTTTCCCTTATACAAGCTCCCTAGATGCAGCTGCTGCCTTCAAGCCCCTGCTCACCACACATGACTGTGTTGCAAGGTCAGGCACTGAGTCGCTGCCACCACTGGGACTAGAACCCAGAAACCCCAGCTCCTAAGCCCCTGCGCTAACCAGTAGGGCCTTCTGCCCCAACAGCACAACGGAGGAATTCTGGCCCCGGGCTATTGGCTTGAAGGCTTTCTCCACGGCCCATCACTGTAGTATCTAAGGGCTCACACCCCTGTTCAGGGAAAGGTTCTTTCTACATTACAGATCCCTTCCCTTCCATGCAGACTCTATTGGTTCTGCGCACAACAGGTATGTCTACACTGCAGCTAAGAGCGGGTCTTTTTCCCACTGTGGAGACCAAAGGCTTGTCTCTCTCACCAACAGAAGTTGGGCCAATAAAAGCTATTACCTCACCCACCTTGTCTCAGACGTGTGTCCCGACAGTCCCTGGACTGGAAGGCAGCGGTACAACAGATGCAGTGGAAACCCAGGGGCTCTCAGTTAAAAGATAAGACAAACCCACCAGGAGTCATACATCTGCCACCAACAGAAGCTCAACTGCTGTAACTGTTCGTTTTCCCTCCTGCCTGAAGTCTTCCCACCAGAATTTCCCTCCACCTCCTTTTTTAAATCCAGTTAAAAGAAAAGTTTCCAGTGGGATACTAAATTAACGCTGTGTGAAAGTTATTACTCACTGCATGTATGTGACAGTCTCCACCCCCAAGAGACAAAAACAGTGGGGGGAAAGGAGTATTATTATCCCCGTTTTATAGATGAGGAAACTGAGGCACAGAGCAATCACATGACTTGCCTCCGGTCACAAAGGGCAGCCGTGGAAGAGCTAGGAATTTAACCCAACTCTCCGAAGTCCCAGTTCAGTGTCTTAACTACAAGATCAAAGGTGTCTCGGCCCGTTCTTTCCCCCTCTGTTAAAATGGATGTGAGAGCTGTGAGAACGCATTCACTCCTCCGTTGGAGCGCCTTGGATAATGAGTGCCAAGTCTTATCATTGTCAGGTGGCCTGCAATAGTTCTCTGTTAAAGAGAAGAAAAACTGATTTGCCTTCTACGGGTCCAGGAGGGAGGTGACAATCTGTGGTGAGTTGGCAGCATAAGGCAAGGGATATAAATGAGATGTGTAAAAGAAACAGCTAATCCCTTCTAATGGATTTCACACACTTTCTGGGAAAAGCCTAAAAATATCCTTCCATTACCATAAAAAAGAAAATGGTATTTGAATGCAAAGCTTTGGTAAATAAACTCCAAACACGGGGAGGGGATCCATTGATAAGTACCTACCTGGGAAGCAGGTATGTGACTGTGAGAACTTGAAGGCTCTTTACCTTAGTAAGTGGACGCCAGACAATTCCGACTAGAGATAAGGCACAAATTTAACAGTGAGAGTAATAAACCACGGTAACAGCTTCCCTCGGGACTTGGTGGAGTCTCCATCACGTGACATCTTTAAATCAAGCCAGGGTGTCTTTCTAGAAGCTCTGCTGTAGCTCAGCGAGAACCTATGAACTCAAGGCAGGCTCCGGCCTACGCTACGCCAGGGGTCAGACTAGAGCATTATAATGGGTCCTTCTGGCCCTAAAAGTCTATCCAGCTATTAACTTAAGGCTTGAAGTTAGGCTCCTAACTCTATAGCTGAGCATTGAGATAGACTGGCTTGGTTTCTGGAGGTGTTGAAACCCCCCAGATCCTGCTGAAGTCAATGGGAGCTGCGGGTTCTCAGCACCTCTGGAAATCTGGCCAGTCCCGGGTAGGAGCCGAGCGTCGGGCACTGAGGTGTGAGAACCGTCGCCGTGAAAGCGGAAACCTAGAGAACGAGAGAGTTACAGAATGATGGGAATGTCAGGCAGACGGGACCTCAGGAGGGCATCTAGTCCACACGCCCTCCGCCAGGCTGAGGCAAACTGTGCTCAAAGCGGGGAGAGAAGAGGTGGGGCCTCCCAGAACACTGAGCTGGGGGGCAGAGCCCAGGAGAGATGGGGAGCAGGGAGCCCCGGAAACACTGAGCCAGGGAGTGGGGCATGGGGAGCAGCAAAACCCCGAGAGTGTTTCATTCATTCCAACGCCTCCCAGATCCCTCTCCTACCCCCCCCCCGCGCACTTACCTAGCCGTGGGGCAGCGCGCAGTCACCGGGAAGTCAGAAGGAGCGACTGCGCTTTCAACAAACCTGGCTTGTTCTCCCCGTTTGCGGAGGAGAGCCCCAGAGCAGAAGCCCAGCGGGGAGGAGTTGGGGCTCCCCTTCCCTCCGTGACCAGATGTCCCGATTTTATAGGGACAGTCCCGATATTCAGGGCTTTTTCTTATATGGGCACCTATTACCCCCCCACACACTCATTCTGTCTGTCTGGTCACCCTACTCCGGGAAGCAGCCCCTGGGTCTGTGCTCCCGATACGGAGAAATAGGCCAAGGCAAAGTGCACAACAGGCTCACGTTCTCGGGGGAAAGAAAGGGCTGCGTGTCAACCTCCTTTTAGCAAAGCATGCTGGGAAGGGAGGGGGCGGAGCCTGGAGCCCTATAAAATGCGGGCTCTTTGACCCCTGAAGCAGTGCAGGGGAGGAGGGCGACAGGAGGGATGTACTTGGAAGGGTTGAATTGCCCCCAGAAGAGCTCTGGACGGGACATTACTGAGCATGCTCGGCCTGGGGGTCACGGGTCAGTGTCCTCTCTCCGTGTCTGTGTAAAAGCTGATCTTGCTCTGTCCTCTTCTATCCGACTGCTTCTGGGGGGCGGGCAGGATGGCTCGCCTGGCCTTTGTAGCCGATCCCAAGCTCCCCCTCCAGGAGCTCATGGCTCCATATCTTGCCGTTATATTTCTAGCCTTAGGATCTTTGGGGTCCTTTCTGAAAAGCGCCAGCTCCTGGCATGGGACTCCCTGCTTTCGTTTCTTCTTTACAAGGAAGATTCTAGCCCTGGGTGGGGAGAACAGAATCCCAAACGCTTAATTCTGGTAATAGCTGGTGATTGTTGAAGCCTGTGGGCTGGCAGTGCTGGGGGATCTCAAAGCAGAGGGCACTGGCCCCATTTTAAAGGGGAAAATGGGACTCAGAGAAGCAAGGTATCATGTCCAAGGTCACACAGCCACTCAGTGGCAGAGCTGGAATAGACCCCACATGCACACCGACATGCAGCCGAAGTGGGGATTCACCCACGAAAGCTCATGCTCCAATACGTCTGTTAGCCTATAAGATGCCACAGGACTCTTCGCTGCTTTTACCCTGCAAAAGGTTCTCTCTTCCTCTCAGGGAGTCTGTGTGAATGAGGCAGATCTTAGCCGGAGAAGGTTTTGCATTCACATAAGAGCATTTGGGATGGAATTTTCCAAAGGCAACAGAATAAGAGGCCAGATTTTCTCAAGAGCTCATCCGTTGGCCCAACTAGGCTGAAAAATTAGGCATTGTGGCATCCAGCCGCCCCACTAAGAGAGCAGGATCTCAAAGCACTTTATAACCATCCAAGGGTTAAGCCATGCAAACCCCCCCGCCCCCCAAGAGAGGTGTATTTACCCCCAACCGCAGTACAAGCAGCAACGGTGCTGCAGTTAGAACCCAGCAGCCCTGGCTCGTCTCCGTGCTGCAGTGTGTGTAGAGTCACTAGACTATCTCTGGGCATTAGCCAGTGTTACCATGTCCGGCAGCACAAGCAGGCCTGTCACATTCACAGCCTTTGCAGGCTCCCGTTGTCGGAGAGAAGGTAACGGCTTGCTCACGCCCTCTGGTTGTAATGGAACAATCCTGAAACAACGCTAGTTCCCAGGGAAGGGAAGGAGCCGAGAAATCCCAACGTGCAGCGCACGAGGGCGTGAGAAGCAGCCTGATCCGTGCATTTATCCTGCACTTGCACCAACGTCATGT
This sequence comes from Chrysemys picta bellii, assembly GCF_011386835.1. NCBI lineage: Eukaryota > Metazoa > Chordata > Testudines > Emydidae > Chrysemys > Chrysemys picta. Next base: position 5,674,515 of record NC_088813.1, on the reverse strand, counting down.
TCAAGTCATTGCTCCACTGGACAGAGTTTTGCAGTCAAGGCCATGGACCAAGAGAGCAATGGTCCAGTGCCCTGAGCTGTGGCTGGTCATCTGCACCCAGGCCGTTGTGGGGTGGAAAACTGCTAGATCACAAGAGCTGTATCACACTGCACTCTGAGCGGCTGGTGGATAGACCCGGGCAAGGTGCAGGGCAATGGGGAAGCAGGACCAAGATTTTTCCTCTTATAAAATAAAGCTGAACAATCCAATTTCCAGCAGGGGCTTTTCCTAAAACCCTTTAGCACAGACAGGAGCGTGTGTGGTTAATCCAGACAAATTAACCGAGGGAAAGCCTCACCGAGCTACACGTCGCGTCGCCCGTCTCCGGCTCAGAAAACCCGGGCGAAGGGCTCAGGTAGAAGGGGCTGCAGGGGCTGTGGGGAGCTTAACACAGGAGTTCCAGGTATTGCAAAGCTTGTCTGAACTGAAGTGCCTCGTTGGGTAATAAGCATTAATGAAGTTTTCAAAGCTGGAGCCTTAATAGGTTGTGTTGCTCTTCTCCCCTGGGCTGTGGAAATGATTTCCCCTCTCCCCCGCCCCCATTCATTTTGCAAACCTCTGCACGGCTAATGAGCGCGCAGTGAATTTATCGGCCAAGGGGGTTAGCGCTTCGAGCGGAGGAGGCAGCTCTCAGGGCGGCCAACCGGAGCCGGGGCTGACATGAACCCCCGCTCCAACGTCCGTAAGCTGTGCATCCAGGCAGATCTGGATCCACACTGTGTGGATCAAGTCCCTTAACAGCAGGGGGTGAAACATACCAATGACCAGTTAAAGAGGAAACAGCCGGGGGCTGGGGTTAAGGCCCTGGGCCTGACCTAGCCCCAGCATGCCAGGAGCTCTGAAAACGCAACACCTTTGTTTTCTGCATACGGCACCTTTATTTTTCTAAGCACTCCCTGCATGCAGCGGTCTCAGAGCTGTTCTCAGAGCAGCAGCCTGCTACAGAGGAGATGCACACACTGTGCTCTCCCCCCATGCGCACACACCACGACGCTTTCAGGCTTTCTGCTTTTTTCCCCATCGGCTAAAATAAGTGGCTCAGCGCCCCCTCCTGGTGATTCTAGGTATTGCACATCTCAGGGTGGGTTTTGTAGCACGTTCTTCTTATGCCCAATGGTCCCTTCGTCTAGGCAGATCTTGTGGATGAAGAATCAGCTGCTCATTTCAGACCCTAGAGAGGTTGATGTGGTGCACAATGGAAAGCAATGAGGTTGGAGGTGTTTCCTCAACGGTTTTCCCCCTGGCTGATTCTAGATCAGGGATATTTGCACGGACAGGCTCTTGGGTGGGATCCACAGAGGCACTTAGACGTTGCAAGCCTGGCGCCTGAGCCTGGTGGATCCTGACCTTCAGGTGCCTAGAAAATCACTGGCCCAACACGGCGAGCCACAAAACTTGAGTGCGGGCCCAGCTTCTGAGCAATGAATGGGGCGAGAGTGGGGTGTCGAAAAACCAGGTCACAAGGCAAGGAGCCACCTCAGCTAGCCCATAGGAGATGCTGCCGAGTGGGGTGGGGGGTGAAGCCCTGATCCTGTCTTGGCGGAAGGCAGGCAGCTCTGCTTAGCGCTCCGTGAACAGGAACCAGCCCCCTGGAGAGCCCGGGGCTCGGGAGCCCGAGGTGTTTCTCGCAGGGATGGGTGAAAAATTGTCTAGTGGAATGTCTGTCCCTCGGACGACGTCGGTTCGTTGGAACTGAAACATCGCCCGGGGATATAGACAACATGTCTTTTTGGGGGGAAATAATCGGAATGGAACATTTTGAACGTTCGTTTTAAAACAACTTTTTGTTTAGCAATCTACTCGGTTCATCGTCAATTGTCGTGATGTGATGCTCATTCCATAACAAATTAGACATCAAATATAAACCCAAAATATATTCTAAAATAGAATATAAAAATGAAGTACAAAAAGTCACAATCAAAACAAAACGTTTTGATCGCCCCAAAACCCTTTCCCCCCCCCCCCAAACAACGTTGTCGGTGGGAAATGTGGCCTTGTTACAATTCAGAACTTTTTGGTCGTGTTTAATGTGAACGTGTCCCACAGAATGGGAATTCCAGGTTTCCATCAACTCCACCGCCGGCCTTGGCAGGTGCAGATCCCGCGTCAGTGCTGGTCTTAGGAGGGAGCAGGCAAGTGCTGCACGTTCCTTTGACCCCCCCACCTGGCCCAGTGTGTTTCATGCATTGCTGGCCTCTATGGGGTAGACGACAGACTCGGGTGTGTAACTGTTGCCATGCGGTGGCTGAGGTCTTAAGGAGAGAAAAGCGGCACTACCACGACTACCACCAGCAGATGCTCAAGTGCTAGGGACTGTGTTTTTAGATCCTGAGTTGTAGCTTCACTGTCAGCCACTATAAAGGGTGTAGCGGGGTGGACACCCGCTCCTGCCCTGAAGGGTTGGAAAATCCCTGCAGAGGGCGCTCCAGAGGCTGGTGAGCTAATTCCCTGGACGACCAGCAGGAGGCGCCGCAGGGGTGAGTCTGGACTTCTTACAAGGTATTTCTACACAACACAATGGCCAACTGTCGCACCTCCCTTGAAAGGCTGGTCCGACAGAGGATAATAGCCTACTACTTCTAACAGATCATACACTTGCTCCTTCAGCTCAAAAAATAGAGGTCAGTACTACAGCACGTCTACAGTTTATATCATGTTGATGGCTTATGCATGGTCCTTAGTACTTGTTTAGTGACCACTTAGATAGCACAGTGCCCTTCCCCCCATATAACGGGACCCTCTGTAATGTGGTTTTCAGTGTCCCGTAGGAGGAAGACATGTTACCTTGACTCCTACCTGCATGGCCAAACCCTCTGATCCATCCATGTTACTCAGCAGACACTGGCCGTGCTGATGTAGGACAGACGCGGCAGTGTTCGGCTTTGCCAGACGGGGTTGCCATCAGCCCAGCCGTGGGGAAACTCGCCGAGCCCAAAGAGACCCTTGTAAATTGAACTGGGGCGTCGCGTCCGCCACCTCGAACGCTGAGTGGTTTGAAAGGAAATGGAAAAAGGTTCTCGGAGCAGCATTACAGGGAAGAGGGAAACTTCCCACCTACCCACCCACCTGGCCCCTAATTTGAGAGCTTCCCCAGCATCGTGCACTGCAGCCATTTCCACCTCCAGCGAAGCAGAAAGGCGTCGTTCGGCAGTGAGAAGAGAGGCGTGTCCCCAGCTCTTACACTTTGCTTATTCTTAACTGTATCACAGCAGCGCAGGACTCCGTGCGCCGGGCACCGCACACCCCAAGGGGAGAGGCAGCCCCCGGGCCAGACAGCTGACAGAGCCTCTCAGGGCAAGACACTGGGAGAGAAAAGGGCAGCTTTAAGGGAGGCCATGTGGGCTAGGGCATAGTCCACTCAACTAGGACTCAGGGCAACCAGATCTCTATGCCTATCTCTGCCCTGCTGGGTCACCTTGGGCAAGTTATTTCTCCCCTCTGGGCCTTAGTTAAGTATTATTAACTCCCATTTTACAGATGGGGAAACCGAGGCACAGATTTTTATACCATCCCCACCCCTTCCTGTATTCTATATGTTTATTTTACAGCCGTTTAGAAAAAGCATTCCACCCCCTGCTACCCAGGGCTCTAGGCACCTTTGCGGCGTATTACAAATCCAAGCCAAGTAAAGCAGGCAAAGATAAACACAGCAGTGTCCCCAGAGCTGCGGCAGGAGGCGGGACGCACTGCAGCTGGCATGTCGGTAAGAGAACAAATCTTTCAGGAATGTTGTCCAGGGGTTATAAAAAAAGTTTTATTGGGACTTTTTTTCTTAAATAGATCGCTTTGTATGTAACAGCAAATACCTCGCTTGCCCAAAGTCCAATTATTCAGGCCCCCTGAGGCAGTGGAAAATTATAACCAATGCATGTTAGAAACCTCGAAAAATGAGGCCTAAAATAGGGGAGTATAGGGCTTGTCTACATAGCAAGTTACCGTGCAGCAAGCCAGGGTCTGAAGCTACAGCGCCCCAGCTAGTCTGCCCGGCTGGACACGGCTTCAGCGCAGCGGAAGTCCTGGAGCGTGTCATGGCGTGCGGTAGCATGACTTGACAGCGTGGTGTGGTGTAGATTCACACCCTGGCTTGCCCTGTTGGAGCTGATTTCCTTCTCTCTTACCCGTTACAAGTGCGGAGCAATGCTACAGAAACGGCTGGAGTCAAACCCCAGTAAGACCAGGTCAATAATGCTGGGTTGCGTGAGCTAGTCTAGGGCTAGACGTAGGGCTAGGGCTAGGACACAGGGTGGCAGAGGGAACTGCTGAGGTTAAGAACGTAGTGAGATTCCAGCAAGGCCTGGGGGAGCAGGAGTACGCCGAGCGAAGCATTGGCAGGGATATGAAACCTCATTCGTCAGGGCTTAAGCAGCTCTCTAGCTCTCTAGCCTGGGGAGGTGGAGGCAGATCATCCCACTTCTGCCACCGCCAGGCTCTTTTGAATTAAAGAACGTGCTGGGAAATTAAAATAATAAATACAGCCAATAACGAGTCGATTGACAACAAAAGCCACTTTGCCGTGTTTTTTGCCCAGCTCGGCTAGGGAGGGAGCTGGGTTCCATGGGCAGAGCGTAGGTGAGGTGCACTATGAATGTATTTTATCACAGTGACAGGAACGAGAGAGGGAGGGGAGCCTTGCTTGGAGGACTTTGGGTTTGGGTCAATAGGTGGCGCGCGGCCCTTTGAGTCATCGCCAAACAAACCCAGCTACGCGGAGTTGTCGGAGGTGCTGGCTTGCTGATGAGACAGAAAACCAAGGTCTGGAACATTGTCGGCACGAACAACTCCCTGCAGCTTCTTGCATCCCCAGTTAACTCTCCATTTTCTCCAGCTCAGAATCCCTGCAGCAGTGTCCATGAGATCACATCCTTCCCCTCGGGTTCTCAATGGCTGGGCAGCGTTAAACTGGTTCCGCAGCAGCCCAGAGGTGGCTGCATTTCAGTGTAAAGTATGTATTGCTTCACGTTTGCAAAATGCTTTGTGTCCCAAGGCAATAGGAGGGCGATGCTGAGTCAGAGCCTTCCTGAATTTCCCTGTTTCCCTTTGGGCCCTTATTCCAGGGAGGTTGTCCAGGAAGCCAGCGCTGCCCACTCTCACAGTACCGGAGGGTTTCCTTAAAGTCAGGTGATCAGGTGAGACTCTCAGCTGTCATTTTAAGGCCAAAACTGAAGACGCAGGCCTTTGAGGTTCAAGGAAAAAGCTGGAAAACACGGCCCACGAAAGGCTCAGATGGCAAACAAACAGACTCGTCACTTATTATTTAAAAAAAACCAAAAAAAACCCTCGCGATTCTAAGCCAAGCTGCTGATATTTGAGGCCTGGCTCATGGTGTTCAGATGCTTGGGGTTGGCTTTGGGGTGAGCAGATGTCCCGATTTATAGGGACAGTCCCGATTTTTGGGTCTTTTTCTTGTATAGGCTCCTGTTATCCCCCACCCCCGTCCTGATTTTTCACCCGTGCTGTCTGTGCATTGGCTGCATTTCAGAGCGATGCCGCCGTGGGTTCTCTGTTCCTCGGCGAGTCCCGCTGCAAAAGGAACAGAGGGAGGTAATTTTCAGGGCGAGGCATGTGGGAGGTGAGGTCCCTGGTGGCTCCCTGCACGTTGTGGCCCTCGGAGACGCACCCCTCCGGTACCGTGAGAGTTGGCAGTGTGTTGGGCAGGAGGTCAGACTAGATCATAATGGTCCCTTCTGACCTTAAAGTCTCAATTGCTGCCAAGTCCGGTGTGGGGAGGAGTGAGGGGCCGTGCTGAGCACGGAGTGACTGGTGTGGTTAAGGACCCCGGTAGCACGGGGTGGGGAGCGCTCGCAACAGGGAGACACTGAGCGGAACCTGAGCCAGGCGTGGCAGAGTCCGAGCTCAATGAGATGCTCCCACGCTGAGAAAGCAGCATCACAACAGAACCCAGGAGTCCTGCCTCCCAAGCCCCTGCTCTAACCAATGGGAAACGCTCCCTTTCCCTAACAGTCCCCTTATATCCCATCCACCTCCCCGCCACACACATAGGCATTGCACATCAGTCTGGAGTCTCCTGCCGTCTCTTCCTCCCTGTTGCAATCCCAGGACTCGAAAGGGACCAGCAGGGAGCGAGGGAGGGAGGGGAGATCCCCCCATGCAACTGTCTGGCTGGAAATCAGCCTGTGAGATACAGACAAAGCGGCGCAGCAGACAGGTAAAGTGGCCACGGTGATACTGCTTCTCGTCACCCTAGCATGATGGAAGCAGGAGTGGGCTAGTCCTGGCTAGGCCACTAAGCTGCTGTGTGACCACGTGTCCAACGTAACCCTCCCTTCGGTGCAGTTTAGTCCATTACTTCTTCTCCTGGCCTTAGTGGCTAAGGAGAACAATTTACTACCCTCCCCTTTGTAACAAACCTTTACGTCCCCCCTCAGTCTTCTTTTCTCTTTTCTCCTCTGGACCGTCTCCAATTTGTCCTCGTCACTCCCAAGTGTGGTGCCCACTTGGCCACAACACTCCAGCTGAGGCCTTATCAGTGCTGAGCAGGAAGATTTTACTTCTCGTGTCTTGTTTACAACACTCCTGCTGATTCAGCCCACAATGACGTCTGCTTTTTTATTTTGCAACAGCGTTACACTGTTCACTTATATTTAGCTTGTGATCCACTATGACCCCCAGATCCCTTTCCGCAGTACTCCTTCCTGGGAGGTCATTTCCCCTTTTGTACGTTCGCCATAGGCTCCGACTTCCCCTCTGCCCGTCATACAGGGCAATCTGGCTCACTTGGTAACTGGGGCCCATTCGTTCATTTTAATATAGTCAAACGCAAAGTTGTACGTCTAGGAACACGGGATGCAGGGCACAGCTACTCAAGGGGGGACTGTAGGCTGGAAAGTAGCGACTCTGACAAGGATTTAGGGGTCACAGCGCACAGCAACTCAACTCGAGCTCCCAGTGCCAGGCTGTGATCAAACAGGACCGCTGCAATCCTCGGCTGTATAAATGGGAGGAGAGAGCAGGAGTACACAGGGATTTTACCCCTGTATTCGGCACTGGTGAGACAGACTGGAATACGGTGTCCTGATTTGCGGTCCCCATTTTAAAGAGGATGTTGAAACATTGGAGAGGGTGCAGAGAAGAGCCACGACAATGATTTGAAGGCTGGAAACACGTCTCACAGCGAGAGACTTAAAGAGCTCGATCTGTTTAGTTGATCACCTCTCCCGGGGAGAAAAGACTGGGGTCTAAAGGGCTCATTAGTCTAGCAAAGAAAGAACAAGGCCCAGTGGCTGGAAGCTGAAGCCCCACACACCAGTGTTTACCAGTGAGGGTGACGAAGCGTGGGAACAAACTCCCATGGGCCGTGGTGGGATTCAGCATTTCTCGATGTCTCCGAATCCAGACTGGCTGCCTTTGTGGAACATGCGCTAGCCAAACCACAAGTTATCGGGCTCAATGTAGGGGTAACTGGGTGAAACTGAATGGCCTTTGATATCCAGCAGATCAGACTGGATGATCTCATGGTCCCTTCTAGCCTTAAACTCTAAGGCAGGTGGGTTTTAATTGGAGGAAACAATCAAATGAACCCCCTGGGTTCCAAGAACATGCTACCATTGCAACGTTGGACAATAAACAAGCCCAATACCCACGGGAGGTTAGTGAATATTCACACGCTGTAGAGGCAGAAAACACTGGTGGGGAAGATGTTTTTGTGTATTAGCTTTCTGCTGTGAGAATGGCCAGATTCCCGGCAACGTGAGGATGCCTGAGCAGAGATTAGAGCCGTGCGCCAGGAGGAGATGAAAGGCCACAGCCTGGCAAGCTGCTAAAAGCAATTTCCAGGGGCCATAAAGGTGTCTTTGATTATAAAAGGCGATTTTGTTTCTCTTCCTCTGGCAGCTTTGCAAGGCCCCAATGAGACGCGTGCATCTTCTTAACAAGCAGAAGACAGCGTCTCTGAACAATGCGCCTCTCGCTGAGCCATCAGTGGGTTTATCTGCGGCTCAAGGTGAGGGATTGTTTATGGAAATAGCAGGTTGGGAGGATCACTGCCAGTGAGCTGCTGGAACACGGCGACATGTTCGTTAGGCTGCAGCACCCCCGTGTGGCCGAAGCAAGTGGCCCTGGATTCAAATGACTCCCTGAGAAGCCAGGGACACCCCCAATGCTGTTGGCAGATCCTGTTATTGTTTCACACGCTGAGTCTTCTCCAGGGTCTGCGATGCTCACCCACTCCACAGCTACTCCCTAGGGTCTGTCACAATGGCCATTGCTCCAGCCAAGGAGCGCCGAGCGCGTTCTCCGGGCAGACAGCTGGGCCTCTCCCATGCACCAGGGGGCTCACCCCAGGCACTTCCAGCCCTGGAGCGGAGGAGCGTGTTTCGATCTCACAGCCATGCTCGGGAACATGCTTTGCTATTGCTCTCCAGCCTGTGACTGGTTCCTCTCATCCCCGAGCCCCGCCCCGTTGCAACTGGGTGTCCTAAGGCTGGATGCCACCATCCCACTTCCCATCTCAGGCCCCCCAGTACTCCACAACAGGCTCTCTTGCCTCATTAACGCCCTCCCGCGGGCCGGTTTGTTACAAGCACACAGTACACGAGCTGTAACAAGGGTCTATTTACCACCCCAGCGCAGAGAGTCCTTCAAATCCCACCACATCTAGTCCTTCAGCGTAGCACATGCCACACTACTGCGTCTCCCATCGCACCCGGGCTCTTCTTCACTCCTCTCCCGTCCTGCCAGGAGAGCCATCCCTGGAGTGCAGCCCTGGCTTTCCCAGCCAGAGCCCCCAGCCTCTCATCCATTAACCTCCCATCTCAGGCCGGCCAGCCAGTCTGCCCTGCCACTCTTCCCCTGGTCCTCAGCTCTCTGGCTCCAGGGTGGAGAGACATCCCAGGGAAGCCTCCTGCCCTGGTTCAGAGCTCAGTCGGCAGCTCCCTTCAGCCCCCATGATCTAGTTTAGGGAGATCTGCTGGCCATCCCCTCTGCTTCCCTTCAGCCTTTCACCAGGGACCTCCTCCCTCTCCCAAGCTCCCTAACCCTTTATAGCCCCAGCTGCTGCCCTGTCCTCTTATTTGGCCAAACTGGGAGCATGCGTTCTGACACAAGACCCCGCCTGCCACCCGATGCCAGCCCAGGTGGCGTATACTGGGACGTCCGTGCCTAGAACGTGAGCGTGGGAGTGAGGAGGCCTGGGCTGATTGGCTTGCTGGGTGACCTGAGGTAAATCTTGCAGGGATGCGGTTTCCCCCGTTCATAACTAGCCCAATGAGAGGAGCTGCCCACGGGCCTATCATTACGCAGCTGTTTACTGGGACACCTGAAGAGCTAGCAGGCCCCGCCCAGCAGCCAGAGAGGGCTACACGCCTATACAGAAACCTACGAGCCCTGAGCAGAGCACCGACAGGGTGGGCTTGTGAGGACGCCGCTCCATGCATGTGCCGTTCTGATTCTCAAGTCCAACCTCGCCACCAGATCAGCGCAATACTAAAGGCGGCCAAATATTGCGCGGAGACTCCGTGGGCCTGGGCACCAGTGTCTTGAAATCCTGTTGGTGTCAGATTCAGCTAAAAGTAAATGGAGGAAGACTATAAGAACAGCTCTCCTGGGTCAGACCAATGATATCCTGTCATCTGACCGTAGCCAGCACCAGATGCTTCAGAGGGAATGAGCCAAACAGGGCAATTATCGAGTCATCCATCTCCTGTCCTCCAGTCGCAACTTCTGGCAGTCAGAGGTTTTGGGACACCCAGAGCAGGAGTTGCGTCCCTGACCATCTTGGCCAAGAGCGATTGATTGATCTATCCTCATTAACTTAGCTAATGCTTTTTTGAATCCAGTTATATTTTTGACCTTCACAACATCCCCTGGCAACGAGTTCCACAGGTTGACTGTGCTTCGTGTGAAGTATTTCCTTATGTTTGTTTTAAACCTGCAGCCTATTAATTTCATTGGGTGACCCCGGGTTTTGTGTTATGTGAAGGGGTAAATAACATTTCCCTATTCACTTTCTCCACACCAAGGATGGTCCTGTATTTGGGGCATTAGACTGAGACAACACAGATCTGTGACTCTGATACAGATTTCCCGTGAGACCTTGGGCATGTCACTTAATCTGCCCTAGTTCACAGATGCCTGTGAGGTGCTCAGACACTCAAGTGATGGGGTAGCTAGAGACGCTGTAAAGCTTAAATCTCAGGCTGAACTTCCTCAAAACTGAGCCTGGATTTGGGGCTTTGGAGCCACCTTTAGTGGAACTCCGATTGTTTTGTTCCTGAAAGATCATCTCCAAGCCATTGTTTTCAGGAGGGGACAAAATGGTTTCTCAACGCTAGAAAAATCCCCTTGTGTCCCACATGCCCTGCCCTTGCTTTGCAGACAACGAAGCTAAGACAAGCAGCGCTGCTGATCGTCAATGTATTAGTTCCTGCACTGACAGACGCTGCAGGCCTTTGTGGTTTGAAGCACACGGGACACATGCAGCCAGGAGCGAGTCAATTCCAGGCGCCGTCCATTATCCCGCCCCAATCTGGGGTATTTCCAATAGCACTATCATGGACAAGCCAATTATTAAGGTCGCTTTGGGTCACACACACGGGAAATGTTGCATCAGTGGGATGTGGCACGTTTTGTATCTACATGTCTCAGCACTTCGCTTTCATAGATTTTTAAAGCCAAGAAGGACCATCTAATCCGACCTACTGTTCATCACAGGCTAGTGCACTTCAGTCAGTTACCCCTGCATTGAGCTCCATAACTTGTATGTTTCACTAAAGCATCTCTTCCAGCCAGGCAACCCGTCTCGCTTTGAAGCCAAGAGATGGAGAATCTACCTCTTCCCTTGGTAGTTTGTCCCAGCGGTTAATCAACTTTACGTTACAAATCTGTGCCTACTTTGAACCTGAATTCACTACAACGGGAGGTGCTCAGGTTCTCTCTCCATTCAAAGCTGCAGGACTAGGGAGAAGTTAAGCTGTGTAAAACTCTTCAGTGCTTCTAAGTCTGTTGGGTGGTAGCGGCCCACGCCACATGGCTATGGATAGCATAATGAGTGGCTCTGGATTCTCGTGTGGTGGTTAGGCTTTGGTGGGGTCTTAGGATGCGCTGATATAGGAAACTAGTCGAAATGTTTAAGACCACAGGATACTGCACTAATACAGCAAGGCACTGGTGCATCTAAAATGAGATTTAAAAAGAAGGCAAGAGGACTCCTGGTGCAGGTGGCCAGCTGCCCGATGCCACACAGTACAAAGTGGTAGCCGTGTTAGTGGATGGGTCATTACCAGGGCCGGCTCCAGCTTTTTTGCCATCCCAAAAAAAAAAGAAGAACCCGATTGAGTTGCCGCCGAAGTGGAAGACAGCGAGTGAAGGACCCGCCGCCAATCCAGAGCGGGCCGATTGAGTTGCCGCCGAAGTGGAAGACAGCGAGTGAAGGACCCGCCGCCAATCCGGAGCGGGCCGATTGAGCTGCTGCCGAAGTGCCGCCTTGCCAACGGACGGACGGACGTGCCGCCCCTTTCTATTGGCCGCCCCAGGCACCTGTTTCCTTCGTTGGTGCCTGGAGCTGGCCCTGCTCATTACACAAAGTAAAAATTATTTCCCCATGCTAATTTTTCCCCTACTGTTACTCTCACCTTCTTGTCAACTGTTGGAAATGGGCCATCCTGATTATCACTACAAAAGTTTTTTTTCTCCGGCTGCTAATAGCCCACCTTCATTGATTAGTCTCGTTATAGCTGGTGTGGCAATGCCCATTTGTTCATGTTCTCTGTGTATATATAGCTTCCTACTGTATTTTCCACTGCGTGCATCCGATGAAGTGGGTTTTAGCCCACAAAAAGCTTATGCCCAAATAAATTTGTTAGTCTCTCAGGTGCCACAAGTACTCCTGTTCTTTTTACAGTATAACGGTGTGTGCCCCGTTTGGAAGATGGCTAACACGGCCGCACTCTGCTCTGATGCCACTAGCTCGTGTATTCTCTAGAGACAGTGCTGCAATCGTATCGAAAGAGAAGCACCTTGCAATGAACTCATGAGACGTGGGGGCTAAGGCTTCGAATTAGGTCTCTTAGGTGCTCTTCCCGTAGGAGGCTCTGCCAGTGAGACGAGCAAGCTACTTTAGGCCCAACTCAGGAGCCCGGGCCTAGGCCTGCAGAGCTAATAACTCACTAAAACTCAGGGAAAGTCAATAGGAGCTACAGGTGCTTGTTACCTCTGGAGATCAGGGCCTAAGGCCCAGCTTTGCGCAATAAGATTGGCCAGACTTTGGCCCCGTTTGGGACACTTTTTAAGGGCTGTTTTCCAGAGCTGCCAGACTCCCAGCCCCCGGTGACTTGCCCCAGAGTGGTGGCTGCAGCACTCCCGATTACCAGGCCCCGTATGTCGAAAGTCAGCTTAAGGCTCCTGAAAATGTTTGATGGTCCCCTGCATTTTGAACTTGCTCGCCGACAAGCCGAAGAGGACAAGAGGCGCAGGAGGAAGGAGAGACTGGTCTCCAGTCATGGTCGACAGTCTCCTGCTGACCCTGAAAACGTCTGCCCTCATTGTAATAGAGCTTGTGGGTCAAGGATTGGCCTTATCAGGACCCATAACTCCCATGGAAGATGATCATACTCGCTAACTGAAAACGTTGGCCTTCCCTTCGCCCTGCATCAGTAAAATGGTAGTAATACTTTCCCAGCTCAGAGGACTGCTGTAAAAATTAATTAATACCAGGAAAGCATTCCCAGCTCCTGCATGAAAGGGACTGTCTAAATGTCAAGTACTATTATGCTACAATAAGCATTCGAGTGGTATGAAAGGCTTTGAATTTTCAGTGAGAGAGTACAGAAGCATAACAAAACACCTGTCATGAACCGCAGCTGACTGCATTTGACAGTGTGACATTAGTGCTTATTGCACACAGAGACTAACTTAAAAATCTGGAAAAAAAAGTGGTGGAAAACCTATTTAATCTAAGATTTAAAATAACGTGTCAAAACTATCTGATTAAAACAATGCCAGTTCACCAGGGGAAGGGAGGGGGTTTCTGCTGTTGATGGACCCAAAGACATGGAGTATTATTTTAATACCTAAAAACTAAACTGGAAAATGTAATTTTGTGACAATGTGGTGCAGAATTCGAAGGAAACGCAGTCATTGAAATCCAGGTGCTAAAGGTATTTTTGGCACTGAACTTCCTGGAAGTTTAAGAGCCCAAATACCTTTGAGGATCTGGGCCCTAGACCCCACTGGAGACACTGAGATATGTACTTAAGTCCCTTTTCCTTTAATGAGGCTACTCTTATAGTTGAAGTTAAGCACATGAATAAAAACTTGTGGGAGTACAACCTCCCATGTTCTTTTTAGAACCGAAAACCATGATACATCCAAACATTCATTTCACATGGAACTAGGAAATACCTTGTTAATCATATTGTTCATTCCAATACATGTTAAAACCAAGTGTTTAGTTTAGTAAGGCTATGCTTTAGCACATATGAATGGCCATACTGGGTCAGACCATCTAGCCCAGTGTCCTGTCTTCCAACAGTGGCCAATACCAGTTGCCCCAGAGGGAATGAACAGAACAGGTGATCATCAAGGGATCCAGCTCCTGTCACCCATTCCCAGCTTCTGGCAAAGAGGCTAGGGACAACATCCCTACCCATCCCGGCTAATAGCCACTGATGGACCTATCCTCCATGAATGTATCTAGTTCTTTTCTTAACCCTGTTATAGTCTTGGCCAAAAAGTCCCAGTCTTATTAATCTCTCCTCATACGGCAGCCGTTTCATACTCCTAATCATTTTTGTTCCCCTTTTCTGAACCTTTTCCAATCCTAATATATATATATTTTTATTTTTTTTTTGAGATGGGGCTACCACACCTGCACACAGTATTCAAGGTGTGGGCATATCATGGATTTATAGAGGCAATATATTTTCTGTCTTATTATCTATCTCTTTCTTAAGGATTCCCAACGTGGTTTGCTTTTTTGACTGCCGCTGCACATTGAGTGGATGTTTTCAGAGAACTATCCACAATGACTCCAAGATCTTTCTTGAGTGGTCACAGCTACTTTAGACCCTCATCATTTTATATGTATAGTTAGGATTATGTTTTCCAACGTGCATTATTTTGCATTTATCAACATTCAATTTCATCTGCCATTTTGTTTCCCAGTCACCCAGTTTTGAGAGATCCTTTTGTAGCTCTTCATAGTCTGCCTGGGACATAACGAACTTGAGTTTTGTATCATTTGCAAATTTTGCCACCTCACTATTTACCCCCTTTTCCTGATCATTTATGAATATGTTAAATAGGACTGGGCCCAGTACAGACCCCTGGGGGACACCACTATTTACCTCTCTCCATTCTGAAAACTGACCATTTATTCCTACCCTTTGTTTCCTATCTTTTAACCAGTTACCAATCCATGAGAGCACCTTCCCTCTTATCCCAGGACAACTTACTTTGCTTAAAAGCCTTTGGTGAGTGATCTTGTCAAAGGCTTTCTGAAAATCTAAATACACTATGTTTACATGTTTGTTGACCCCCTCAAAGAATTCTAGTAGACTGGGGAGGCATGATTTCCCTTTACAAAAACCATGTTGACTCTTCCAACAAATTATGTTCATCTATGTGTCTGACAATTTTGTTCTTTACTATAGTTTCAACCAGTTTGCCAGGTACTGAAGTCAGGCTTACTGGCCTGTAATTGCCAGGGTCTCATCTGGAGCCCTTTTAAAAAAATTGGGGTCACATGAGCTATCCTCCAGTCATTTGGTACAGAAGCTGATTTAAATGATAGGTTATAGACTGCAGGTAGTAGTTCTGCAATTTCACATTTGAGTTCCTTCAGAACTCTTGGTGAATCCCATCTGGTCCTGGTGACTTATTACTGTTTAGTTTATCGATTTGTTCCAAAACCTCCCCTAATGACACCTCAATCTGGGACAGTTCCTCAGATTTGTCACCTAAAAGGAATGGCCTGGGTTTGGGAATCTCCCTCACATCTTCAACCGTGAAGACCGATGCAAAGAATTCATTCAGTTTCTCCTCAGTGGCCTTGGCGTCCTTGAGTGCGCCTTTAGCATCTTGATCGTCCAGTGGCCCCACTGGTTGTTTAGCTGGCTTCCTGCTTTTGATGTACTTCAAAAAAAAAAAATTGCTATTACTTTGAGTCTTTGGCTAGCTGTTCTTCAAATTCTTTTTTGGCCTTGCTAACTATATGTTTACACTTCATTTGCCAGAGTTTATGCTCCTTTCCATTTTCCTCATTAGGATTTAACTTCCACTTCTTAAAAGGACACCTTTCTGCCTCTCACTGCTTCTTTTACTTTGTTATTTAGCCAGTGACTCTTGTTTGGTTCTCTATGTTTTTTAATTTGGGGGATACGTTTAAACTGAGCCTCTGTTATGGGGTCTTTAAAGTTTCCATGCAGCTTGCAGAGATTTTACTTTTGGTGCTGTACGTTTTAATGTCTGTTTAACTAACCTCCTCATTTTTGTGTAGTTCCCCTTTCTGAAATTAAATGCTAGTGTTGGGCCGTTTTCCCCGCCTCAGGGATGTTAAATTTAATTGTATTATGGTCACTATTACCGAGCGGTTCAGCTATATTCACCTCTTGGACCTGATCCTGTGCTCCACTTAAGACTAAATCAAAAATTGCCGCTCCTCTGGTGGGTTCTAGTGCTCTAAGAAGCAGCCATTTAAAGTGTCAAGAAACTTTCTCTCTGCATCCCGTCCTGAGGTGACACGTACCCAGTCAATATGGGGATAGTTGAAATCCCCCATTATTATTGAGTTTTTTATTTTAATAGCCTCTCTAATGTCCCTGAGCATTTCACAGTCACTATCATCATCCTGGTCAGGTGGTCTGTAACATATCCCTACTAATATATTCTTATTATTCAAGCATGGAATTACTATCCATAGAGATTCCTTACCCAATGCATCATCCTTTAAAAATTGTTTTGAGAGAGTTCCTTAAGACCAGAAAGAAAGAGGCAAAGGCAATAAGAAAGTTTGTCCTGGTGGCACTATATTGAAAATGTTCAAATAAAGCACAAACCCAGATTCCAAAGTTCTGTATTTTTCAAAATAAAGATCACACGTTGTTTAGAGACAATCTACACAAGAGTTACAAAAAATAGTCGCCCAGGCATAAGCATACACAGGTTTGTTAATTATACACATATGGTTACAAGTGTGCTTGCAAAAAAGTTCATTGGAAATATACACAAGGCTCTGTAAATGTACACCGTGTAGTGTTACAATTCTATATTCAAACAAGGAAAATTGACAGTATGTTACATTCACTTACAAGTAGACAAAATGCAAAATACAGTTCATCTTCTGTACAAAAAGGGAAGGTGATTCACACTTTACAAGGTGAAAGGGGACTCTGATTGTAAGGAAAACTAGGGGATTCTGTACTTTTGCACTTTTTTTTACTGTCACAAAATAAGCAAAACATTACTTTTTTAAGATTCAAAAAAACACTATTTTGAACTGAATCATTCTGTATAACATTTAGAAAGGATCGCTACTGTTCGACTAGGTGACAAATAAAACCAAGCATTTTTTTTTTTTTAAACATTAACTAGGCTGTATAAAGAGAACATTTCCTTCAAAAGAAAAAATTTACTTCTGGTTGAAATTACAATTTACAATATACAACACTATATGCTACGACCATAAAAGGTGTGAATATACACTGAAATGCACAGGTTTTGCTAATTTTTTTCTTACCAAAAAACGGGTTTATGTTGATTCAAACTTCTCCACATTTACATTACAGAGGTTTACAAATGTACAATTGTACAATCAAAAGTATGTTCCACTACTAGGGTACATTATAGATACAGATTAGACATCAAAACAAGAAAATACTACAAATTTTTATATATGTAAAGTCTACACCAAGTATACACTATATATTTATAGAAGCAAGACCAAAGCTGAGTTGGATTTTTTTTCCTCATGCTAAATAATCAAATTTTGTCTTTCAGTGTTAACAGAACAAACTGAGTAGGCAGTAAACAAATACACCCGCCCTTCTTGCTTTAAAAACGTCCTGGGTGCTTATGTTTTCTTTCGAAACTGACTGCTAAGCCACCTTCTTTAGCATGTTATACTCCAAAAACAAAACAGAAAAAGCAATTAAAAAGTTTCAAAAACTTAAAAAATTTCTTAAACTGAAGCTTTAGCAAGTTGAATTTTTTTTAATATTTATAAACAGCGTTAAATGCGGGTTTTGTGCCATTTAACTAAAATTCAAACTTCTTGCTGAGTTTTGAATAAAAGGAGAAAAACAGGTATTTGCAAAAAAGTCACCTGCGAGGCGGATGAATTAAAAACATTTTTTTTTTTCTTCAAACCAACCACCCTGAAAGTTTCCACATTTGGAATATAGATACAACAAGTGAACAAAAATGTGGCCTCCCATGTACATTTGATACCTATGTACAAGTATTCTATACACCAGTAAAACAGCAGGGCAATTAGTTAATTAAAAAAAATAATTAGTACATGTTATGCATAATAAAATTAAAGAAATTTACAAAGGCTTATTTTTTGTTTGTATTTTTAGTAGTTTAGCAACCATAAAACATTTTCTAACTGTATATTGGAATATTGTCGGTTGCTGGTTTTAAATGCCTGATGGCCAGTGAGTTTCTCTGAAATTCATTGTCTCAAATGATACCATTTGGTGGTCCACAAATTGGCCCCAAGTCAACCCCATTTTTCATGTAATATTTCTCCAGCTTGGCCAAAATGTGCTTGCCATAGGTGTACTTGCGCAGGGTGGCAATGTGAGGCCGGATCTAGGAGACAAAAAAGTTTATGGAAGCTTAGAAACCAGAACCACATACACATTAGCCCGGAGAGATTTCTGTGCTCCTTCAAGGACACAATCTTAGATCATAATAGTCACCTCCGCTCCCATTCCCCCTCACCCAGCCACAACTCTCCTCCCACTGATCAATTGTGAACATGGAAAAGTTGCATTAGGAAAGTATTTCATGTAGTTTAGTGGCCTTTTAATAACGTTAGCAGTTGGAAAGAAGGAAGAGAGCCAGTATTATGCACTCAGCCAGCCTTCTTTGGATCATCTGATCTATGGACGACAGCTTCGAGCCCTATTCCAATCCCTTACTGGTTTAATTTTCATTTAGAGTTCAGTAACTTTAGTGAAGCAGTGACTTTAGCAAGGGAAAACTAAAAGCAGTTTGGGTAATCGTTAGTTTTAGGTGGGCAGTGTCCTCTGTTTAAGGGTAGTTTGATTTAGAGGTGACTGGAAAATGGAAATCCCGTCCCATGAAAAACATTGTATTTTAGAAAAAGTTTGTCTTTTCATGCTGCTTTGGGACAAAAATGTGAAGTTTTTCCTGGCAAGGGATTTCCAGGAAAATCCCATTGCGAGATGGGAATTTTTCAGCTTTCTAAAGACAAAGTGAAACCAACAAGAGCCTTCCAGGTGGACTGCTGGCTGCCAAAGCTGGGAGGCTCTCGTCAATTTCACTTCCTGCCTACTGGGAGTTGCTGTTTCGATTTTCCAGATGGAAAATTTCAATTTTGTGGAAGGGGCATTTTCCACTAGAAAATCATTCTGATGGACAATTCCTGCACAGTTCTGATTTGATTTCGAATCTCAATGTTTACGAGGGACTTGTCTTCATGGGGAAACTGACTGGCAGAACTATAACAGTGTAACTCCCCATGGGGACACTATTCTGAGGTAAAAGTCACTTTTATTCTGAAATAGAGCATCCACACAGGGGCCTTGCTGAAGTACATGGAATTATGCCACTGTAGTTCTGCCACTCAACTTCCCTACGTAGACAAGAGAAAAGGACGAGTCATGATAGCAATATGGGAAAGGTTCACACTGCTTATGTATTTCTTCAACGATGTAACTAGAAGTCAGATTTTAATTTCAAGGTTGAAACTATAGGAATGGTGAGTAAATAATTTGAAAATTAATGCATAAATATATTCTCCCTCTCCTCTCCTCCCTGGGAAAGAAAAATACATTATTGTTGCATTTCCCTAAGGAAGGAAATCCCAAATCCACCCTCTCTTCCTTTAATTCAGGCACTAGTTGATTTGAGCCCATTTAACCTGAAGAATCCAATAAAACTGTCTAGCAAACATCACAAACCATTATGCCTTTCCCCTCCTCACCCTAATATCCAAAGCAGGTTCAACTGGATAATTTGAAAACTGGCTCTAGAAAACATGCTAACTCTGCTATGGTATTTCTTTTTGTCATATTCCTCAACGGCCTGCACCTGTGATACTTTTCTGAGTTTTCACCATCAAATCTGGTGATTGTATAGGGTTTAATGTTTTGGCCATTTTCTTGTTTGCTGAAATTAATTTATTGTTTTTTTATTATAATGGCATCACATCAATAAACTGGCTGTAGAAAACTGCCATTAAAACAATCTACAAGCAAAGTCCATTATTCTGAACGAGCTCAGTAGAAGATGGATTACATTTTAAAAAGCCATGTTAATACGCCCACCACATAGTTACACAGAAACCTAATTAGCTGCTTATTCTGATCAAAGGAAAGGAACTGGCTTGACAGAAGGAAGCACAAGGTACTAACAACCCCCACCCCACCCCCCAGTGACGGCATAGCTATCACAGAATTATATACTGGTATAAACCACCACCTCTAGAATAAAATTACATTACACCTCTACCCCGATAGAACGCTGTCCTCGGGAGCCAAAAAAATCTTACCACGCTAGAGGTGAAACCGCATTATATCGAACTTGCTTTGATCCGCCACAGCGCACAGCCGCCCCCCCGGAGCACTGCTTTACTGCGTTATATCCGAATTCGTGTTATATTGGGTCGCGTTATATCGGGGTAGAGGTGTATTCCAGATTACTCCCTCCATCTTGGAGTTAGATAATTAAGCCCTGTTCAGAATTTTAGCCTTTGCTTGTAGATTTTTTTTTATTCCACCATAACTATACCAGTTAACTTCCCCAAGCAAACAAGCCCACACACTGTGGTGTACAAATTACATACATGCTCCTTTCATTTTAAAGGAACACTGGCTGGTCAAATGACCTAATGTCTAGCGTCAATTCTCAAAGGAGTGTAAAGGAATTCAATTTCATTAGGATTTGGTACCCGACTCCTTAGGCTCCACAGAAAATCCCAGCATTTAGATTTTACATTCCCATGTTGGCAGCTCTCAATGTTATTATTAGTCTAGCTATAATTGGTGTTTTTCATACAGCCCCAGGCCCTGGAGTTGTGTGATTGTATGAAAATCTCAGATTTAGGGGGAGTTTTTTAAAACAAGTTTCTATCCCTTATGGCTGAAGAGAAAAGCTTGAAAAAAAGACAGTTACCGTTTCTGTATTGGTGTTCTTCGAGAAGTGTTGCTCATGTCTATTCCACAATAGGTGTGCATGCTCACCACGTGCATCAGTGCCGGAAGTTTCCCCCCAGCAGTAACCATATGGGAGCGCCCCAGCGACCCCTGGAGTGGCGTCTCCATGGTGCGGTATAAGGGGAACTGCACGCTCCCCCCACCCTGAGTTCCTTCCTGCCAGACAACTCCAACAGAGGGGAAGGAGGGCGGGATGTGGAATAGACATGAGCAATACATCTCGAAGAACACCAGTTACGGAAAAGGTAATTGTCTTTTCTTCCTCGAGTGATTGCTCATGTGTATTCCACAGCAGATGATTCCAAGCTATATCTGTTGGAGGTGGGAGGAGTTCACAAATTCTCGGGACGGAGTACGGCCCTGCCGAACCTGGCGTCCTCCCTGGTCTGAGAGACGATCACATAGTGCAAGGTGAACGTGTGAACTGAAGACCACGTGGCAGCCCCACAAATGTCCTGAATGGGGACATGGGCTAAAAAGGCAGCCGACGAGGCCTGTGCCCGAGTCGAGCGCGCCCTCACAATAGGTGGCGGAGGGATTCCCGCCAGGTCACAACAGATACGGATGCTCGAGGTGATCCAGTTGGAGAGGCGCTGAGTGGAGATCGGCCGACCTCTCACATCCTCGGCCGAGGCGATGAACAGTTGCGAGGACTTTCTGAATGGCCAGAGCCAGTCTCACATCCAGCGTGGAGATGGCGCTCCTCACTGGACACATGGGGCTTGGGGCAGAGGACCGGCAGAAAAATGTCCTGACCCATGTGAAAGGCAGAGACCACCTTCGGGAGGAACGAAGGGTGTGGGTAAAGCTGGACCGTATCCTTATGAAACACCATGTACGGGGTCTCGGAGGTCAGGGCCCTTAGCTCCGAGACCCACCTGGCCAACATGACCGCAACCAGGAAGGCCACCTTCCACGAGAGGTGTGACCAGGAGCACGTGGCTAGCAGTTCAAACGGGGGCCCTGTGAGACGGGCCAACACCAGGTTTAGGTCCCACTGTGGGACTGGGGGCCTAAAATACGGGAAGAGACTATTCACCCGGTAAGGAATCAGCCAGTCATAGCATGGGCCCTGCACCGGCGGGTGGAAGGCCGATATGGCCGCCAGGTGCACCTTGACTGACGAGGGCGCCAGGCCCTGGGCTCTAAAGTGGAGGAGGTAGTGCAGAATAAGCTGGATCGGAGCGGCCACCGGGGAAACGCCCTGCTCGTCCACCCATCTGAAAAACTGAGACCACTTTGCCAAGTAGGCTCGGCATGTGGAGGGCCGCCTGCTTTCTAGGAGGATGTGTTGAAACCCTTCTGAGCACGTCCTTTCCTCCCTACCTAACCATTGAGCAGCCACGCTGTGAGGTGGAATGCCGCTAGGCTGGCGTGGAGGAGGCGGCCCTGGCCCTGGGAGAGCAGGTTCGGGCGGGACGGCAACGGCCATGGCAGGGCGACCACCGGGCCCGTGAGGGTCCTGTATCAATGCTGCCTGGGCCATGCCGGGACAATCAGAAGGACCCGGGCCTTGTCCATCTTTATCTTTTCCAGGACCTTGCCAATCAGTGGGAACAGGGGAAAGGCAAAGAGGAACTGGCCTGACCAGGACAGGAGGAAGGCATCGGAGATAGCGCCCCCCCTGGAGCAGAACCCGGGACAGCAATGGTTCTGCTGAGTTGCGAACAGGTCCACCTGGGGAGTTCCCCCACTCGAAGAAGTCTGTGCACCACCTCTGGGTGGAGAGACCACTCGTGCTGAGAGAAGTCCCTACTCAAGCGATCTGCCTGCGCATTCCGGGCGCCCTGTAGGTGGTAGGCCTGTAGGCAGATGTCGTGGGCTATACCAAAAATCCCACAGCCTGAGGGCTTCGTGGTAGAGGGCAGAAGATCAGGCCCCCCTTGCCTGTTGACGTAGAACATTGAGGCCATGTTGTCCTTGAGGATCCTGACCACTCGGCCCTCCAGGAGCGAGTGGAAGGCCATGCATGTCAGCCGTGCCGCCCTGAGCTCCTTGACATTTATGTGGAGGGTCAGATTCCGAGCCGACCACAGACCTTTGGTCTGAACATTTCCCACATGGACCCCCCATCCCAGGTCCGACACATCGGACACCAGTTCCAGCGACGGGGAGGACCATCACCATAGGGAGGCGATCACTGGTTCGGGTACCGTGAGGACTTTGTCCATCCTGCCCCTGGCCTGGGAGAACTCCGAGGCCAACCAGAGCTGGAGGGGCCTCATCCTGAGTCTGGAGTGACGGACCACATACGGTGCGTGGTGCCGACTCGGAGCGGCGTGCCGGAGCTGGGGTCAGCGCCGACTCCATCAGAATAGCCTGGAGCCTAATGTCCCTTTCTCTCTTGGTCCGAGGCTTAAACGACTTGCAAATCTTGCAGCGACCGCTGAGATGAGTTTCCCCCGAACAGCTCAGACAGTCCGCGTGTGGATCACTCACGGCACAATCGCCTACAAGTGTCGCACGACTTAAAACCCGGGGCGCAGGGCATGCCCCGCCCCAGGCGCGCTAACTAAACTAAACAACGAACTAACTACAGGTACCGTACACCGAACGAACAAGCAATTTTGGGGACGGAGCTACAGCAAAGCTGGAGCAGAGTGGTTCCGAAGCACCTTCACTGGCGGCAAGAAGGAACTAAGGGTGGGGGGAGCGCGCAGTACCCCTTATATCGCATCATGGAGACGCCACTCTAGGGGTCGTTGGGGGCGCTCCCCTATGGGTACTGTTAGGGGAAAAACTTCCGGCACCGGTGCACATGGCGAGCACGCACACCTATTGTAGAATACACATGAGCAATCACTTGAAGAACACAACTGCTAAAGGTTCTAAAAAACAGAAAGCAAATAAAAAGCCCAAAATAATTATTTTTAAAATCTCATTATTTTGAAATCAAGGTTGGTAGCATTGCAATATTTAAGACAAAAATTGTTTCCTTTTTAAAACAAAAACACATAATCTTGCAACCTTTGTAAACTCGAACCCTGCAACAGTGTACTAATGCCTGAGAATCTGAAACAGATTCAAAACTGACAAACAGAAGTGACTAATGTGTTAACTCACCAAGCTCAGAAAAATGCGGAAAGCAAACAGTGCAACTAAAGATAGGAAGCAAAATTCAGTTTTTAATTTTATTAATCTAAGATGTTCTTAAATTTGTTTAAAAGTAATCTGACACTAGCTTTTTTAAAGCAGTGTATTCTGCATACACCAAATGGATGAAGCCTGTACACTCCATAGCATAAGTTACATTAAGTTGTTAAAGAAAGTCTCTTTAAAGTGCTGCTGTAATGCTTCAGTATGAAATGACAAACATAGTGACTGTCCTTAGAATTCCTGGTAACAGCTCTGGATTCAGCGGTTTCTAGAAGTCTGGCTCAGAGTACACGGTGAGGTTCTCATTACTGAACAGCGTTCTCAGTGAGGGCAAGTGTGTCATCATCGCCAGACCTTTGAACCGTACCTGAATTTCAACACGTCTAGCTGGCTTTGTTACAGCTCAAATTGCATCAGCACTTTTGTTATAAATCCCCATGTTCACATGTATGTAAGTAGGCCAGAAAAGACTGGTAAAGACGCTGGATGCGTTTTACCTCCACGTGTGTAAATGGTGTCCCTGCTAGGAGGGATAAAGCAATGGCAGTCCTTGTGAGGAGACAAGTATCAGTCACTCTACAGAGATAGATATATGCTTGAGTCGCCAACTTTCAAGGAATATTTTTGAGGATCTCAGGCCTGCCTCCCAACTCTCATGATTTTTGAAAGTGCCAGGATCAGAGCCATGCACAGCTCACTAAATATCAGCTTTATCAGGAGGAATTTCTCATTCTTACTGCTACAGATTAATGAATTTGTATTAGAGTGTAACACTAGGAAAACTCAATGCTTGATAACCTGACTGATAGGTTGCTCTCGGAAGAGGTTTAAGTTCCACCCACTTAGATCTTCGTGCTACACACTCCAAAATCTACGAGGATTCTGAAGCACAAAGCCCAGTGTTAGCAACTGGTGGCAGCTGCTTACCTTGTGCATGACAATCTTCCGTTGAGCTGGTTCTGCCACATCAATCATTTTCTGTACCACATAGTTGGCATACTGATCTTTCATCATGGTGTATAAGGCGCTGTGAGGGCCGTCGTTCATAGTGCACACCTCATCAATCAGCATGGCCCGCTCCGTGCGGGAGGCATGAGTAACACACTTCTCCACAACGTTGCTGCAACACAAGAAGGTGGTAGCATGTCACCCCACAACATCCAGACTTCGCTTTCTAGCCAACCCCAGAGGGATGATCTTGGGTCTCTAACCAAGAACGGCCATTAGGAAAGCCAGGAAGTGCTGGTATGGAAATTCAGCAGCATGACATTTTGGATTCTTGACCAAAGAACTTTTGGTTTCGATTTCAGGACAAAGCTCAAAAGGATCACACAGACTAATACTTAAACGTTCATCCACATAACTTTGATTGGGAAAACTCACAAGAACAAGGAGTGGGGCAAGATTTCCAGGACTTCCCGGGTTGGGCTGAGAGGCATACATCCAAGAGCAGTCTGTCTAGAACTGCTCTTTCACATCCTGAGCAAAACGAGGAAGCACAGAAGCACATGCAAAAATGGACAACATTTACCGCACTATTTCAGACCTTGCATTTGATAAGAGATTTGAGCAAAGGATCAACTCAGGTCTTATTTCATCCAAATTAACTGGCATCCCTAGTCTGAAAGCCTATAGTGTAAGATTTTAAGTGTAGGTCTATCTTATACCACATCCATCACAGTGATATCTGAGTTGTCCTTAACATGTCTCTCTCAGCATTGTATTTCAACCTGAAAGAAGATCCCGGGTTAGAACAGGGAAATGCAAGATAACTAAGGGAGGGATTTGATATCTTAGCATGGGTGAACACCTTCCATAATTACTCTGTGGTTTGATAGAAAGGCACATGACTGCTATTGCCTGGCATTTCTGGAAGTCCAAGTTTAAAATATATGACATAGGAAAAGTGAAAAGGGTTTGCTGGTCTCAACTTCTGTTCTAGAGGATCTGGGTTTATAGCACAAAATCACTAAGTGATTTGCCACAACTCACGCGCACTGCACAGGGGAGACAATGAACTGATTAACACTCTGCATGGGAGATGGTCAGTACACAACCGTAAGGCAAGCCAGGGAGGAAGCAATTTGGAATAACTGTGTTAAGATACTTCCCTGGCACCTGACCACACTTTACCCAACGCTTGCCAATACAACATTTGTTAGCGTTACGAAGTACCATTTAATCATTCACAAAGGGGGGAAAGTAAGTCTTATAGAAGCTCAGATGCTACATATTTAAGAGGCTAGAAACAGGCACTAGAGGATTCCGCAAATGCGGCCTATTGGTTAGAGCAGATAATTGGGAATCAAGACCCCTAGGTTTTATTCCCCACTCATAGTCTGATGTCTGGCATGACATGTAACCTCCAGGTGCCTCAGTTTCCCCATGTGTAAGACAGTTATAAATTCAAACTTTCCTCACAAGGGGCTGAGAGGCTTAATTAGTGTATGCAAAGCAACGAGACTCTTCAGTGAAAGGTGTTATAAGGCAGGGAAGAATTTCTATAATAAAATAGCCAACTCCTGGGGACCCGCCAGGGAGTCTAGTGGCAGTGAAATGCTCTAGGCTGCTGTTCAAGTGAGCCCCCAGCAAGCCAATCCAGGTATAGCGTTAAGAGACTTGAAAGGAGCTGTGTTCTACTCTTCTTGGTTAAACATGGGAGCTTGAAATAGGTAACGCTTGGACATCCTCCTCCTTTCTATAAACGGATAGCCACCTAACTGGGGCCAAATGCTTTTTAAATTTCCCCATTCACGTATAGCTGATTTTTAAGCAGAGAACTATACATTATACAGTACTGTCATTATACTGCTACTGCTATCTTCTGGCATGCTGGTACATCTAGGAAAAACAGTGTTTTTATAGGATTTAGACTTTACTAAGCAAATGCAAACCTGGCAAATTTATGTTGACTCAACACGAGCACGTTGCCTCTAATTTCTGCTACGATCTTGCTTTTGTCCTCAGGCCGACCATGTTCTAGTACATGCTGGATAACATAGTTCCCATATTGATCCTGTAACAAAGCATATAGAAACCATTAACACTAAACCAGCTCCCTGTGCTAATAAGTTTTGTAAACTTTAGTTTAACTACACACTAATTAGCCCATAATTAGCTTAAATGATATAATCAATATTTCTACTGCTAGAGAAGGTCACATTCTAAAATTTTAGTATGATGTAAAACACTAACTCTGTGCCAATTATAATCCAAAATAATTGGTTCTTGAGCATGAAGCATGTTGATGATACTAACTGCTTACCGAAAGAAACCACTTCAAATGTCCTCAGCCTCCAAGTTCTAGAATCCTGAGACACCTACACTAGAATGCTCACAGTTCACAGAGCCAATCCCCTATCCTCCCTCCACATCCCTTCTTGAGACACTCCACCCCGCTCCCAGTACCGTAACACCCAATGAGAATGGCTAGGTGTGTGGCCTGCCAGTCAGTCAATCAATCATTTCTTTTCTTCACTTTTCAAAAGGCTAAAAAGCTTTGATGCTTCCAATGTGTACACAGAAGGTCTATCTACACGACAGCTGGGAGGGTGCTCCCCAGCCTGGGTTGCGAGACATGCGCTCGCTCTGCATGTGGCTTTGGCAGGCAGCACGGATAGTGGCTCAGACTAGTCCCCTGCGTACAAATACACCTGACCCCCTAGGTCCGTACTCAGGAGGCTAGCCTGAACTGCTGTCCATGGTGCCACAGGTACACTGCTGTTTTAGCAAGCTAGCACGTCTGTCTACACATGCGGAGAACCACTCTTCCACATACTGTCTAGACCAGTGGCTCTCAACCTTTCCAGACTACTGCACCCCTTTCAAGAGTCTGATTTATCTTGAGTACCCCCAAGTTTCACCTCCCTTAAAAACTACTTGCTTACAAAATCAGACATAAAATACAGAAGTGTCACAGCACACTGTGACTGAACAATTGCTCACTTTCTAATTTTTACCATATAGTTATAAAATAAATCTAGTTCAAGATCAACATTGTACTTACATTGCAGTGTATAGTATATGGAGCAGTATATACAAGTCACTGTATGAAATTTTAGTTTGTACTGACTTCGCTCGTGCTCTTTATGTAGCCTGTTGTAAAACTAGGCCAATCTCTAGATGAGTTGATGGACCCCATGGAAGAGCGCTGTGTATCCCCAGGGGCACGTGTATCCCTGGTTGAGAACCACTGGTCTAGACATACCCTTAGATTAAAATACTTGCAATCTTGGGTTCCTTTTATGCTGCCACCCGTATCTTCTCCATCCTCCCCTGGTTGTGGGCTACACCCCATTACATCCTGTCCCTGGTTAGAGACTGTCAGCTCCCCGAGGAAGGGACTGTCTTTGCTGTACGTCTGCACAGCACCGGCCATGCCAGAGCCCCAAATCCAGGAACTTCCGTAATACAGAGCGGTGACTAGAACAGGCCGTGCAGCAACCTCCCTCCCAGCTCCTGCCCGCTACCTGCACAAGTTGCTCGGTGTGTTGATGAAGCTCCTCCAAGATGGGAAGAGTTTGCTCAGGCAGACAATGCTCGAGGATCCGCTGAATCACACGACAGCCGTATGGATGTGTAGACAATGCAAACACCTGCATTCGATAGACACGAGTCAGCACAGGAAACACTTCCATTAGTCCCACTTTTTGAAGCTTAAACATTCTTTATAATTGAACAGAGAAGTGATGGTAAAAATAGCACCATCTTATTCACGGAATCTGTTCCACATATGTAACCAAAATTATGACTGAATGATTCCTAGCGCTCAGGTCTTCTGAGTCCCACTTTATTGCTCTATCTACCAGGCCACACTGGGTAAGTAGTAAGGCTCCATTTATGTCAGAGAATCCATGACTTCCAGAGACCTCCATGACATTTTCTGCTTCAGCCCCAGGGTTCCTGCGAGGGGCGAAAGCCTCCTGAGGCTCCCCCCGCCCCTTATAGGGTTCCAGCGACAGGTGACAGCTTCTGAGCCCCCCCCCAGAGTTCCAGCAACGGGTGACAGCTTTGCACCACTGGCTTTCTGGGTGGCCTTGGGAAAGCCACGTCTGTGCCTCAGTTTCCCCTTTTGTAAAATGGGGAGAATGATATTAACCTTCCTTGTAAAGCACTTTACAAGAGCTGGGTGTTGTTATTACAGAGACTGTTTTATAAGTTTCTGCTTTGGCTGTATATATACTTTATGTTGGTTATCAACTATAGTTACATGCCAAAAATTATGTAAGAATTCGCTTAAAGAGGTGACAGGTAAAAAAGCTTAGTGGAGGGCGAAGTTCATTCTGTCCTTCAATCAGAACTGAGGATACATAATAAAATACACTGAGAACTGCATTTCCTCAACTCTCAGGGTTTATTTTCTTACCTTACCATTTCATTGTAGGGGCACCAGGTGTCAAAGAATCTTCTCCCTTCCCAAAGTATGAGAATGGATTGGGAAGAACTCACCTCCCTACTCATTCTAGCACTCCTGCTCAACTTGTTATTTAAAGCAAAATATTTTCTTCAGCCGTTTAAAACCAATTAACACGAAGTCGCTACTCTATCAGAGCCTAATGGACTATAAACATTTTAATAAAAAGCTTCTTCTGAGTTGCACAAGCACACAAAAACCTCTTCAAAGGCAGTTACATTCGGAGATGATCTTGAGGTGCTAGGTTTACTCTTTCAGTATAAAGTCCAGATGGAACTGGCTCACTTCACAAGATGAGAGAGGATTTTTCTAACTGCCAATGTCTGGGATCTAAGTTTCTAGCTATACTCTTTCTGACTTTTAGATTGCCTCCTGCATTGATAACTCCACTGGCAGAGGTAGAACTTAACTGGCTAGCTTGCTAAGGGATATGGCCAGCTAGAAGCTTGCTTGCTGTCCTATAGCTGACTGGCTTTGCAATGCTAATGGTAATAAGCAAACTGGGTGTGTTAGTAAAGAAAGATGCAACTTGAAAACATCCATAGAGCAGACTCAAGGTATAAGGTGGGTTTTTTAACCGTTGCTTTTCTGACTCTAAGTGTGTTTTAAAATGTCAGCGAAATTGTGACTGAAAGATTCCTAGCATCAAAACAAAAACTCCCTTTCAGGCTGGGATTTCATCCTTCAGCTTCAATTCAAAGCCAATTATGGCAGCAGAGTTGGAGACACTTAAAATAGGGATTTTATAATGAAAAGGTCAAGATAACTGAACTACCATAGCACAAATAAAGACTGCTACATAATTCAATGGTTATTCAAAAGTATACTAGCCAGGAGTTCCAAGACTGGAATAGGGGAGAAATGACTCTCTCTCTCTCTCTGGCAGTAAATTAAACTTCCTGGCCCACAACTGGACCCCTGGGAAAGCTTGATCAAAACAAATGTCATGATGAAAATGTATTAGTCCAGCCACAAAGCACACTCATCATCCTAACTATGAAGACTGATGGAAACACACTAATTGTTCACCCACCAAAAAAAAATATGACTAGTTCCAGGGAAATAGATTTTTGCAAGGTTGCTCTATGTGATAGATCTGCAGGCAAAAGGACAATGCGTGTGACTGACGAGGTGTCCAGCCATATTTTATTGCTAAATTCTTCCCAAAGGTGTTTGCAGGAAACAAAATGTTAAAGCTGAAAACCCAAAGCTCTGAGTGAGTTGTAGCGTCTAAGCTTCTGTTCAAAGTGATACTAAATAACACAAATAATGAGGCTCAACAGTTTATTTCTAGCTTCTCAAGAACTTACCTGCCCCTTAAATGCATCAATGATAAATTGCAGGGACTGAGGCTGTACACACTCAATACACTTCTGCACCACGTGATTACCATTCTGGTCTTTCACACACTTCAGTACATGGCCATCTAACTCCCGTACCATCTCATTCTATTGGGAAGAAAGACAGATACAAACAGAAAGCACCCCCGGAGTTCACAGCTGACAAATATCCATGCGGAATCTTCATTAACAACAAAACAAAACAAAAACCACACACACAAAAACCAACCCTAAGGACATCCACGCTAACTCTAAAGTTTAAAAGTCCTCCATGAAGAACTTAGTTGTGTCTCATCACTACTGCAATGAAAGATTTCAGAGTAGCAGCCGTGTTAGTCTGTATCCGCAAAAAGAACAGGAGTACTTGTGGCACCTTAGAGACTAACACATTTATTAGAGCATAAGCTTTTGTGGGCTACAGCCCAATTCTTCAGATGCATCCGAAGAAGTGGGCTGTAGCCCACGAAAGCTTATGCTCTAATACATTTGTTAGTCTCTAAGGTGCCACAAGTACTCCTGTTCTCTTTACTACAATGAACGTTTTCCAATAGCTGATGATGCTATGCAGTAAGCTTACTGTGCTACAAAGGTAACTAATTAAAAGCCATTTATGATTACAAAGTTAGGTGAAGCAGTTGTCTAGCTAAGGAACAACTGACAAGCATCCTGTCTCAAACATCCATATGTACTGCAGTTAGAATTCATATGAATAATACAGAATGCACAGAACTTACATTCAAAAAATCTGAAGTGAAACTACATGAGAAATACTTTAGTCATCAATGAAATGCAGCCATCTCTGGATAATTATTCAGAGCACAACAATAGCACAGGACAAAGTGAGTGGAACTTAGGTAAGATTCATCTAATTATAATAGGTGTTTAGGCGACAGTGGAGCTAACAGCTCCACTCTTGTAAAACACGGTATGGAATCTATAAAAACAAAGAATTGTCAGGATTTCACTTTTACAACTGATCCAAACGATGCCACTTTCAGGATCAGAGAACCCCTTCACACCATCCCGGGACATTAATTCAGCAAAGACCCAGACCGACTGTAACTTCTCTTGGGCCCACACCACGATTTCTTGCAGCACAACTACCCTTCCCTATTGCTGTGCTGAAGAAATAGCTCAGGCCTGACCCGAAGGGAATATACTTCTAAATTAAAAACTGAAATGGGCTTTAATAAGCCAATGAGAGCTCCTTAAATTGTGATTCCCCAAAATCTTTGGAGCTGGATCACGCACTGCATTTCTCATTTTAAATATTGACATTGTTCATGAAATCCTGGATGAGAAAATGGGACCTTTGCCAGCCTGTTCGCAGCAGAATCTAGGCGATTTCCCATGTGTGTCTAACACTTGGTCTCTCTGGCTAATGTCTTGGAAGGAATAAAGAATTCCTCCCAAATACGCAACAGTGCGTTGCGTATATAGCTGAAGTTGAAAGGCAGGATTCTGACCCCCTACATTAATGCAGCAAGGTCCTACTGAGTGCTAAAAGGCAACCCCTTGGAAACTGTTTGCTTGGAGGGATTTAAATAGAAGTCTGCCAATTCACTATCAACCTCCCCACGTGCCACATTACAATGTGATTACAGGGAACACTAGAAATTGTTTAACTTTGAGATGGCACAGTCTGATGGCACCCCTTGTCTGCAATGGATCCACAGAATGTCACACACTTATCATGCATGTGAAACATCACATATATACCACAAACCAAATCAAAGGAAAATCACTGACAGACAAAAACAATGGCAACAAGTGTATAATAATTCAAGTACCAAACAGCCAGAAACATTCAACATCAAGAAGAAAGTTAAAATGGAAACTTACAATTACCTGCTGGTCTGGGGGGATAAATTCAAGAGCCTTCTGGATAACTCTACAGCCGTACATCTGCAAAGCCAGGGACAGAACGTGCCCACGGATCCGTTCTGCCAAGGCCAGCTTCTGATCAAGGCTGCCAAACTAGAAAGGAGGACAGACACTGTTGTTCTAACATGCACAAACCCTTGGACTAGACTGGGAGAGGAGGGGCAGTAAGCAGGTTGTAATGTTAAAGTCTCTGGTTTCACATCTCAAAGCTCAGGCGAGCATGCTGAGTCCTTGAAAGAACTGCATGCTCTCTGGGCGTGTATCAACAAAACGGGGAGGGGACGGTGTGTCACACATGCCTGATGCATTCAACGGAAGTCAAGTGGCAAAGGTACTGAACCCACCACGTTCAGACACATAACAGCTGATTAACCCAGTGACACTGAAAAGGTTCTGGAAAGACCATGCATTCCATGATCCTGGAAGCAAGTCCAAGTGACTTGGGAGAAATGGAGATTCCAGGAAGGAGAGGTGGGATAATTTATTCAGCTTTGCTGCTTCGGAGAACCTCTACTTCAACAACAGTGGGATTAAAAACACGACTTGCAGACTAGCTGAGTGATGTGTTGCAGATACAGTAGGAAGGAACTCCCACAACATTTTCTGCCTTAGCCTGTGATAACGTCCCAGGTCCCAGAGGTGCATGTGCTTGGAAAAAAGAAGTGAGAGTATGGGTGACCTATTAGGAGCCTAAAGGAGTTACCACCCAAATCCTAATGAAATTCAACGAGAGCTGGGCCCTTTACCCTCTTAGACCCCTTTGAAAATCCCAAACTCAATTTGCTTTCTGATTTAAAGAAAATGCTCTCTCCGAATTATGTTGTATATTAGAAAGACAAGATGGGTGAGGTAATATCTTTTACTGACCCAACTTCTGTTGGTGAGCGAGACAAGCTTTTAAACTACACAGAGCTCTTACTCTTCCCTCCTAACCACAACCAAGAAGGAAGCAAACCAGCTTTGTTAAGATGCAGTTCACTTTATTCCTAAATATGTGGAGTATGGATAGTTCGGCAGTGCCAACATGTGCCTTTGGAAACAGAGGCAAGTGACGGCCTTGTAGAGGATCTAAGCGCCTCCGGATGGAAGAATTTTTAAAGAAAGATCTCTGACATTGGGTGCATCCTAAAGGCAAAAAAAGTACTCTTCAGAAGCGTTTAAGAGCCCCAGGCCTGAGTCACCCCAGCAGGGAGAATTTAGCAGCCCATCAGTGCTGAACAATCTCCTACCCATGTGGTGGCAGGGTCTTTACAGAGCTACCCTCCAGCACCCGAGATGAGTTCCTGTCGGACAGGGACTAGCAAAGAAGGGAATGAAAACTCACTTCAAAGAACTTCTGTATGACGTAATTGCCAAACACATCGACCATCAGCTGGTAAGCGGCCTGCAGGATTTCATTGAACACAAGCTGGCGCTCCGCAGGGGTGGCACGCTCCAGTTTCAGCTGGATGAACCTGAGGAACAGGATTGGTGGGATGTTGTAATTCAAAGGGCTACTGGCACACACTCCCTCACTGTACTTGTTCAACTCAAAACCCATTCCAAAGCCCCGTGTTGCTCAAAATAAACCGAGTTCTATTCAGTGCCTATTTGACACTCTAGGTGATGGCGCAAGCATAAAGCATCCCAAGAATCTCCCCGTTGCACTGCAAAGCACATCATGACGCAGGGTTACTGCTTACTTCCTGCTCGGACAGCCCTTTGACCACGGGGAGCATGAAGTGCTGCTGGCACAGCAAGCAGGTTAACTATGTAATGAGAATGCTCCTATTTACACACAAAGCACTTGGGAGCAAACACTGGTGGCAGAGCATCTACAAAAAGCAATTTGGTTGGCCGGTTTCCGCTCCTGTGTAGCACCTCCTTGCTTTTGGACTTCGGATGTCCACTGCACACCGAGCTGATCAAGAAGGGGCTGTCCTAAAAGGGTCATATTGTGTATTGTTTTTAATCCCACCTGGATCCGTGCTGATCCTGGGAAAACTCCATGATGTGCCCGGCAATCTCCCTGAGCTGTAGGTTAGGGTACCGGTTATTGCGGAAGTCTTCGAGCAGCCTGCTTCGGCCAGAGGGCATGACGTCGGACATCCCGTAGCGCAGACGAGAGGAGGGGAACAGTGTGCTGCTGGGGCTGAAGAGGCTAGAGGCACTGCTTGCGCTGCGGTACTTGGCTTCAGCTCCAGGGGCAGCCGAGATGTAGCGGCCGCTACCATTTGTGAGCCCTCCTGTGGGTCACAAAAAGGAGGATGTTTCAAAAGCTGGAGGTGAGCAGCTGAACGCCTGGGCTCCAAACAGAGACGGGAGCTCTGTGTAACACTATTTCTATGCTATTCCTAGTCCAGCTAACCTGGTTTTGCAGGCAACTGTTCTGGAAGACAGACTGGGCAAACTGTCCCAGAAAACAGTTTAGCTAGGACTGTGTTTGAGCATGGTTCTTTAACCCGGCCCTTTTGTATTTAAGCAGAACCGCCTATAGATTTCAACGGGGAGTTTGGCTTAAAACTGAGAAGGCCTTTGGTTCCTAAGACTGTTTAAAGGAGTCTACAAATCTGGCATGCTGCCAGTTCCATGTCTTTCCCATCTATCACAATACAACTGTCTGCATCCCTTTCTGACTCTCCTAGCCCGTCCAGGGCCCGCCCTGTACTTTAAAGTCCCTTTTAAGGACTACGCAGTGTAGCAATATGTACAAGTGTGAAAGGATATCATCTGCATTTCCACTAGTGGCAGCCCTTGCTAACGCAATAGGAATTTAGCAGCTTTTAAAGTTGCAAGAGTGGGGCCCATCTTGGACTGTCTCCCCCAGGGTGAGGCAGGCCGCCAAAGCCACTTTTACAACTTTAAAGGGATCCTCAGGTGCATTAGAAGTGTTTCTGATACAACGGCTCCCAAGTCTCCCTGTCAACTTGTGTGGTTTTTCAATCATAATTTCCTAATTTTCCCAATGTTTTTCTCTCCTCTATTGCCGTGTGAAACGACCCACTCAAAATAAACCATACAAGAAAACAGTGAAATTCAACACAATGAGCTGCCAAGTGCACAAAAGAAACAATTATTTATTTTCCACTACTGTCTTTCAGTTAGTGATTTTACTTCTTATTGGTTAACGGGCGCCCTACTGTCCTTTCAATACACGTTTCACTGGGAAACCTCGGTGAGCAAATATAAAGACTGAAAAGGTTTTAAGCTTTCAAAAATACCCCCGAATGATCATCTCTCTGTTAGGAGACATGGGGAAGAGTTTTGGATTCATCCTACGTTTAGGGGATGCACAGGTGGATGGAAAGTGACTTAAAACCCCCCAAACACCGTTTCTTTATCCATAACTAATTTCTCACAAAGTTCCATCAACTGTTACAAACTCGCTCAGTCCTGTTGCCCACTCAGCTTCGCTGAAGACTTTTCCCCTCTATATACAACAGTGTTGTCTCAACCCTTGATACCAGGGACTTGCGTGCTGCCTTCCTAAACTGGGGACCAGTCGTTGAGAAACACGGATATACAGGACCCAGCCTCCCTCTAGTGGACAGCTGTTGCAACTCATCTTGAGGAACAAGATTTTCCTATGTGGTTCAGAGAAGGACAGTCTTATCCAAGGGCTGGTCCCCACTTAGTCCGGACTTCGGACTAAGGTACGCAAATTCAGCTACGTTATTAACGTAGCTGAATTTGAAGTACCTTAGTCCGGACTTACTGCGGTCCAGACGCGGCCGGAAGTCTCCCCCCGTCGACGCCGCGTACTCCTCTCGGCGAGCTGGAGTACCGGCGCCGACTGTGAGCACTTCCAGGATCGATCCGGGATCGATTTATCGCGTCTTAACCAGACGCGATAAACCGATCCCAGAACATCGATGGCGTGCCGCCGGACCAGCCGGTAAGTGAAGACTAGGCCCAAGTGGAACCCAGTCTGCGAGGCCAGTATGGGGGCAGACAGGAGCACAGTGCCCCAAAATCCAATAAGGCACCTCTGACAGGGAGGTGGAGGAGAAAGAAGGCGAGTGATGCATACATCTGTAGGCCTGCCCACCTGAAAAGCATGCCTCCTTTTGCCAAGCTTGCAGCTTCCAGTGCCGGGAACAAAATTAACTGTGCTTTCCCACGGCAGTTAGTGAAGAGGTTCCCTGATAGGAAGCATCCCATGGGAGTCAAGTAACTGAAAATGGTCTCATTGAGTTCCCACTCCCCTGGGAAGAATCTCGATTGTTCAGCTTCTTCTGGATGCAAGGGGCATATATGAAAATGCACCATCCTGCACACCCCAGGAGAGAGAAGAGCTCTCTGCCAGTGGTGTGACTCTCATTTTCTATGTGCACTGTGGCTAGCTGAGCAGGAATTCTGGGAGCAAGTGAGCCGATGGCAAGTCCAGGAAATGTATGCTTTACCAGTACTCCCTCCCAAACTAGTTCCTATTTAGGTCATTTTCCATCTGAAGTGGCATCTGATGAATACATATGATGGGAAGATCTGATAGCTACTTCTCAGAGAGAGGCTTGCAATAGGGACCCTTGGTGATTTTCATACTGAGCTGGGAAGCCCAAAGCTCTTCTTCATTGTATCGCTCTGGACATTCCAATTATCCAATTAGACATCCCAAAGTCAAAGCCCGCCTCAAACTGAGTCTGTGCATACTGCCATAATCACCAAGTTCTGAAGCCTGGTGCGTTCTGGGGTCAGAAGGGATCAGTGTGAATTTTTGAAAACTGTCTTTAGAACAGACCGTAATGATGTGGCCCATCCTGAAATGGGCACTCACATGTATGATAGCCTACGATGGAATCAATGAGCTCTTCTCTCCGCTCATAATGAAACCAACCTGGAGCAGGGTGCAGGTGGTTACTTCTTATGTAATGGGAATTTATCAGGAGATTGTCTACGGCAGGGGTCGACAACCCTTCAGAAGTGGTGTGCCGAGTCTTCATTTATTCACTCTAATTTAAGGTTTCGCGTGCCAGTCATACATTTTAACTTTTTTAGGTCTCTTTCTATAAACTATAATATATAACTAAATTATTGTTGTATGTAAAGTAAAGAAGGTTTTTAAAATGTTTAAGAAGCTTCATTTAAAATTAAATTAAAATGCAGAGCCCCCCGGACCGGTGGCCAGGACCCGGGCAGTGTGAGTGCCACTGAAAATCAGCTGGCGTGCCGCCTTTGGCACGTGTGCCATAGGTTGCCTACCCCCGGTCTAAGGAATGGCAGAATTACACTCCCTGAGGTGTGCTAAGAGACCAGAATCACCATTGTCTTTGTGAAGACTTAGTGCTGATGGCCTGAATGACACAGCTCCAAAATGGTAATGCCACTATGGTGAGCCATAACAACTACTGTGACTCTCTCTCTGGCACAGTTATTCAGAGGTAGAGGTCTTACACACAGACCTCGCCCCTAATTTTGAATCATAAGGGTTAATGTTTTTATCTGAAAGTCTTATTCTTGTGTTGGAGAGGTTGAGAAAGGGCAAACCAGTCACAAAGCCTCACATCTTTTTAGAGACTAAAACTAAGCCATGAATTAAAAACCTTGACTTTGAAGAGGGACAAGGAAAATTGCTTTGACATGCTGTTCCTGAACAGAGGTAACTGCAATTGTTGATCTTTTCAAAGGGCTCAACAAGACAAGTGGGATTTGAAGACTGTATAAGAGAGGGGTTCTCCGATAACAGTAAGCAGCCCTAGATTGTGCGGGTAACACTGCAGCCCATTTGATTTGATTTCTGGAGCTCAGAAAAAGACCAGACATTGACATTTCTCAGCCTTCTTTCTAGGCTGGTGCATAACTGGGAGGGCAAGGTCTCGTTGTCGCGGTTGTTGCTGAAGCACGGTTGGATGTGATATTGCAGATTCCTGCTGACAAAGTAACTTCTGGTGCAGGTGCAGTGTGAAAGGGCTTACTGGTCGGACCTGTGGAACATAATCCAGTATACGAAGGGCAAAAATCCCCTGGAAGGGATCTAGAGAGTCCCTGGAGGAACCGAGGTGGCATTATCTTGGTCTATTCTGAAGACCCTTGAAAAGCTTTGCAAGTGGCTCTCCAGAAAGACTGAAGCAATCCAATGGAGCTCGTATCAGACTGTCTCTGGAGGTGGCATCTGCATCTAGTGTCCTAAGCACATGTTACCACAAGCCAGAATTACACAACAGGGAAGGT
This sequence comes from Chrysemys picta bellii, assembly GCF_011386835.1. Classification (NCBI taxonomy): domain Eukaryota; kingdom Metazoa; phylum Chordata; order Testudines; family Emydidae; genus Chrysemys; species Chrysemys picta. The sequence goes on along the minus strand of NC_088813.1, from coordinate 5,636,239 downwards.
GAACTGGCACCTGCCCGGTCATATAGATGACAGATCTAGGATGGTTTTACCTCCTTGAGCAGGGCAGAGGGCCTAGCTAAGGCTTGCTCAATTTGGGGTTGGAGTGAGAAGCCATGGCCCCTTGAGAATGCCTGGCCTAGGTAGGAGGGAATCGACAGCTTCTGTCTCCCGGCTTTGGGTAGTGGGGAGCTCTGAGGCAGAAGCAGCTATCCCAGCACTGACTGTGCTGAACCAGTCAAGACACTTCCCACTTCCGGCAGTAACTTTTTTGCTGGGTTTCTCCTCAGTGCCTGCCGGGACATGGTAGGGGACTCGGGTGTTAAGCGGATGGCACTGTTTTATTCAAGAGCCAGCCAGAGAGATCCTGAGGTGGTGAATTCAAGGGGCTCAGGAACTATGCAAGGGAGGGCATAGACCTCTGGAGCAGCGAAGCGGCAGCTGCAGCCACGCGGCTCTAACTGTTCCTGGAAGCAGCGCTTGGGGATTGCGCCGCCTGCAGGGTCTCCAGGCTGCTCGGAAGGGAGGAACTGCTGGAATGAGAGCTATTCCCAGCAGAAGGGCAATGAAAAGGCGGCTCTCTGAGAAACAGCCAGCTGTGACTCTCACCAAGGGAGACACTGAACTTGGGCTGGTGGGTGATATGCAGTGGTTGTCCACTAGAGGGCACCTGGATCCTGTTTAAAAAGGAAAAGGAGTTTTCAAACCAAACTGCCTTGGAAGCTGCAAGGAAGGGCAGGATTACCCAGCAATACTGCCATACCAGCTGATTAACACTTCTCATTGGGGAGCTTTTTGTACAATCTATTGCAGAGCCCTGAAGTGTGCCACTAACTGCAGCAGAACATCCAGCATGAAAACCCATCCATCAATCACAGCTAAAGACTTGTCTACACTGAGAAATTAATTCCGATTAAGGTAGGGTATGAATTTCAAGCAGAATAGCTATTCCTGACTAACTCTCTGTGTAGACACCCTTATTCTGGAATAAAAGCATCCACACAGGAATTTAATCTGGGTAGTTAATCAGGAATAACTCTCAATGAAGACAAACCCTAAGGATTCACCAACTTTCTAAGCACCTCTTTTCCCCAACCCTGCAAAGGAGAGATTACCACACATCACATGTCTACATGATAGCCTCTCATTGTGTGCTACAGGAATTTAAATAGCAACGTTTCCACCGAGAGCCACAACATGCTAGACTTCAAAATTTGACAGCTGTCTCTCCTACATATCTGCAAGAATCTCCATGTTTGCAATGGAATTGGAGAGGTTAGAAGAAAAAAAATATTTTGTGCAACCTCAGACAGGAGCAGAAACACTACTGGAGAGAGACTGGTTACGTATACTGAACTAAAATCCATGGAGGTAGTGTTACAATAATATATTTATCTTGCCTATGCAAATATTGTACTTTTGAGTTGTGGTATAATCATCATCTCACTCACTCAGAGTCTCTCTTTGTGGGCTATTTCAAGAACTGCTTACCTGCAGTTCGCGGTACTTGGTACTGCCCAAATAACTCTCAAGATTACAATGCCAGAAAGAACCAGTTTGGTTAAATATAAGACATATTTTAAAGCTATGATATAATCAGACAGCTGAAAGAGCTGGGATGAATCTTCCTGGTTTGTACAGCACTCAGTAATCGAGAATACATCACTTCCCAGTTACAAGACCAAAGCCATGACATGGCTCAGGGCATGCATGTCTACACTACAAACTTAAGTCGACCTATGATAGGTCCACGTACAGCCACCGCAGTAATTACTTAACTTCCTTCTTTTGGTGGTGCGCATCCTCACCACGAGCGCTTCTGCTGACTTAAGAGAGGCAGTGTGGCTGGCTGAGAGCCTTGGTGTTCCCAGCAGGGAGCCAAGCAGAAGCCAGGCTCCCAGTGGGGAGCTGGGCTCCTGGCAGGGAGCCAGGACCCTGGGCAGCAGCCCAGCTGGGAGCAGGAAGCCCAGGCAGCGAGCAGCCGGGCTCTAGCTGGAGCCCCCCACCTGCCCCAGGGTGACAGCCTGAACTGTGAGTGGCTCTCTTGTCAATTTCACGGCTCCACACCCCTCATGGAGGTGGAGTTATTAGATCGGTGTAGTATGGCACTTAGATCAGCAGAAGCCAGGCTATAGTGTAGACACTGACATAATTCTGTAGTGCAGACCAGGGCTAAATAAAGGACAAACCTGGAACAACTCGGACACCATTTAACCAAAAGGATTGCTGATTCTAAACAAAATCAAACCTCAGCCTTACCTACCATCATCTCATTGTGGTCCTGAAACGAAGCTAACTTATTTTTTCTTCAAGTTGATACCTTGGCAGAACTTTATTCTACACCAGGCTTCTCCAATCCCTCTTTTGCAAACCGATTAGGAACAGGTGGTTTAATAATCCCTTATAACTGTTCCAGCTGTTTTTTAAATCTTCATTGAGACGAGAGTCCCCTCCTTTCCCCATCAGAAACTAGTTCCAATATTAAGCTCTAAAGGGGATGAGGCCGGACTCTGCACTAAGTAAAGATGATGAATGCAGTGTTATCAGATGATAATTAAATCATCCCCAAACTCAAAGTGAATTGGGCATCCACTAGGAGGAGGATGACGACAGCTTTCCCTATACTGTGAATACCCAAAGCCCCATTCTGCATTCACTGCATGATAGACGGGTGGAAGAAGCTCACTTAATTTTAACACCCACATTGAGTTTGCATTAAAAATTAAAAACAATCTAAATGGCTAACAAACGTTATGGAGAACAGCTGTACGCAGGGAGAGCAAATAATTTGTACAGGAACTGCTCTTAAATCACCTTTCACCCTGTGTAACTACTGGGCAGAGAATCAGCCACAGTGAATATGTGGCTAGGAGCAGAGTTTTTTAGGGAGGGTGGAGGGAGAGCCATCAGAGTTCCTTTCTGGTTGCTTTTAGGAAATGGCATAAGGCCCATTTATTTAGGCAGGCTTATACTTGACTTTTTTTTTTTTTTTTTTTTTGGTGTGCCCGTCTTTCTTGTCCACTGTGTGTTCAAAAAAGAACTAGGTAAGTTCCTGGAGGACAGGTCCATCAATGGCTATTAGCCAGGGCTGGCTCCAGCTTTTTTGCTGCCTCAAGCGGCAAAGCGGGGAAAAAAAGGTGGCTGCAATGGGAGATCTGTTCTAAATATTAGGAGATTTGCCAATCTGGATATGTGTGTTCATATGAAGAGTCAAAACAAGGCAATAACTGAATACTGAATAATTTCCTATTTCGTACTACACATTATAACAAAAAACCAGTTAGTCATCGGTCCCCTGAATCACTGTGGAGGAGTGAAATTCTCTCATGTGGGAAGGCAGCGTTTACAAGCCCATCATTCACATATGAACACACACATTATTTAGTTAAGTATATTATTATGAATTTTAGTCCAATAATTTTCTGTATATTTTTGTACATTCAATGTCTACAAGTCATTTCATTTCAATCTTTTCTAGGCATAATTTAAAAAGGCTAGTTGTTTTTAATGACATTTCTTACAGAATTATTTAAGTCCTGGTTGGCCAGGGATGTCTTCATATAGCAATATACTAAACTCAACATCCAACTATGAATCTTCTTTTGATAGGCCACATCAATGTGAAATTTTCATCAACTGAATAGTTAAACATAACACAGCATAAAACTAATGCTGCTCCAGAAATTGCTACATTTGGTATAAAATATGAAATTGCCTTATAATCTATTAATTCCTTATTCAAAAATCTTTAACCTACAGGTTAAAGTTATCTTAAAACATCTGAAAAGGTTATGGGTCAAGCCTACCTGTCTTTTTTTTTTAAATATATATAAACAAATAATAATGTTCGACACTTTTAATATGCTTTTCTTCCATGCACTCAAAATGCTTTAGGAAGGTAGTTGAGTATTACTCCCAGTTTAGAGGTGGGAGAGATGGGAAACTGGGGCACTGAAACTTGCATAAAATCATAGTGAATCCCTGGAAAAGCCAGGACTAGAACCCAGCTCTTCCAACTCCCTGTTCAGAGTTCAGTCTGGTGTGTGAAAGTAGCAGGTCTGCCATAAAAATACCAGGTGTGGATGGTTCCCAGAGTGTGCTCATCTTACCTAAATAATGACACGGCAGTTTAATTCTCAGCATGGAGAGAGAGTTCACCAGTAATTATTTCCATGTTGGGATAATATTCCTTACCCAGGTTTAAGCTTGAAGAGGATCCATGTGAAGATAAGGAAGGTGGTGGAGTCTGAGAATGGCCAGGTCCTTGACTAGGAAGAGGCATACCAACAGGCCCAGGAGAGGAGGAAAAGCCAAGGCCGTTATAAAAACTGTGTCCAATTGGTGTCAAACTGCTGGATGTCCTCTTGTACAGGTCGCTGCTCCCTGTAAGGGAGTCTCGGCGGGAGCCACTGCCGGTGTTCGAGTTTGCAACTGAAATGGGAGAGAATAAAACTAAATGAAATTTACAAACCGTTCAGGGTGATGGGAGTGTTGAAAAGTGTGTAATAAACAGAAAAATGCACCGGTGTCCACTTTAACTGTTTGGCACAGGGCTCCTCTTTTCATAAGTTAATGGGAATTGCGTATATGCATCCTCTGGCACAATCAGTCCCTAGGATGGTTTCCATCAATGCAAAGAGGCTGCCGGGCCCAATGCCAAGTTTGTTTAGTAGAATTTGTCGATCTAGTATCTCTAATACACTACCCATAAAAATGGATTTTTACAGTAAAACAACGATGGCTCTTGGAGCTAGTAGGGGCCCAACAATGTAGCTTGTTCAGCCTCAGGTGAAGAGGGTTTGTGTCACCCTTGAATGAGCCTATTTGAACTATCAGGAACGGATGGGCTGTGGATGGAAACATCCACCCTGTTCAACCAGGGGAGAGGTCAGCCTCATGGGCAACAGGATGATGAAGAACTCCCCCCAAAGAGCACTACAGTATTAACACAGGAATTGCTAAACTGGATCAGATCAAGCCCCCATCTAGCTCAAATTCCATTCTCAGAGCAGACAATACCAGATGCTTTAGAGGAAGGTAAAAGAACCCCACAGACACACAATCAGAACCTGTCTAATAAGGGAAATTTCTGTCTAGCCCCAGGCGGAAGTTGGCATAAGCAGGTTTGTATCAGCCTAGGCCTTCCATAATCGATACTCAACAAGCACATTCAGCTGTGTTCTGAGCTGTTCCATCTCCCCAAGAGACCAGCTAACATGCCTACCTGCCGTTCCAAAACCTCCCAGCGCAGATCCCAGCGTGGCGCCAAGAGAGCTGCTGCTTCCAAAGCCAAGGGAAGTGTTGGCAGCCTGGGCGGAGCCCTGAGAGAAGAGCGAGCTGCTCTGGGAATTGCTGCTCAGAGAGTTGTTGCCATAAAATGAGCTGGATGCCAGGTTGTTGGTAGGCTGCTGCTGGGGTTGGGGTTGTGGCTGCTGAGTTCCTAGAGGGCGAAATGGTCCATTTGTTGTTCCTGCCAGACCACCAGCTGCACCATTGGCTGAAGCCGCAGCTGCTGCAACCGCTGTAGAAAAGCAATGAAACAATATAGTCTAAAACAATCCACATTGGGGCTTAGAACTACAGATCCCATTTATTTACTACTGATTATATTTACTACTCTTCCCTCTGGCTGATATTCACCCCCCATGCAGGGAGTTGTCACAAAATGTATACATCTTCCACTTAAACAGCATGCAGTGCTGCCTACACCTTGTGTTGATCTTCTGTCTCGTTACACAGCTCTGGTTTGAAATCACTTTAGTTGTGCGGCCAACAGTGAGCGTTTCTTTTTTCCAGATCGTTTGTAAGTGTCTTGCTCGTTTGCTGGCCTGCTACAGTATCCCCTCCTCTCTCTGTGACAGCTGGTCACTGTATTTGGGTATGTCTTTTTCAAGATAATCACCATTTGTGGAGGGTTAAGCAAGAGGTAGCAAAAGCAAACACGAGCTGCTTCCAAGCTAAATTTTAAAGGGACGACTGTCAACTTGGATTAAATTTAAATTTTGTAAAAACTGAAGGCCAATAGAAATATGTCCACCCAATAAAAACAATTTTAAAAACAAGCATTCCCCTGACATGCGTGAAACCCCAAACACGCAGTACTAAGGATCTGACAGTCAAAATGACTTTGATTTTTACTAATCTAAGGTATTAAGTAACATTAGCCAAGATTGTTAACACAACATCAATGCTGAGAGTTTCCTTTAGAAACGAGTTATTTTCTGATTAGGGAACATTTTCCTTCCACTCTCCGATCATTTAAAGGTGTATGAAAGGAACTGGCTCAAACTTCCCCTCAACACCTCTCAAAAAATCCGAATAAAAAAACCCCAAACACAGTAATCCAAAAAATAAGCCTGGGAAATTTCAGTCCAAAAAGGTGACAGATATGAGCATAGTAAATAATTATAATGGAAATTGTTTAAAAATCTTCATTTTAGTAGGTGCCACCAGGTACTGTTGATAATCTCAGAATTTTGCAAAGTGGTGCCAAAAGCTATTCTATGCTCACTCTCCAGTGACGTATTTTGAGGCTCAGCCCACAGAGTACAGAGAACGTTCTCAGCAGCAATCCCTGTAATGGATCTCAGTGAGGGCAAGTGTGTCATCATTGCCAGCACGTCTACAGCAGAGTGCACAAACACCATTCACAGAATCGTCCCCATCTTCTACATGGATGGGACAGATTTGCACACACATTTCTAGCTATGTGGAACTTACCTGCTTGCGCTGCTGAGGAACTGATGATGACAGGAGCAGGGGCTACCAAGCGCACAGGGGCCCCCAAGCCATTCCTAGCCCCTGCATTCACCACCAGGGCACCTGTTTGGTCATAGTATGCTGCAGGAGCCAGCATAGGATAACCTAAGAACACAGAGACAAATTAACATATGCAACGAAGCCATCTACCACCAGGAGCCACTGACATTTCAGATTGTTTCAAGAGAAGCTCGGATTACAGCGACAGGACATTTTCAAATATAAATAGGTGAAAAACGGCATAAATTCTGATTCTTGGGTCATGTCTACACTGCCCCGCAGTTCAGACTAAGTGGGCGTAAATAGTTGTGTGCACTAAAGTGCTGAGCTGTAACTCCTCCATGTGGACGCTGCATGTGCAAACTCAAAGGTGCGGAGTTCGCACTAAAGCAGTCCTACCAACACAACTTATTTCCCTTCCCTTACAGGAATAAGCGATGCATGTATAAGGCACCTTGTATACCACTACAGCTGTGTCCATACTTTAACTACCCCAGTATCATAGTGCACGCACACAAACACTACATTATAAAGCTTGACTGATGCAGAACATCCCAACATCTGATCACAAAAACACCTAGCTTTTACACATTGTGAATCACCACCCTCCCAAAGCCAAGGGCCAGACTGTCAACAAAGGGCAACTCCCATTTAGATGCCTAACCCAAGTGACCAGATTTTCAGAAGTGCTTAACATGTCTCAACGGGGGCTGAGCCCTTTTGAAAACTTCGCCCAAGAAGTAATAATGCCAAATTCGAGGCTACCTATAAATCAAACACACCTTGCAACATGCATGTTATCTTTCACTCTATAATCAAAATAAAGCCTTCTACAGCTACACTCTAGTCATATGAAGGCCTATACCCATATGGAATTCTCAAGCAAGACACTTCACGCTCAAAAGTTATAGAATATTCACTTAACCTAACTCTGACCAACCAGACATACTTAGATCCGTTTAGCGGGTCAATAATGGCCTGTATACTTTACACAGTAGAATACAATACTGCAATTTATCAGTCAAGAGAGTTTGTAACAGCCTTGTGGGTCACAGCTAATGTTATGGGAGCTCATCTTCTGCAGACCTTGGTGTTCTTGACAGTGAGGCTGCCTGCACGTGCCCCCACAGGAACAGCTATTGGAAAGTGATGATGTAGGGTGCTGAGGAAGAAAGATGTCAGCCTAGCCAGGCTCCACAAAAGGCCCAATACAGTGAAAGATTAAATTCTCAGCTGTTCACGACCATCTTCCTCATTGGCTTCCATGGTACAAATAGAAACAGTTGCGACAAACCATATTAGATAACTTAATGTATTGTAATTATTATTTTTAAAGCCACTAGCGTCTACACAAAATCTTGGGCATATTACGTGAGGGTGAAATCCTAGCTCCATTACAGTCGATGGGGGTTTATTGTGGCTAGGATTTCACCTAATGAAAAGATCTATAAAGATACAATAGATCCCAAAACTTGAAATTTCAACAGAAGTCATTAATTCCTTCAAACAGCCAAGCTATCGAACGCATCCTCTTCTGACTTTATAGAAAATTTAACCTGTATCCTAAGAGTAAGCGAAGCAGTACAGGAGAGAACATTTCTTTTCATCTCCGACAAAGGGATTTAAACCATCAGAAAGCATGGCTGGTTGAAAGAAAATCAGTAGCAGTTTATCTAGTGCGCTCCTTTGCTTAACGGGCATCGGCAGAGTCCATACCTGGCATCCCTGCTGCCAGGCCTTGTCCAAAAGCAAGAGCAGAGTTTACTGCTGCAGCTGCCACGAGTGGATCAGTCTGCTGTCCCTGCTGGTTCTGGTTTGGAGTCAAAGGACGCTGACTGGCTCCTCCACGGAGAACCTGAGTGAGAAACAGGATCATTGACTACTCTGTCTGCTTTGAGACTAGTCTACAAGTCAAAGTAACTGAAAACATTTCTACAAACTTTCATGAACAGTCTAGTTAAGAAGTTTATGCCGTGTTGTTTTGGCCACGGATACAGCCCAGGATATTAGAGAAACAAGGTGAGTGAGGTAATATCTTTTTATTGGACCAACTTCTGTTGGGGAGAGAGACAAGCTTTCACTGAAGCTTTCGGGTCACCTGAAGAAGAGTCCTGTGTAAGCTGAAAAGCTTGCCTCTCTCCCCAACAGAAGTTGGTCCAATAAAAGATTATCTCACCCACCTTTTTTACCCACAAAAGCTTATGCCCAAATAAATCGGTTAGTCTTTAAGGTGCCACCAGACTCCTCGTTGTTCTCACCCACCTTGTCTCTCTATTTAAGTGTACAGCTTCCTATGCACTGTGACAGGGATTCTCAAAACTTAGTTGTACCACGACCCCCTTCTAACAAAAATTACTTCATGACCCCAGGAGGGGAGACCGAAGCCTGAGCCCACCCAAGCCCCACAGTGGAGGGCCAAAGCCCCATCAGAGTGAGTGTGTGGGTGGGTGGGTGGGAGAGGAGAGAAGGAGAGGGAGCCAAAACGGAAGCCCAAGGCAGGAGGCCTGTAACCTAAGCCCTGCCACCGAGGGCTGAATCCCTCAGGCTTCTGCCCCAGGTGGTGGGACTCGGGCTTCAGCTTTGGCCCTGGGCCCCAGCAAGTCTAGGCCAGCCCTGGTGACCCCACTAAAATGGGGTCACGACCCACAATTTGAGAACCGCTGTGCGATGACAAATGTGTGACAATTAGTGTAGTTTTTCTTCTCTCTATTCTTAGTGGACTATGCTCTCAGATACAAAGTCTTATACACACTGAAGACTTGATGTTAAAATGGGTACAAATGCTTTCATGATACCTAAAGATGCCCCAGTCAAGTTTACCAGACCCGACCTGGGAAAATTTCACCCACTAATCTTTTCACTCCTGTTTCCATACATCTCTAACTTACAACATTCTAAACAAATCTTTAAGAAACAGTCCCTGCCCCTGGAAAAGGATGGTTATTGATATTTGTCCTCTGAAGATAACACATCTGGCTATTGATGTGCACAGAAACTACACTTAAAAGCTTACCAACTTGAGCAGAAATGAAGAAATACTCGGTTTAGTTCCTATAGGCTAGTGAGACATGGTGGCTTGGCTTGAGTTTTTCCAAGCTGTAGACCCATCTGTGAAACAGTGACCCCTTCAATGACAAGATCACACATCTTCTATATGTAGCCCTTGCGGTTAAAGTGTGCGATGCACTAACTGCTCTGCGGTTTATCTGTGAAAGCCTACTATGCAAGTGGTAATGAAAAAGTGTGCACCCTCTTGTGAGTTCAGCCTATTAAAAGCTGTCACTTGGTGCCACGCATGATACAGACATTTTACAATAACAGATCACATAGAAAGGTGTCTCTTGCCCCTCCACCCCCAAAGTTAATAGAAGCAAATATTTACTTGGTGCATCAACAGAGAGAAAAGTAGTTAACAGATTTTCACGAACGCTCAACCCACCTCCAATCTAAGTGGTTTCAACAGCTGCAGTGAACTGATGACCGTGCACAATGCTGGTGCAATGTAGTGAACATGCATAATGAAGGATATGTCACAGCAAGTGAAATACTGGTATTTTTATGAATCTGCCATCCCCTTTGGGATCACCCAAGCACCAAAGAGGAAGTATCCATATACATCATTCTAGCAGGTTTCCAAAAGTGCTGGCTCAGCTCTTCTGAGTACTTCAAGGTTCTCATTACCGAACAGTGTTCTCAGTGAGGGCAAGTGTATCATCATCGCCATACTTTTGAAAACCACTAAAGCGCAGGGGAATGAGGGCAAAACTGGTATTTTTAAATGAAAAGCTAGGTTTCCCAAACGAGTTCTGAAAAAATCACAGCAACATGTGAGAAGCACTTCTTCCAAGGGAGCATCTGGGAGGACTTCCCTCAGAAATGCAGGGTCTGTCTCATGGGGGAAGAAAGGTTTTTGTTTAAAATATACACACATTTTTAAGTCTAAAGCACTTTGGCCACTTTTGGGGCTGTAAAAATAATGAAAGATATTACAGGTTATATCTATGAGAGATGGTTTTTGAACCAGCCTATAAATCACTGCAAAAGCCATTTCAGCATATACCTTATTTCAGGGCACAGGACCCTATTCTGAATGTCAAGGCTAAAGTGGCAAGTCTATCACACTTCATTTCTTCTGCTTTACCAGTGTATGTATTTCTCGATGTAAGTGTGGAAGCTCAATTCAACCTACGCATGTTGGTGACTTGCCAGGTGCAGAGGTTTGAAGATTGATTTTGTCAGGAAGCAAAAGTGGTCTCTTTCTCATCGCTGATCCAGAATCAATGGAGTGAAAGATTATTGCTTTATTTTATCTGGAATGGCTTTAAGATGGTACAAAGCATTAGTTTCTGGCTCTAGCAGTTCTAAAGACAACAGCTGCTAAGTCCAGATGCTAGCTATATAGTAGGGAAGATGGCACGTAGAAAGAGCATGTAAAGGTCCAGTAACTCTCAGCCTGCAAGAGCTAAAAAACAAATGCTTTATACCACTGCAAAGATGGTACCGCTCTGATTTCCAGCTGTATAATAGATTTATTTTGTTTCTAGCCCTGAAGAATCATTAGATACTGGTTGTTAAACTATGTGCAGCCTGACCTGGTGCTTGGTTTAGCAGTGGGTTTTCAGCATTAGTTCTGAACTAAATATAGCAGGTTCAAATCTCAAAGACATCTAACTTGCAATCTCTGGATGTGCGCACAAGTTTTAGGTAAATGCATTTGAGAGGGTTGATGCAGAGCTTGAAATTCAGATTAGCATGCATTTCTGAGGTATAAAATGAGAGGGGCAGAGACTACTCTTACTCGTGTCATGATGGTAATGACGACTACAAACAAAGGAACGGTGGTGCCACCAGCAGCCCTTTTATCATCCATCTTGAGCTGGGAGAGTTTAGCAATGATGGAATAATTTTAAATTTGTTATAACATTAATCTGGAAGTTATTTTTGAAACAAAAATACTGAGTTGAATATTAAGTTAACTTTCTGGATTTCCATACAGAGGCAGACCATTTATGATGCATTTTTACTTTGCTACAATGAAAAACCACCTTAAGTAACACAATTTAATGTAGCTATCATTCCACATCACATTATATCAGTACTTTCAGAGTCATTTTCATTTTCCACTCTCACCTGCTTGTAGGCACTAATGTTGAACGCACCTGATCTACATCTAATAAGGGTTGTTGCTATTAATAAAATATGCATTGTAAAGAGCTCATATGTACTTAATTAACATTAATAGCTTAGTAAGTTTTTTCAAAATGTTCTAACTCTCTTTATGGCTCAAGTTTTGCTGCATTAAAAACCGATATTAATATGCATTTTTATGACAAATGACTTGTAATACAATGGTCCATCTACTTGAGAATCCTCTCTCTGACAATGACCAAACATAGTTGCTTCAGAGAAGATATAAGCCGCATTATACATCTGATTTGCAATATTATTATGGGGAAATTCCTTCGGATTCCAGCTGGGATCTGCTCACTAGTTGGTCCTCATTACGGCTGCAGACACGTATTTCTATAAACACTGGTTAAATCATGACAGTGTTTGCCTCAATATTGTCCTGCAGTAAAGTTTCAGAGGCTAATTTTATGCTGATGTAAAAACCGATTTCATTTATTCATTTTGAACGTCTACTTCTTAAATTCTTTATACTCCTCCTTGTTCTGGTGCAGATAAAGGCAAAATAAATAAATAAATAACCCAACCAACCCCAAACAGCCTGGCTGGCCTTTTCCATATTGCATCTCCTCTCACATTCCTCCTTCCCATCTAGTTTTTTCCTAAGTGACCTTAATTTGCTTTGAATTAACTCTTTTCGAAAGTGAATTAAACTACACTAAATTAAGGTCACTTTAACTCTGATTAACAGAGTCCACAAAGGGGTTCAATGTGGTTTAACTAATCCACTTTAGCACCTTTAGGTAACCTGGATTAATTTTTCTGAGTGTCCCTGTGTAGACAAGCCCTTAGAGTCTCCATAAATACTTACAAACAGACCTAAGGGATCCAGACTGTTATGGCCTATCATCTGAACTCTCATACCCTTCTATAAGGGATTTTCAGCTCTTAAAAACTATCATAAGAGAGGAATGAAACACACAAAAAGTGATGTTTAGGAAATACCAAGTTTGTGATACAGATCAATGTAAGATGCAAGGAAGGATAAGATGAGGTCATGAATTCCACGACTTTCAGAGACCTCCATGACATTTTCCACTTCAGCCCCAGCCACCCTGGGGGGAGGCTCCAGAGCCTCCAGGCACCGCTGGAGCGGGGGGACCCTGGAGCTCGAAGCCGCTGAGGCTGCAGTGGAGGCCTGTGGAGCTGTCGTCTACTGCAGCAGCAGGTGCTGGAAACCCCTTCGCCAGCAGCAGGGATTGGGCTCTGTTCTCACCCCAATCCCCGGGCTTCAGTCATCTGCTGGTCAGCCCGCAATTGTTTTCAGTAAAGTCACTGACGGGTCACGGGCTTCCATGAATTTTTGTTTATTGCCCGTGACCTGTCTGTGACTTTGACTAAAAATAATCGTGACAAAATCTCAACCTTAGTCATAAGGCAATGGAGCTCTCCCTTTGTGCCTAGGTATTGCAGGCATCTAAGCTTGAGGATTTACAAGCATGGCAACTTTGCCACTGGCAGCAAAAGCACTTTTGAATCGTGAGACACATTTGGTGAAGATAAATGTACATGTGTTGTATTACAGTAGCACCTCGAGGTCCTTTGTGTTAGATGCTATACAGACATGTAACCAAAGACAGTGCCTGCCCCACAGAGATTACAATCTACATAACCAAAGTTGGTGCTAACATTGTTGTGAAAGATCTTAAAATTTGCTCCATATTTGGGTTCTCTGGGATCCTACGTTTTCAGAATGGATTTGCCTCTATGTCACTGCTAGAGTTTCTGCAAACAGGCATGCAAGATCCACCTTGTTTTGCAGTGCTGCTGCCATCTGAAAACGTGAACAAGGAGGAAGGAGAAGCAGCAAACTTTGGATACGTCTTCACTACCCGCCGTATTGGCGGGTAGCAATCGATTTATCCGGGATCGATATATCGCGTCTCATCTAGACGCGATGTATCGATCCCCGAACACGCTCCCGTCGACTCCGGAACTCCACCAGAGCGAGCGGCGGTAGCGCAGTCGACAGGGAAGCCGCAGCCGTCGATCCCGCGCCGTGTGGACCCCAGGTAATTCAATCTAAGATACTTCAACTTCAGCTACGCTATTCGCGTATCTTAGATCAATCTCCCACCCCAGTGTAGACCAGCCCTTTAAAGTTCTTTTGCTTCAGACACTGGGAAATGGGAATATTAGTATTTTTTTGTTTGTTTGTTTTTGAAACATTACAGTGAACGAAAGGGAGAGGGGAGGACAGATAATATACAAGTCTAAGAATGTTAGTTTTTGTTTTAAACTGGGCAAATGTTGAAGCACCCCACATCTGCACAGAAAGCAAGCTCATCCCTCCTTCTCAGATGGGAAATGGGTTGAGTGGGAGTTGGGAAATGCATCAGTATGAAAAAAAATGTGCTAAGATGAAGCTGCTTCCATCATATTAAACCGTTATAGCTTCAGAGCTGCAGATAGTCAATAGCAACAGAGCTATGGCTATTACTATGTGATGGCAACATCTTATTCCTAACGCAATTTTTTCACACAAATGCCTATTCCCCATTAAACCTGCTTTGCATAATTTTAATTCTCATCACGGGATTTCTTTTTGCTGCAATATATTCACTTTTTTAAAACTACTTTGCTTAAACAGCTGTCCCCTATCTCCTTTGTGTGTTGGAAATGAAACAAGATCTCACATTTCTATTCTACTGTTCTGCTAGTTACAGCTTCCAACATGGGTTTAGCCAGATATCTGAAGCAGCAAGAAGCTATTTTTAAGTTTCCTACTTTCACTGTTGACTGGCCTTGATTTGGAAACAAATAATGTTGTGCAAAAGAGACCATCACTGCCAGACTGCATACGGGAAACTCCAAACATGGAAAGAACGGCACGATCCCAATAGTTAGCTTACAGGTAATACTTTCCTCTCAATTTTAAAGAGGCCAAGGCCTTTTGAATCAACTGAGTCTCATATGGTCAAGTGTTGTCATTGGAAATAGCAATTCTTTAACCCACATGAGCATTCTTATGTAAATCCCAGGTACCCAAGGGACCTGCAAAACACTGCCACTTACCTGTTGTTGTCCCTGTTGGGTCTGTTGAGTGGTTTGCTGATTTGCTGAGTTACTTGCAGCGGCAGCTGCTGCAGCTTGCTGTTGGAAAAGACTGGCAGGATAAACTCCCCAGGGAGTAACTCCATAGTACTGATGAGGGACTACTGCAGGGCCTAAAATGCCAAAGGAGGATTCAGTCAACTTCTGTAGTAAACAAGACCTGCTCAACAGTAAGCCATGACCAAAAAACACCTGCACACATCACACTTGAGTCAACAGAGCCTATTTTAAAGGTGACCTGCAAAGGATTTTAAAACCATTGGGCTCAGGAGTGTAGTCCAGGATACATGGAATTTACACAGTTCTTGCTTTTTAACTACTACACCACTGATTGGGTTAGTGCCCATTTTTATTCCTTTATCACAACATACAAGTAGGACCTGAAGTTTTTTTCTTCTTGTTGTTCTTTGCTTTATATATACCGGGCATGTCAACATTTAGTAGGAACCTCAAGTGATTTTTATTGTGAGCTTCAATGCCAGAACTGAAGGCATGGCTAATGAACCTTTAACGAAGGCATCCTTTCTCCAAAACAGAACTGTTAAGCTATACGTGTGAACACTGTTTTACAACATAGTTGACAAAAAGTCACTTCTGCTCTCAAGACTCCTGTGGTATCTGTCATTTAGTTCTCCAGTCACCAGGGAGACTTTTCCAACCCAGAGAACACCTCAATTTCCAATGTAAAAACAAACAGAATTTAAATAAATAAATAAATAAAACAAAACAAACAAAAAATAAAAAAGGCCTGAAAGGGTTTTTGTACACCACATAAACCAGTAATAAAAAAGGATTAAAAGGGCACAGGTCCCATTTTTAACATGTTGTATGTCACATTTAAGAGAGAATGTATGTTTACCTTAAATGATCAATAGATTTGTGAATTGTCATGTGGGTTGTGTCAATTTCCAGGACTCTCAGTTATTTTAATTATGGCCTGGTGTAGCCTCTGTCCTTAAAAGTTTATCCAAAGAAGACTGGTGTACAATCAGATGAGAAATCTATATGCTGCACTTCCTGGTAGAACGCATCCCATCCAATACAATAGTGTTTGGAAGCAATAGAATCTTTTATGTCTGCTTCATGTCTTTTGGAGAGATCAGCAGAAGGTTAACAAAAATCTTCTAATTTCTACGTTTTTCAAAACCAATGCAAAGCCTGAGGGTTAAATTACTCACTGTTGCAGTGAAAATGACTTGAGATTAGAATGTGCTTGGCTGAATGAAATACAACACTAAATTTTACATCAGATGCGCCCTCCACTGTAGCAGAGATGAGTATTTACTATGCTCAGACAGAATGCTTGCCTTCTAACAGAGGAATACACATCTTAGACCAGGGGTAATCAATTATTTTCTGTCAAGGTCCAGAGGTATAGTCAAAGTCCAGATTCCAGAGAAAATAATACAAAAATAACAAACAACAACAACAAGAAGTAAAATAAAACAATTTCACAGTCTGTTGAAAAGCATCTGGCAGTCTGGATTTGGCCCGCAGTCTGCCTATTGTCTACCCCAGCTTAGACTGTAAGACAGACAAGCAATGCATTCAGACAAAATGAATTTGTGGACCTGATGGAAGTTCAATTGCAAAATGCTGCAATTAAGAACAAATTTTGTCTTTCATAGCTCATTAAAAAAATCTTTGCAAATGAAGCAAGTTTAGCAAACATATGAATGAAGAGAGGGTGGGTATTTGGATCAGAGAACAGGGAAACTATTCCAAGCATAAGTGTAGCATAGAAGGGGGAAGGAAGACAATAAAGAAGAGGAGAGGATAGAAACAAGGCCATTAAGCACCAGGCTTGCATTCTGGACTCAATCTGTACAAATTGGTGTGTTGCAGGTGCAGAGCCTGCATTATGCTGCAGGACAGTGAAGTTCAGCAACACTGTTACTCTGAGGGCGGCATTGGTTAATCTTACTGTGCTGTCCTTATCAAGTCATTTTAATTTTGTCTGTCTATATAGAATGTTGTATAAGACCAATCACTGTTCTATGTAAACCCGCCGGCATCACAGCCCCAAAAGCTCTTTTGCACAGCAAGATCACCTTATGAGTAGCCTGGGCTCCAATGCCACAAGGTAAATCAGGGTGAGCAAGACCTGCCCCGGTGGACAGAACTCCATCGATGGTGAGAAAAGCGACTGTAGTTCCCACTCAACAGATCTGCTCCCAGGCAGCAACAGCTTAAAGCACAGCTCATTGAATGTCCCAGCATGCTGTTGCCCATCATCATTTAAGCAACCAAGGGTGCTTAGATCAAAATGCATCTGTGCCTGTTGGTATCCAATCAAAGCAGGTCACAAATTGCATGCTGTGACCTGTATTTTCTGCAAGCCACACTTCCGTACTGAAGAGAGGCAACTACAATCCACTTCATTTTATGCAAACAGGGTAGCCATCCGGGTCCTGGCAAGTGCCATGGCAACCTTCATTTGGACAAAGATTAGGCATCTCTATTCCAAACCAAAAGAAGTAGAGTTTATATTAATCTGAGCTCTAACTACTGTACACACAGTCTGGACTCTCTCTCAGCTAGGGGTTGCTCATTTGAACAGCTACAGCTTTAGGTATAAAAAAAGAGAAAGGTTATTGAGGTTTGCAGTAAGCGCCTTTAAACAAAGCATTCTGAGCATTTTTGCAAGTCTGGCTTAAGCTCATCTGAGCACACGGTGAGGTTCTCATTACTGAGCAGCTCTCTCAGTGAGGGGCGAGTGTGTCATCGCTGCCAGACCTGGAAAACTTGCAGAGTTATTCTTCATTACAAGACACTAATCTAGCTTTATACTTCTGAAAGATCCCATAGAAAAGGAAGAACATCCTAATGCATTTGAAGTCAAGTACTTCTACTGTGCTGTGCGCCACACACACTGAAGAGTTTATGCACTCAAAAAGCATGTACATGCTAAAAGGAGTTTAAGAAATACCAGTAAACTGAACAGCAAACGTGGTCACAATAAAAACCATTCCCTTCAGTATCAGTGTTACCATCAAATCTATACAGGTATTTGCAATCATGCCATTCATGTGACTCAGAGTATGATGACTCATACTCAGTGGGGGACTTCAACTAAGCAGACACCTGTTGGGAAAATAACACAGCAGGGGACAGATTATCCAACAAGTTCTTGGAATGTATTGGAGATCATTTTGCAGAAGGTGGAGAAAGCTATTGGGGAGAGGCTGTTCTAGATTTGATTTTGACAACTAGGGAGGAACTGGTTGAGAATTTGAAAGTGGAAGACAGCTTGAGTGAAAGTGGTCAAGATTCTAATGAACGGTAGAGGGGAAAAACAGCACAATAAAGATAATGGATTTCAAGAAGGCAGAC